>NW_024538587.1:0-557373 GCF_016647635.1 Suillus subaureus
ACTAGTAGATGCTCCAACATATGTCATATTTTGAATGACAACATTAATAAAAAGAATGAAGTCCCCCTAAAATTGGCCATAGGTAGAGAACACTGGACAAAATGAAACAAGTGCTAAGGAAGGGGGGGGGAAGAGGGGGAGGAAAATGCCAAGTAGCTGGGGGAGGAGAAAGAGTATCAGGAAGATCTGCATGCTTCTGTGGAGGCACAAGACCAAGTGAAATGTGGACTCTTTTGCCAGCATTCCTTCTCCAGTTCAACACCCATCATTTGCACAGTGACAATGCCAATGCTCAGGCTTGGCAAATTGTCTACCAGTGCAGTAGGATGATCAGAAGATGATTTGGCGCTCATCTGCAATTTGCTCTTGGCTCTCAAGTGCACAAGATCACCAAGAGCCCTCGAGCCAGCCGGATCGGAACAAACATAGAGTCGGCTCCTCATTAGAGTAGGTGTAGAAGATTGGGGGAATGACAAGGTGGGAGGATGAGTGGCTTGCCAGTAAAGATAAGGTCAGGTGGGATATGTGTAGAACCTGGATTATAATAGATTTCCTGTAAGATAAGGTAAATGTTAGCTGAAAGTTGTGAGAGGGACAACAATTACTTACCTTGAGTGAATAACACCTGGAAAACTAATGATATGGGTAAGCATTAAGGTTCAAGGGTGAGGTTGAGGGTGAGGTCAATGACGACACCAACATGCTCAGCATGAGACGAAACTTCAGAATTTGCTGAAATTTAAAACTCCACTACATACTGTGTCACATATGTATACACCAAATGATAGGGGTTTTGATCCCCTCCACTCTCACCCCACTATGCCTTGCAAATCTGCATGCAAAGACCTCCTCAATGCTGTTAACAAGGCTGCCCTTGCCCTAGCCAAGTTACAACTCCAGAATGAACTCCTAGATGATTTATCAGACTTTGACACAGACTCGACACTGACACAGACTCTGACTCCAACTTTAACTCTAACTCTAACTCTGACACTGACTCTACCAATATGTCTTTCAGCTCTCTGACCCCACCATCCTTAATGTCTTCTATCTCTGGTCTTTCTGGCACTTCTGATTCTTCCAGTGATGATGAAGATGAGATTGCCATTCATTATGATAGGCTCCAACACACTATTGCTGCTTTGCATGATGAGGTTGAGAGGGCACATGTAATCCACAAACCTGATGAACCTCCACCACGAGCTCCTCAGCTTCATATGCTAGTTCACCATGAGAAACACCACCCCAAGTTGTTTCAGCAGAAACTTCATGTCAACCCAGAGATCTTTGATCATATCCTTGATCATATCTCTGATCACCCTATCTTTCAGAACAACTCCAATAATCCTCAGCTCCCTGTCTCCATCCAGCTTGCCATCTTTCTCAATCGTGCTGGCCATTATGGCAATGCCATTACTCTTGAGGATGTTGCTCAATGGGCAGGTGCAAGTGCCAGGTCCGTAGCCAATTGCACTAATCACGCAATGGTTGCACTGCTCAAAGCACATGATCAGTTTATCTCCTTCCCAGAAGATAATTCTGAGGACACCCACCTTGCCCAGAAATATGCTGAGGTAAAGACTTGTCCAGAGTGGAGGGGTGGTTATCTAGCTGTTAATGGTTCAACCATTGAACTTTTCACCAAACCTGGTTATTATGGGGAGGCTTTTTTTGACAGGAAATCCAACTATTCCCTTGGCTGTCAAGTAATGTGTTCTTCTTTCTTATTTTTTTTCCAGATAAATTGATTTAATTCTAGGCAGTTATTATGCCCCACAATCTCTTGATTGTTGATTATTCTCTTGGACATCCTGGGAGTGTCCATGATGCATTTGCCTTTTGATCCACTCACCTCTATGAAGAGCATGAAAATCTTCTTCCTGATGGTCACTGGGTTTGGGCAGATAGTGCATATCCATTGGAGCCATGGTGTATTGCTCCATTCAAGAAACCATGCAATGGTCAGTTGACAAAAGACCAGAAGACATTCAATTATCACCTATCTAAGGTTTTTTTTAATTCCAATTTTTTCAATAAATTTAAATTTATTTAGATCCATGTACATGTTGAACATGCATTTGCTGCTTTGAAGGGGCAGTTCCAATCTCTCCAAGAGCTCCAGTTCAAGATTCAGAAAGAGAAGGACTTGAATTTTGCTGTGCAATGGATCAAGTGTTGTATCATCCTCCACAACATGATCATTCACTTCAAAACTCGTCATCACAAGCAGGATGGAACATACGAGAGTACTTTGAAATGGGCTTGTGAAGAGGGTCAAGATTTCATTCCTCAAGATGTTGAGGGTCCAGATGGTAATAATGTAGTGGGTGACAGGTCTTATGAAGGAACTCCAGGACAGACTACTCATTCAAAGCTGATGGATCAGCTCTTTGACAGTCCTTATTCCAAGGCACAGCACAGGGAAGGGTGAACCATGCTCATATTGACCAAGAAGATGACTACTACCAGTAGTATACTTGTACAAGTAAGATGTATGCAAACATATGTATGATGAAGACAAATAAGTATCAAAATCACAACAGGACAGCAACAGAAAGCAATGTGCACATCAATGAAATAATGAGACAATGAAGAGATGATGATGACAATGACAATGACAATGACAATGACAATGATGATGATGACAACAACAACAACAACAACAACAACAACAACAACAACAACAACAACAACAACAACAACAACAACAACAACAACAACAACAACAACAACAACAACAACAACAACAACAACAACAACAACAACAACAACAACAACAACAACAACAACAACAACCACAACATGATGACAACCACAACACGACAACACAATGACAACACAATGACAATGACAGCAACATGGGACTCAGGTACTTCCACTGCCACCACCCTGCATCAGTTGATGATACTGAATCCGCAAATGCAGATTCTCTGCCTCCTTGTTGAGAACTGTTGAATGTGCCTCATGCACTTGAATGTCAACTTCACAAAGGTGAGTTTCAGCAGCCCTATTCTCCTGCTCTCACTGATGGCTCAGAATGGCCTGAGATGCCTTGTGTGCACACATATCATGAAGCCAGTTATATTTTTTAGTGTCCCAGTTGTTTTCGCTCTTCGCTTCCAGCTTGGCAAGAAATCATTGATGCTTTGAGTCGCAGATGGACATGACATTGGACTGGATGCTACCAATTTCCCCTGCCAGATTATCTACTTGATCCTGTACATCCAATTTTGCTTTCTTTTTCTTCATCCTGCCATTTGGTTGCGCCAATAACAACATCTGTGGGGTTGACAATGACGAAACTGTGTTGTGAGCTGTGGATGAAGGGGTTGACATACTGTGTGACATCAATGGAGGTTTGTGTTGCCCCCTGTAGCTGCCAGCCTGGTGGGCAAATGCTGAATGATTGTTGTAGGTGGCAGTAGGTACCTTTACAGGCATATAGAAGGGTTCTGGGTCAGGAGGGGGAGAGGGTGAGGGCGATACAAAAATCCACTGTTTTTTTCTTACAACTTTTGGAGGGGTATCGAGGACCTCTATGTCATCCCACATTCCCTCATCATCATCCTGCATTCCTTCATCATCCTGCATTCCCTCATCTTCCTGCATTCCCTCATTGTCCTGCAGGTGGTCCAGTGGGGGTGAAGTATCAGCTTGGTCCATTGGAAAATTGTCATCAGTGTGAGGGAGTCCACACAGGTGGACCTGAGGAGGGTGACCAGGAAGAGTAGGGTCAGGAGTATCATCAGCAAATGTGGATGAATGTCAGAGAAGACACAGGTCAATTGGAGGATCATTATGATGGGCAGGAGCAGTGGGAATAACAGGGGGATTATTATGATGGGGGAGGGCAGGAGCAGACTGGAATTGCAGATTAACTTGGATGGGGGGATTGCCATAGGTAGACTGAGTGTTTGTGATGCTGGAAGCCTGAGGCTGAACACAAGTGGCAGTCATACTACATGATGGCTGAACAAGTGAGTACATCTGACCAGCATGATCAACACCTGGCCTGATGAGTGCGACATTACTGCAAATGCAGGGTTCGAGTGCCAGATTCCATCAAGGTCCACAAACCACTTCCATTCAGAACAGACTTTGGCTAAAAAGTACAATCAGATGGCAATAAAAATCAGCAACAGATGACTCACTGAATAAATTTGCATGCCCACTACCAGGCAGTACACCAGTGCCAGTGGCACCAAATCTGGCCTTGAGCTTTTTATACTTGCTTTTGAGACTGCAAGATTTTTAGGAGTTTTATCAGCATACATAAGTATTAATAGGAGACTATGTACCTCATGATGTGGTTTGTGACTGAATTGCAAAATTTCTTCAGATTCTGATGGTATGCAGGGCCATATTTGGTGTGATCTGCAAATATCAGTTTGGTGATGACAGCATAGATGTCACTCTTGTCCTTGCCCAAGGCCTTTTCACCATCAGTAATAGGCATTTTTTTGCCATCAGAATAGAAGAGAATCCAATGATCAGCAGAGTTAGATGTGAGATGGTCAATAAGAATATCAGAGAGAGCATCTTCCTTCCCACTGAACCATTACCCTGGGTCCAGTATCACTGGGAGGGGTGGAATAAATATTCAAGGTGGATGGAGGGGGGTCCATTCCCCTCGAGAGCAGACAAGTGTTAGCTCGAAGTCATGCAGACCGGCAAGCACGTTGACGAGCAGCAGGCATGTGTTTTCGAACTCCGAAGCACGATGCCGGACTGACCTTGAATTGCGGTATACCGCATGCTGTGCTTTGACATTAGAGTAGCCGACCTTCAAGAGACTTTAGCCGATGTTCAAGATTTTATTCTGAGTACCATTAGTGTCTGAAAACTTGTACAAGTCACAAGAGCTTTCCCCAGCATCCAGGACACGTCGTTCTATGTATTTCCTTTTTCGTCACCGCGGGTGCAAAAATTTTGCCACTGCCATTAGTTTCGCACACAGCTGTAATGACCTCCAAATGAGCATGTCGACATGCAAGATGAGTTTGACTGCAAATTGAGTGGGGCTAATGTGCACAAGCTTTTTCGATCCCTTAAGTACGTGGTAAGTGAACAAGGTACTAGACTGATTATGACCACCGCCTGGCAACCACGTCAGTGTAACGAGCAGACTTCAAGCGATCAATATGATGGTATTTCCCGACTTGGTGTTGCCAATCATCTGGGACGCCCCCATCCTCATGGCCTCCACGGTAACGACAGTAAAGCTCCACCAACGGACCAGCGAGGGACTGTCGTTCTCGTACGATGCGCCGTACGAGTTGTTTTGGAATGTCAAACACGACCAGTGTCTGAAGTCCAGGGAGAGGGGGATGCGGTAATCCAAGTTCGTTGGGTGTGGGAAGCAGTCCCATTGCAAGGGCGAGATTGTTGGCATTCGCCCCTGGTCCCAATGTCAAAGTTTTAAGCGTGGGCATCTGGGCGTACAGGCGATGAAGAAGCTCAGTATCTGGATCTACGAAATTAAAGAGATGGAGTTCATCCAGCTCCAGAGGAGCCTCAGAACCGGTAAGATCGAGCAATACGCCGTCAAGGAGACCTTCGACACTGTCAGAATCCTCCGTAGTTGCACATAAGGTTAAGATTCGGAGATCAGGCATTTGGGTGTTGCCGAGAAATTCCACAGCCCAGGATGTCATTGAGCCTGACTTGATAGTCAGGCTATGTAAACGAGGCAACTCGATGGTGTCTGCATCAAAGGATTCAAGGTCCACCTCGAGCGCCAGAGTCTGGAGATTGACGAGTCCGCCAAGGAACTGCCACAACATCTTTGCCTCAGGACCCGTGCGTGAATTTCCGCCGTCCTCATTCATGGAGCCATCATAACGAATCCGCAGGTCCACGAGATTAGATGACAGCATGGACGATGATGGCCAAGTCCAACTTACTGCCAAAAAGAAGAAGATCGCGGATAGGAGGCGCTGAACCAGGGAAAAGTGATGGTTCGTTGACATGGTGAGCCGCATGACGTGGGTTGTGTATGAACTGAAGATGCAGTTTTTCTAGGCTGTGGGCAGGATGGATGGACGGGCGTGACATCAACGAAAGCGCTTGATATGTGTGGGTAATGGAGGTCGTCCTGAGCGTAAACTCGCGCCAACGATGCACATGGGCATACAGCTCCTGAATGACCAAGCCAAGATAAACACCGGCCATGATTTCTTCACGTGATGGGGGTGGTAATCCTCCTCCACCACTCGCGATGTCATCCTTCGGGACTGGCACAATCCAAGTGGGGTGGTCCCAAAGAAGTGTGATTTGGATGGGATTTGACCCGCTACGCTGGAGAAATGTCCGCGCGTGTTCGAGAGCTGCAGCACCTTCGCGGAAGGAGATTTCTAGTACGATCCACATCGATGGAGTCTGGTATAAGAGCGAGTACCAATGCTTGCACACACCCATGGCTTTCAAAAGCGTCGATCGGGGTGGGGAGTCATCGATATTGCCAGCGCTAAGGTGATCTGCTAATTCGAATTGCCACTGCTCATAGTCACAATCAAATTCTTCTCCCCAATCGTCCCAATGTCTGCCTATGAAAGCATTTTCTTCCTGGAGATAGTTGTCGAAGACAACTTGGTCTTCTTCGCGCACCAGCTTGAAGATCATAAGGAGGATGTCATCCGAAAGTGGAACGACATAAGAGCTAGCCATCACGGCTGTTGGAGAAGAACCCAGGTAAGCATAGTTATGGTTAATACATTCAGAATAAGAGACTCGCCCACCTGGAGGTTCACCACTGCTAGGCAACAATGGGACTACCCTGAGGTTAGGAACTTTCGTTCAAACCCCCCAGAGCCCCCCAGCCAGACCTTTATAGGCGAGGAAAGACAGTCTAGCGAATAGGGCCATAGGCCTCTGAGGAGTTAGAACGAACTCTCGGTTCGCGAAAATTTCCGGTTGATTGTTGCTTCAAAAAATCATTACGAAATTTGCCTAGAAATCCTTCGTTAACTTCAACTGCCAGTGTTCGCCTCGTACATACCTGAGTGACTCGTTGCAAACCCTCAACCGCCTCGGTCAGCGTCAAGCCAGCGTACCACCTGTCCAGCGCTCTCTAAATTACAGCCTCAGTGGAACAAATTTTAAGTGGCCAATCGACATCGAGCTAATATATCATTGTTCTCATACCTTACTCCGACAGCTCTGTAATTGGCCCGGCTGGTGCCTGTAAGTACCTTCAGAAGTTCGCTCCAATATTCGTCTTCTGATGACCCTTCCCCATCGTTTACAAGCTCGAGTGCCCGGAGTTTCCGTTTTCTTGCAACACCGATATTGATGCACGAACGTTCGTGCTTTGTTAATACCAGTGCTTTACGGGGCACTAGTGGTGCTTGGCAACTCCGCAGTCCTAGCTGTAGGGACGTTCAAATATCAGTCAGCCCATTCGTACGTCCAATATACTGGACATAAACGTTCGGTACTCAATCTTCTCAAGGCATGCAATGCTTCTCCAGACTCACACTCGAGAGTAACCCCGGCGGGAACTTCGGCCGCACCACTGGCGATATCATATGATCATGAGCAATTAACGTCAAGCAGCGTGTGGATTTGTAACTCCCGTCCTGTGGTGTGCTGTACGGGTTCGGAGAACCTTCCATTCGCTAGTGTACACAATGAGGCAGTGTTGTGACGCTCTGACATAGCACACTGGGTTACAGGGCGGTGTTTGGCATGTTCTACTCGAAAACATCAACGTGCGCAAGGTGGATATATTGTACAAGTATACAACTGTGGATCCCAAATTCCAGAATAACGGACACAGGTTCCTATGTACCGTCCCCGCGCCCGGTCCCATTGCCACTTGCGTGTGGAACCCAAGATTCGGATCCACTCATTACAAAACCTAACAACCCTTGCTACCTCGTTGGCTTCTGCGATGTTAACCTCTCCCGTGCAGCAATCAAAAGTAGAGCATTCAGGATGGATCAGGTGCCTCAGGCGCTGTGCCCACATCTGCACGGGCGATGGGCTCTGTAGGAGATAGCACAACAATTTGGGTATCCGCATCGTCGGCTACCGCTAATGAGGATGTGCTCGGGGTTTTACTGCTACCAAGCATATGAAGCTCTACGGCTTCGCTATTAACAAAAGTGTCGACGATGCTGGATGCCGCTGATATAGAAATGGGTGCAAAAGTGGTGAAGCTCGGTGAGCGAGTATTGCCCATACCTGCTGATGAGGTGTGGGCAGATAGTTGGGCAACATGAAATAGAGTTTGTTCATGGTGCGCAGTATTTGTGACAGGCCGAGGAATGCCATTGTGGAATGCACGTATCCACCAGTTGTGCAATAATAACGACACCAATATCTGCCTGGAGTAGCGAATGCTACGCCCAGGGGTCGCAGTTGAACGCGCAGGCGTGGCTGTGTTGGTGACAGGCACGGAAGTGCCAAGGACTGGAATCGCACGGAGTGAGCTCAGCGATGTAGGTCGGAAGCATGCCAAGGCAGAAAGTGATAGGAGGAGTGCAATGAATATCACTGGTGTTGAAACGTGTTGTCAGTATCATGTCGTACAAATGTCACAGTCAAAGGAGGAAACCATAACAATGGACATAAAGGCTTTGAAATTGACCCTATTCATTGCTAAATGATTGGAGGAACGCAAACTGACCGATCATGACGATGACATCAATCATGGTATGACGGTCCATGGACCCGGACTGGTAACTGCGGGCGACAATATTCCCAGCACCCAGTGCTGGGAGTGACTTAATAGGTTCGGCATCGAAAGGAGCCATGGATGATGTGTACTAGATACACGGGAAGGACGCAGGACGTGGAAGACAGAGAGTGGCAAAATCTAAGAATTTGGCACAGTTTATATAAGTAGGCGCGGTGGTACAAGGCGTCTGTTGATGAATCAAGCTTCTTGATTGGGGAAAAGTGACCGCAAGAACCGGTCTTTATGCTACCCAAAACCAAGAACCTTAGACTTTTCATGAGAACCTGATTGACTCTTACTCGAAGGCGAAAGTCACTCACCCGAGTATTTCCGTGTAACTTACTACCAGTGCACTGCTGTCGGTTAACAGCGAATTTCGCGCAGGAAATGTAGAGGACATTACCATGCGATTCGTGAGGCATACAGCAGCGAACCTATAATAATAAGTCAAGAAGAAACTCCATAGCGCACCCTCAGGTTGCTGTGCGACCACTGGTCAACTGAGGTAGAACTCCATCTCGGGTGGCGGTTCCTGTTTACGAGGTGGTTTGGTTCAGTTTGGACATGCTGCACATGCGCCAATATTCCAGAATAATGAAAATGTTCTACCCCGGGGAGTATAGCTATCTGTCCGACGGGCCCCGCACTGCCCCGCAATATTTCTGGTAGACGAGTGCGAATTAATGAGTTGGTTCGAGTTTGCTATTGGATCCTTGCCGCGGTTCGTGCCGCGGAACCAAACGGGACATGTGTGATAGAGTAGTGCGAGGTGGCTGTGTTTATAATCATGTAGTGCTGCGGGACCAGTGCGGGGCGCGTTTCTTGCCATCTCGGCAAGGTGAGCCTCAGAGCAGACCATACAGTACTTGCACATGGTTTCCACTACTGCTCTGCTGTGCCTTCTTCTAACAGGCCTCTTTGGTATCATCGTGTTTACCGCTTACACAAATAAACTTGCCAGACACTCAGCACGGGCTCGCCATGCCATTATCAAGAACCTCGGCATCCCCACCATATCAAACCCCCAATTTATCGGTTTCTTCCATCCCTACTGGTAGGTTTTTTCCACCAAGGACTGGGTGATGCTTTGACTCATGAGATTCTTATAGCAATGCAGGTGGGGGAGGTGAACGTGTCCTCTGGACCGCTATAGCAGCCACCCAACGTACACATCCTAATTGCATTTCATTGGTATATACTGGAGACGTCGACGTGACCAAAGAACAAATAATAGCTCAAGTCGAAGCACGCTTTGATATCTTCCTTGACCCCAAAACTTTGCATTTCGTCTTCCTAAAGAAGAGACGCTTAGTGGAGGATGCTGCTTGGCCACGTTTTACACTTCTTGGCCAGAGCCTTGGGTCCATGATTCTCGCTTGGGAAGCTTTAGCTCAAGTCATCCCAGACTTATACATTGGTAGGCCTACCTGTTTTGGATGTTGTAGGGCTATCGATGCTCATACCGCCTAGACAGCATGGGTTACGCTTTTACATTCCATGTAGTTGCATGGATTACTAAGGGCTCCATACCTATGGGTGCATATGTACATTATCCGACAATCAGTACGGACATGCTGGCCCGCGTCAAGGCCAGAAAGGTGGGTCATACCAACCGTGGAGATGTCGCAGGCTCGTTGGTATTGAGCCGCGGGAAGATGTGGTGAGTACAAGTGATCCACGTTCCATATTTTGTGTTCTTGCTGTTTCCAGAACTTTGTCCCCTACTGCGATTCTGTTTGTGACTCTGGTATTGTCATGACACTTATCATAAGACTTTCTCCCATAGGTATTACCGTTTCCTAATGTATCACTACTCCCTGGCACTCTCCCGCCCTTCCTTCATTATGGCCAACTCCAGCTGGACAAAGAATCATGTCGATGCAATACTCTCGCACTCTGATCCCATCATAAATGCCATGCACTTTTTTAACCCCCTTTTTGCTCTTCGTCTCTTTGCGACCATGTTCAAGAGGTCAAAAAAACACCATACCGAGTCAGCAAGCAAGAAACGAGAAGCCAAAATTGTCTACCCACCATGCGATACCCGCGAGATGTCACAATTCCCATTGGCCAAGAGGGAAAGAATTATACTGAGTATCGCACAATTCAGGTAATTTCCATTCCACTTTTCATTCGTTGCTGGAGCTCAAGTATTGCTTATAAAGGCCAGAGAAAGATCACCCTGCTCAACTTCGCGCCTTTGCGCAGCTGTTGGCCGACCACCCAACATATACTTCTGGTTCCTCTTCTGTGAAACTTTTCCTACTGGGTGGTGCACGTAACGCGGACGACCACGCGCGTGTGCAGTCCCTTAGAGATCTCGCAGAAGAACTCAAGATTACCCCTCACGTCCAGTTCATCGTCAACGCAAGCTACCCCGAGATGCTCGGCTGGCTCGCAATGGCTAGCATCGGGCTGAGCACAATGGTGGACGAACATTTTGGAATAAACGTTGTTGAATTCATGGTGCAGATTCCTTGTTTCACCTTATTTTGTTCTGTACCAACTTACCTCTGACAAAACTAGGCTGCAGGTGTGATTCCTGTGACGCACGCTTCCGGTGGTCCACTTCATGATATTGTCGTGCCTCTGGACGGTGAAGCAACGGGATTCCATGCACTCGATCCGCAGAGCTTCGCGAACGCCATGCACACAGTATTGAGCATGGATGAGTCGGAGGAGCAAGCGATGAGGGTGCGTGCACGTACGTGGGCTATAAGTGCATTCGCCGAGGAGCGCTTCGTGGAGGGTTGGGAAGCTGCTTGGAAAGGGTGGGTACAATAGCTTATAGTTTACGCTCTTCATGAATCCGCAAACTTATCGGTAAATAATCATCACTACTCATCATCTCGAGCCTCCCACTTGACAATATACGCATCAAGCATGAGTGCTGATCTTCAATGATAAAATTCTGGACAATTACTGTGCCATGATGGTGAGATTGCCAACTGAATGCAGGCAAGATCCGTACTTGAGTTCAGATATATTAAAAGACGCAGACCACGACCCGGTCAGACACCAGACTATTTAGCCATGCTCACTGAGCCGAGAGTTTCTCTCCATCGATTGGGTTTGAAGGTTAACTGCACATCTCCATCGTCGATTCGTCGAAAGCCTCTTTATTCCACGGATGACTTTTTCATTTAATTCCTATTATCGCTCGGCCTAGACAGTGAATCGCAAGCAGTTTCATTTAAGACTCGCTTATTCAACCACTCTCAATGGATGTCAGAGCAAACCCATTTGCGCATGGTCGACTGTAGTGCCGATGTCGTGTACAAGCGCTTGCTTTTGTAATGAATGCAGTTTCACTCTAAATCGCATGCGACGACCAGAGGTGACGACCTGTTGTGTATAAGATCCAGGCACGGCAGAAGGTGGTCAGTTTTGCGTTTTGACAAACTTTCGGGGGGAGTTTACTACATTTCTGTTTTGAGGAACTTCTCAGAATACATTGTCCATCGTACAGCCTTTCAGGACAAATGAAATGAAATGATGTGCCAATTTGCAATGCAGCCTGCTGTTCAATCATCCACGGGTTCGAGAAGTTCGATATGCTTCCCAATGATGTCATTAACATCACTGTACCCGCAGAGACCCATCGTGAGATGCATATCAGCCACGGTTTGCATCAAAATCTGCTCGACTCCTGCTTGGCCGGCAATGGCAAGACCGTACATGAATGGACGAGCGACTAGAATTCTTGAATGAGAAACTACCACGGTAGAGAAAGCATAACACGTACTGAGGACACCCTGGGCACCCATTGCCATTGCCTTGATGACATCACTGCCTGTGCGAATACCAGAGTCGAAGAGGACCGTTAAGTTACCTTTCGTCTGCGCATCGAGGACCTTCGGCGAGCGCATGATCTTGGCTAATGCATCCAAGGAGCCAATGGCACCGTCCACCTGTCGTCCACCGTGGTTGGACACAATGATCCCGTGGATGCCCATATTAATAGCTTTCTCCGCATCCTGTTGCAAGTGTTGTCACGAGTCATCGCGGAACTAAAAGACATGAATTTACCGACACCCGCTGAATTCCCTTCAGAATGATAGGTCCGTCCCAGTGATCCTTGATAAATTGTAGATCTTCCCAGGACCTGAATAAGCCTGAGTTGGTTTCTCCGAGCCATTCTTTGCCCAGTTTCATTGCCTTCTTGGCATTCGCATCACCTGCGTTCAACGCCGCGTCTCTGATCTTCTCTGGCTCGAAAGGGAACTTGGTGGTCTCGTGCACAGGTTCGTACCCAAAGCGCTTCATGAACACGGGGTCGGACAACCCAACCTGGATGCCGACCCCGTACAAGAAGGGTATGTAGGCAGTGTCGAGGTCGTGTGGACGCCAACCCAAAAGCATGGTGTCGAGCGTGATCACGAGTGCAGAGAAACCTGCAGCTTTGGCACGCTTGAGAAGGGATATTGTTATCTCGTCCGAGCGAGGCCTGAGGTGTTCGCAGCCAAGTTATGATAAGTGGAATGGTGATACGAGATTAAACATACCAGTAGAGTTGATACCACCGTTGACCATTTGGCCCGTTTGCTTTTGCGATATCCTCCATTGACCGGGATGATGCCGAACTCATGATGTAAGGGATCCCGCAGGCAGCGGCAGCCCTTGCAGTTGCGAGTTCTCCGTCTGCATGCAAGATGCCCTGTACACCTACAGGCGCAACGAAAATAGGCGCTTGGAATTTCTCTCCAAAGATCGTTGTCTAAGCAGCAATACATTAGACAGGGGTATCACGCGCTCATGAATACTCACTTCGACATTTCGGTTAGTACAGTCCTTGAGCATTGCAGGAACGATTTTCCACCGGTTGAGCGCATGCCTATTTGCGGCGGCTGTCGAACACGTTCCCGCACTCCCAAACGTGTACATGTATGCCGCTAGCTCCCTCGTTCAAATCAGGAGTTGCGACTTGAACGGATGATAACACTCACGGAGATGGTCTTTCATTACCTCCCGGGCTTTCTCCTCTATCTCTTTCACTCCGAAAGAGCCCAGAACAGGTGGCTTTGGATTTCCATAGACATCACTGAAGTATTTCATCCATCGAGCTGATTGCACAGAGACGCCTGTCATGGTGGGGTGTGTGATAAGAGAGTCTGGGAAGACCACAGTGGTTAGGGTGACTTATTTAAGGTGGCTTCAACAAGTCATATCTACCCGAAAAGCCGACGTGGCTAAGGAACGTGACGGTGATCGAAGTATTCAATTCTGTTTCTGTCCGGTATCAGAAGCTATCGATATCACGACGGACCACATGATTTCCACTTACGAGATATGTTCTAGTCAAACCATGATTATAGTTCCGGCGTATGCCCGTTCTTCCGCTTGTCGTAGGGCACTATCGGATACGGAGAATGTTTGACTGCCTTCAGCAGGCTTCGCCAACGGATGTCCACGTAGTTGTAGCAACTACCTGCTACCGCACTGAGGGAATCTAGATAGGGTGTAACGTCGACATATAGTCGCCTAGTAGGCTTATTGATTTTGTGGCCGGGGTAGCTCAGCTGGGAGAGCAACAGACTGAAGTGTGATGTTTTCTGGAGGTCCCGTGTTCAATCCACGGTCCTGGCATATTTTTGGATTTTCCTTTGGTCCAAGTACGGTATCGATGAATTTAAGACGAGATTTGAGTAGCTCTTAGATGAGTTCGTAAACTAACGCTAACCACCAGCCACGATATGTAGGGCCAGCCATTGGGCTCGTAGTAACTTCTTTCAATAAGCGACTCAAATGAAGTTTGGCCCTATTGAATTCTAAAGCTCTTGCCAAATACATACAAACAACACTATGAATATCTGTGATTACCCGACCACGCTGCAGCTGCCAGTCATCACACATTCTCCTGAAAAGTTGTGGGCACGAGTGCCCGCTTTTTGACTGCACAATACACAATCAAGCTTCCGTTCCTCTTCGATGACATCTCCCCTGAGTACGAGACGCTTCATAATCCTGGATGGTATGTTTTACCGCTGCTTTCGTCCACAAATGCTGCTTACTATGCTGATGCGATTGCAGTTGCTCTATTCCTAGCTTCGCAGGTGATTATCCGTTTTGCTAACCATTTTTCTCCCGTGAGCTGAGGATCTGCGTTAGGCAGCGGTTTACTGTGCTATTCGCGTACGTCTCCGTCATGGAAATTTCCAGGAAGCACAGTTAACATCCTTGTAGTGGTACATCAAGCGGGGTGACAACCGGACAACAAAGAGCGCTGAGGCAATCAAGAAGCTCATCGGACAAAAGAACCTCAAGCTGGATGAGTATGAGAGTGCGCATGACCTCCTCAGCTACGCACCGCTTCCTGCTGACCTCTGGTATTCTTGCAGGAGCGATATCAAAGGAGGTTGTACACCCAGACGAAATCGCCGTTCGATTCCAGGGTTAGTCCGCCATTATCGCAGATGAATTTCCCATGCCAACTAAAATTTCTTAGATATCGGGGGTCTGGAGCCAATCGTATCATCTCTCCGTGAAACCATAATCTATCCTTTAATCCACCCCGCTCTTTTCACCTCAGCCTCTCCCCTTCTTGGAGCCCCGAAAGGGGTTTTACTCTACGGACCCCCGGGATGTGGAAAGACTATGCTCGCCCGTGCGCTGGCCAAAGAATCTGGTGCAACATTCATTAACGTTCCCGCATCAACACTCACAAATAAGTGGTTCGGTGAGTCCAACAAGCTAGTCGCAGGTCTGTTCAGCCTCGCACGGAAGGTCCAACCTGCGATCATATTTGTCGATGAGATCGACTCCTTCTTAAGGGAACGACGTGGAGATGACCACGAGGTCATGGGTATGATGAAGGCAGAGTTCATGACGTGAGTAATGCATTTTCTGGTCGATCTTTGACTGATCTCGGATACTTAGTTCATGGGATGGCTTGACGTCAGGCTCTGACAGGATACTAGTGCTGGGCGCGACGAACAGACCAGGTGATATTGACCCAGCAATTTTACGTCGCATGCCGAAGCGGTTCGCTGTGGCTCTTCCAGATGCAGAACAGAGATTCAAAATTCTGTCCCTAGTACGTGTCTACATCACCGATGTAAGATTGCTCGCTTTGAACTTCATTAGATGCTCAAGGACACGAAACTGGATCCCCATCTTTCCTTACACATCCTTGCTTCTCAGACGACGGGGTTCTCTGGTTCTGATTTGCGTGAATTATGCCGCAACGCTGCGATGGTTCCAGTGAGGGAATGTATGCGCGCCATGGAACATGATGAAGAAGCGTTGACGAAGGTCGAGAAAGAGGTACGCTTTTTGAGACATAATTCGTGAACCTGGCCAACTGGACATACCAGGGCTTCAGCATGCGTTCACTCACCCTCACCGATTTCTACGAAGCTGAGGGGTCGACGCTGCAGCCACCCGATCCAGAGGATGAAGCCATATCATTGCAAGCATTCGTCGACACTCGCCCAGAACCGAGTCCACAGATAGACAAGGATCTTGTAAGAAAGGAAGCTCTGGTTATCGAGGAGGTTTCCGAGTACGAGAGTGATAGTGAGTCAAGATTCCAGACCGACGACGAATCGACAGTACTTGACGGCGACGATCAATCGACTTTAAAAGACGAGATTAGTGCCGACTCATGATACACCATTCATTACGCCGCAAGCTTCATCGCCTGCATCGATTTTGAGTAGCACTGATTATTGTCATATAGAGTAGACATAACTGATCATCTCCACTTTGACAATTGATACGAGATAAACAATCAGATTGGTATTGCAGGATTACCTTCATCATGCTGCAACACGGTAGGTATCCTGTGTGATCTCCTGAGGGGCTAAGCCTCCGGAAAAGTGAGGAGCTTTGGGGTGTCGACTCTTGCTATTATCAATATCAACCGCCGTCCCACGTTCCTCCCGAGTCACCTGTCCTCCTCCAGGTGCTCGGGTTCTCTCTCTGCTTATCCCAATGAACCATTGTTGCGTCCCTTACCACCGGCACCAGGGGTATGAAGAGTACTCGACCTCCGAGTCTCAGGTATGCTTTTGTGCATCATGTTAGTAGATATGCTCACAAAGTCTTGGAGATGGGTCCCCCCTGACACAGCCGGGTTTGGCGGTGTAACCTCTTCCTGAGTTCCAACGTACACCTCGGGCGCAGTCGTAAGCGCAAAATCGGTCTTTATGCTTTGGAATATTTCCACACGAATGGTATCATCTACTGTGATCGAAAGCTCGACAACATCCTGCTTGCCTTCGATGGACTACTACATCACACCACTCCTTCACGCCCAGAGTCTTGCACATATCATACTAAGCAAGTACATCAACACTCGGACTCCAAAGGCAGCGGGGAACAACAGGCTCACTCAGGCTCAACACCCGGCGGTCCCACAGCAATTTTGACACGAACATGGGTCGTAGTCAACAATTGTGTAGTTGGGTCCGCACAAATACAGGAAATCGTCGTCGTTGTTCCAACCTTTGATGCCCGTTGAGCACCCCGTTTCATCTGCGAATACTAGCTATAAGCACACAGTCCAAGGTCTGCACGTAGACCGCAAAAGTACTTACTAGGAGTGTCACAGGGTAGACCCATTGGTGTTATTACCAGGTTGTCAGATGCGATAGCCACGCCAGCCATCACTGCGAAAGATATGATCATGGTAGTGAGTGAAGTGAATTTCATTACTGAAATCTGACGATGCCTTCTGAGTCAGGGACTACGTGGGCTTTTATGCGCAGGGAGTACGAGGACAGCCTATCTGCACGTACCTGCATCACTGGATAGACAGACGCCAGCTCACACTCTGTGACATTGCCGGATGCACCCAATATTCATATTTGCAGTCACTCACTAGATTTCATGCCTAGGCCGTGAGCCCAGGTCGGCCAAAGCCGTAGTTTTCGGGTGCAAAGTATGCAAAGGTGACGTTGCGGGTGCTGGCGAACGCTGTGTAGATGAGGGTGACTGGGGCCAAGTGTGTGCTGGCGCATGGTTAGTGGCGCATGATCCCAGCAGAATTGGTGTGCTAGTCGGGATCAGACGTCAATATTATTTGAGTCTTTAGTACTCTTGGAATCACGAACATAGAACAGACGACAACACCAGTCAGGCAAAGACACTTCGACTCGTTGCGCTTACTATACTGTATGGAAGAAGTCGTGGCTTAGGCTTTGCGAAGTCCAAGCTTATTTAGGCCCGGCTTGGGCTGGCCTACTGAGGTTGGGAGAAGGCCGGAATTAATATATCCCGCCGTCGTAGTAGTAAGTTCGCCGGTCTACAAAGGACAGTAATTGGAATCAAAATAAAATAAAAAAGTTCGCCGATTCAAGTGCGAATGAGAGATGTTGATTTCATGTACAGGACGGGACCGCTCGTTCCCCACGCAGGTGCATGACATGTGTACAGTCAGTATGGCTTTGCACCGCCCGATGGGGCATGACTCGTGCTGTCGTCTCACTGGTCGGGGAATACATGATCGACATTCGGGTATGCGGGAACACTAGCCTAGGATATTTAAATTAGAACGGGTTGGCAAATATTGCTGGCGAGTTCGATGGGCCTCTCTTATTTCACATCAACACTCGGCCCAGCGGACAATAAACACTGACAAAAAAAATCAACACTCGGGACTTTAAAGGCAGCGGGAAAAGATAAGCTCACTCAGGCTCAACACTGGGCGCTCCCCATGGAATCCACGTAACAGCATTTTTTACACGAACATGCCTGGTAGTCAACAATTGTGTTTTTAGGTCCGCACAAATACGCGAAATCGTCGTCGTTATTGAAAAATTTGATGCCCATCGAGCACCCCACTTGATCTGCGGATACTAGCCGTAAGTACGCAGTCTAAGGTCTGCATATAGCCCGCAAAAGTGCTTACTAGGGGTGTCGCAGGGTAGACCTATTGGTGTTAGTACCAGGTTGTCAGATGCGATAGCTACGCCAGCCATCGCTGCGAAAGATATGACCATGGTGGTGAGTGAGGTGAATATCATCGCTGAAACTAATGGAGCCCTCTAAGTTGAAAACTACGTTAGTTTTATACGCAGGGAGTATGAGGGCAGCCAATCTGCATGTGCCTGAATCGCTGGATAAACAGATGCCAGGTCACACTCTGTGACACCATCCTCTTGAAGGCACGTCATGAAGGCCTCAAATAATGTGCTGGATGCACTTAGCGAATTCGGTCTACGATGATGATTTACTCACCCAATTTTCAGATTTTCAGTCACCCACTAGATTTCAAATCTAGGCTGTGAGTCCAAGCGGCCCGCAAGCAGCAGCTTTGGGGTGTTGGATGCTGCGAAGTGATGTTGCGGGTGCTGGCGAACGCTATGCGTGTGCTGGCAGGTAGTCAGTGGCATAGGGACTCAGCAGAATTAGAGAGGAGTGGTACTAACGTCAAACAGATGACAATATCAGCCAAGCAAATACACTTTGACTCGCTTACTACTTGGAGAAGCCACAGCTTGAGCCGCCGGCTTAGGCTTTGCAAAATCCAAGCTTTAGGCCCGGCTTGAGCTGATCCAGTGACTAAGGTTTCGGAGAAAGTCGGAATAAATGTAACCCACCATCGTACCAGTAGGCTTGCTGATTCGAGTACGAAGGAAAGATGTCGATTTCATTGATCAACGGTAATTTTGATCAGGTACTCAAAATCAGAGTGGTGACAACAACCTACCGAAGCATCTTATCAAGTACTGTAAAAATGCAGCTGCTCCTATGTCGGAAATTTGCTGTTACGCAGGTAGCCAAGTAGCAATGGCAGGTTTTCGCGTGGGCACTTCTACTCTCGACCGAGCCTTGCGATGCAGATGACCTTCTTGCTGATCCAGAGAGTATCTCGCCTGACGACATCATTGCTGAATTTGCAGCTCTCGAATTCGAGTTGAAAGGGACTGAAGAAGTTCAGAGCATTAACTTGAAGGAAGTTGAAGTGCTCAAGAGAAACGCTTTTGATTTTGACGAGTCAGATCGGGTCGAGCAGGGAATAACACTACAAGCGATTCAATAGGTGATGTTGAGGTGGTTGTTTACAATATTAATGGCGAGGGCGACGAATGGGACGAGGTAACATTGATGTCATTGTCAGGAATGTCGTAGCTAGGCGCCCAGAGTTTGGCCGGGTCCCAGAGGCGCGGGGTTTGCCGGTGTTTGCAACAAGTTCACTCTTTATCCAAGAGATATTCAAGGAGGCTTGGAAGCGCTGTAAGTCTGCCATTTTAGACATGCTAGCCCTATTTATAATCACATCTAGTTGGGGACAATACGTGGGAGGCACAGGTGCGCGAATGCCCTGATGAGAGGCGTGCCGTCCGCCGTTTCCGCCGGCGGCCGTCTAGATGCGCCCTTCAACGAAAATGAGATGAATTTAATATTTATTGGTGGATGTTCAACGTTGGCATGTGGAGATGGGACAGGTTGCATGTAATTGTAGTCTACCACGCAGGTGAGTCATGGGATTGGATGAAGACTACTCCTGCTCACGTGGGTGGTCATATTCTGCTGCTTGGCATTTCACGCCTCCTGGCATCAGTCCGAGTCAGGTATGTATTTGTAGCTGTGACGGTGTGGTTCATCATCGACAGGCATAGACACTGTAAAGTTGAAAGCAGCAACAACTGCGAGGATGAAGGAGAAGCGCATTATTTGTGAAATGTGATGTGGATCCCAAAAGTCACGATGAGGGGGACGGTGGGTGGACAGCTTTCTGTTATGTGCTGAATAGTGTTCTGTGCAGAGCCAACATGTCGACCTAAAATACCCTCTCAAACAGATGACATTTGCACTGCCAGCAGACTTCTGACTTAACTTGCTCCGAGTGTCCCCGACATTCCCCTTGCAGAAGAACACTGGGAAACGCTGGTAATGTGCAATCCCAACCTGTTTTTGTATACGGCCTATCGTGACGCCGATAGATGACACGAGGAACGCTAGTGATTGGCAAAACCCAAATTGGCCCTAAACCACTGCAGGCCATCATAAGTATCTGACGTTTCTTCCCTAAAATGCACATTTCATAGCAGTTACAGACGTGGTACCATCGGCACTCAGCGAGGATTAAGTTTGGGAGCCAGGTTACCATCCGGACATGATATTCTTGCACGCGTTCAATATGAACTTGCAATAGTATTTAGATATTTTCTCGTATTACTTTAGAATTTCGAGACGGATAACCAAGAAAACAAGGCAAGCCTTGATACACGGGACATCGACTAAGCACTGGCCAGCTGGGTAACACACTTGTGCTGTGATGCTCAATTCGTCTTATTTGCGAGGGGCGCCGGAGGTTTTGAGTCTAGCTAAGAAGACAGGATCGGGTACTAGATTGGATGAATGATGCGGAGGATGCTGTGCGAGTGAACAGTTAGACAGATGGATGATGTGAATTAGATGGGTCGTCGAGCGAATCGAGGACGAGCCATTCGCCTTCCCCGCAGCAGATGTCTTCTGGATTATAATCGGAGGACGGGGAGTTCTAATGGTGATTTCCCTCGTCTGAAAGTTCTTTTGGGGTCGTGGTTTTGTCCGGCAGAGATGTGATATCTGTCGCTTCAATTTGCACGTCTGTTTTCTAGTCTTCTGCAATCGGAGACGAGGGGAGAGACATGGGCGGCGAAGAGGCAGAGATGGAGGATGCCATGAATTCCTTGCCTTGAAACTTGAGACAAACAATGCGTTGTTTTACAATAGTGGAACAGGCTCTTGCAAGAGACTCTGCGCCACGAAGCGCGCGTAATGATGTCAGTGGAAAATGATGCAAGAGGTCCTGTACTCCGTCGAAGCGTTTTCGTTTAGCTTGCTCCCCCATGTGTTCACTGTATTTTACTGCTACTAAGTATAAAATGCAACCGTTAGATGGTGGACGAGCCTTGCATCCTGTACTTTTAGTTAGCAACATTCCAGATGCAATTTGGACATGTAATTACCTCACATTATTATTCAAAGGACTCATCCGAAGATCCCTCTGCATATTTAAGATCTGTGTGGATGCTATTTGTGCGGGACAACGCAACATCAGTTGAAAATGGTGTGATATGTGGGCAAATAGGAAACATTTTTATAGCTCCATTAAGTATCCTGCCGGGATGAGATGAACGTTGTATCGCACCAGATGAAAACAGATATCTTCGTAAAGAACGAGAAAATAAGTTGGGTAAACTAATAATGATTATCAGTATACCCAGAAGAAGCACAACAGATAAAGAGCCAAAAGCGAGCCCAGCATCCAGCATGTCTGAGAAATAGTGCTGGAAGTTGTATTTGCAACGACGGGAGGTGTAGTGGAGGTGGAAGCAGCCTAGTGTTCCGTGGAAATCCACCTGGTTATCCACGTAGATAACTCGGTGGATAACCCAAGGCCAAAATTCATAGGTGGATAACGTGGATAACTGAAAATCATGTGGGTGTATGGGGTTGTATTAAATATGCATTAAATACACTTAAAAAGCTTAAATACCAGGTCTACAAGCTTGTTTCTGCTTGAAGTGAGCTCGAACTAGGATTTAAGCTTGTTTATTTTGGCGGAACTTCATGCGACGTCAAGTCAATGTTTGTTGGTAACTGGTCGAACATCGACTCGAAAAATGACTGAAAAATTGTGAACTTCAAGTTTTCTCCCTCATCACATGCAGCCGCATCTCAAGGATCGATTAGTTGAGCTTCAACTCTGTCTCGAGGCACTGCCAACAGAGATTCCATTCCAAAGGAGTCCAAGTACAATTCTCCAACTTCGGCCCGGATGCTGATTGGACTACAGCGACTCAGAGTTGGATGTCACTGACCCCGAGGATATATCTGAAGATGGCTCAAAAAAAGCGGATTCTTTTGACGGCGAGGCTTTTGATGCTGCCAGTATCATCAATCTTGACTCCACGACGCTAGCTGATGTGCTTGCTGACAAAGATTTGGCACCCGCAGCACCGAAGAACACTGTCACTCTTCTGCTGGCAAGCACTTTGGTGCAAGAGAAGGCCTTGACCGAAGCAGACTGGGACATGACATAGAGTGTAGGATAGATCTAGACTTGTAAATCAAGCTAAATTTTGCAAAATGCACCATGGATCACAAAATTTTGCAGCACCCGGAATCGCCGGGCCGGTTTTACCGGCAGTGGATATCCACCATACTCACCCGTGGATAACTGACCCTCATTTAGGCCTGGTGGATATCCACAGTGGATAACCCCTCAGAGGGTTATCCACGGAACACTAAAGCAGCCGCTTGTGGTTCAAGTACAAGGATGAGTGGGCCTGAGCTGCACCGCTGGATTGTTGTGTGACATTGCTAGTGAATTGCTTGCAGTGGCGATTTTTAAAGTTGGCTTCCGTTTCTCTCTTGCCGACGCGTTCCCCGGTGTGGTATGAGATTGTGTTTTTAAATACTCGAGAGGGGAGAAAATGACATACGGATGCATTCAATGAGTCACGTGGGCCGCGCCAAACGCGGCATAGACCAGTTCGAGCGTGTTTATTTGGTCGGGGCGTAAAGGATATACTATCCTCAGACCTTGCGGTCTCATCGTGCGATCTGCTCAACACTCGTCGACCATCTTCACTCCAGCAGACGGACCCCACCCCGTTTGTATGTTCCATCCATTTTGCGATGGTTTTCCCTGTGTCAATGTCCCACAACCTCACTCCACCAACCATACTCCCGTCAACCACCTTCCCGTCCGGAAACAACGCTATTGTACGCACTGGACTTTCTCCGTCCCGCCAGTCGTCTCCAATCTGTTTCCCACTCTTCATACCCGCAGCGAGCCGTCCCACAAACAAGTCATCATCCACTTTCCGTCTGGCAGATGTATAGCGCCACTGATTTATTCCGTGTGTCCTTCAAATTTCTGGCGGGACATTATCCTTGATGTCTCACCCGCCAAAATGACGGGTGAAGACATAATCAACCCCCGCGCGCAGTTGCGTCTCAGCTTTCATCCAACAAACTTCAAAAGCATCACCTACGACGATATGCTCCTTGGCGGGTGCCAGTGTCTTGACACCAAGACTCAATGAGCGTTTAGGTCAAAAGTGCACTGGAAGTTTGAGCCTGTACGTTTTCCATCATCCTCGCGTCCACATCGTAGCTTACAGCATATTCGGCCGTGCAGCTGAAGCGCCCAAGCCTCGTTTGTGGTCACGAGTCGCATTTAATCTCTTTCGATCTTCATTCGGACTGACCGCACACGCTCCACACGACTTTGCCCACCACAACTTCACTCCTCTATCCTGTAACCAGCAGAGTGTCGATCTCTCCCAAGTCAACTGCTCCTTGAAGGCGCCCCTCATCTCGCTAATGCTTGATATCTGCCGAGTGCGTAAAACATTTTACTGTATCTTGAAAATTTTCATCGTGCAACCACATAATCCGGACGATGAAACCGTGCCATTGTAAACTTTCACTGACACTCACCTAAAGCCGAGTCCAATGACAGACAATAATCTTGCAAGAAAGGATGTTCAAGGAGGTTTTTGAGTACGAGAGTCACGATTTCTCTGATCATCTGGGCTACGAATAATATATTCTCTGCCATTGGTTTTGCACACAGCTGTAAGGGAACTAATTGCCACAAAAAAATTACAGACGGCCTGATATTTAAATTCTGTAGAACCCTGGTCTCCCCTAGTCCGACCATATAGAAGGAAGACAGTGAGTCGTTCCTTCTTGATTACAGAACAGAACCCACTCCCCACAAAAGTGGGTGTCGGGGATATCTTCATCTCATCTTCCTGCCAGTCCACTGATGCACCTCGCACTAGTTAATCAATGAGGCATCAGGTCCGCACATATACGCGAATTCATCGGTTGAACGTTGCACTGTATCCGTCGAGCACCCGGCTGCATCAGCCGTGAGCACGTGGTCCAAAGTCTGCACGTAGATCGCAAAAGTGCTTACCAGGGCCGTCGCAGGGTAGGTCCTTTGGTGTTATTATCAAGCTGTCAGATGCGATAGCTACGCCAGTCATCGCTGTGACAGATATGATCATGGTAGTGAGTGAGATGAATTTCATCGTTGAAATCTGACGATACCCTGAGTCAAAATTATGTTGGCTTTTATATACAGGTAGTGTAGGGGCAGCCAATGTTCATGCACTCGCATGACTGGATAACTAGATGCCAGCTCACGCTCTGTGACATTGTCGGGTGCACTTAATTTTCAGGTTTGCAATCACTCACTATATTTCAAATCTAGGCCGCGAGGCCAAGCAGCAGCTTTTGTGTTCGAAGTATGCGAAAGTGACGTTGTGGGTGCTGACGAACGCTATATGGATAACGGTAATCGGTGCCAAGTGTCACGGGGTGCTGGTAGATGGGCGGTGGCGTATGATCTCGGCAGAATTAGAGGTGTGATACTACTCACAATCAGACCGTCGATATCAACTGAGCACTTAGCTTGGAATCACGAACATCGACCGGATGACAATATCAGTCGAGCAAATGCACTTCAACTCGCTGCGCCTATTACTGGGGGAAGTCAAGGCTTGAGCTGCTGGCTAAGTTGGGATTCAAGCCTATTTAGGGCCGGGCTGGCCCCACTCGAAGTATATTTGGGATCTCGGGATTCTGCCCCGTTCTATGGTGAACGGGGAGAAATTCCGCGAGTCGAATATTTTGTGGAGTTCGCCCGCATGTACTAAGGCTGCGAGAAGGTCGCCCTTTTGAGACATATTGAGAAACATTGGCGGCTTGTAGGCAAGTGTTTTTGTTCACTCATTAGATCCACTCATCATGTTCGAACTCTTGACTTGTAGACTATAACACTAAGAGGTACACTCCTGATTTTTTTGTCTTAAACAGCATGGTCTCTTGGTGTGACATCATCGACATCGAGAATGCCACTCTGTAGCGTCGTTGCAATTGTCGTTGACAGCGAATCACGTACTGTATCGAAGCGTTTTCTTTTGGCTTTCTCCCTCATGTGCTCATTCTGTATCTTACTGCTACCGACTATATGACGCAGTCGACGAGCCTTGCTTCCTGTACCTATAGTTGGCAAATTTTCAAGATGCACTTTAGATATGTAATTACCTCGCAGTTCTATTCGAAGGACTCATACAAAGATCCCTTTGCATAGTTTAGATCTGAGAGTGAATGCTATTTGTCGGAACAACAAAAATACCAGTTCAAATGGTTTGGTGCGAGGGTAGATGCGAAGCAACTTGATGTATGCTGCAGGGATGAGATGAACATCATAGCATGTCAGATGAAAACAGAGATCTTCATAACGAACGAGAAAACAAGCCAGGTAAACTAATGTTGACCGTCGGTATACTCAGAATAAGCACAACAGATAAAGAGCCAAAACCGAGTCCAGCGCCCAGCGTGTCTCAGTATTATATGCGGATTAGTGCCGGAAGTTGCATTGGCAACGACGGGAGGTGCGGTGGAGATGGAAGTAGCCGCCTGTGGTTGCGAAGATGACTGAGCCTGAGCTGCACCGCTAGATTGCTGTGTGGCATTGGTATTGGGAGGGCGTGAACTACTTGCAGTGGCAATTTTCAAAGCTGGTCTCCGTTTCTCTCTTGCACACGCGTTCCTCTGTGTGATATGAGATGCGGTTTGAATATCCGAGAGAAAATAAAATGACATACGCGTTTGCCCTTAGCATACGGGACGTCAACGACTGCTGGGCAACACTCATGCAGCTCGATCTGTGCACTACTAGGTCTGCTAGAGAAGATATCTCGAGCCCATTGAAACAGGGATTGGAATTTCGCATCGTGGGGATCGGATCGTGCAGATCGCTGAGAACATCAAGGTCAATATAAATAGTACTAGATGAGACATGGGCGACATACGTGAGGATGTGGTGAGTCGTCGAAAAACCCCTGGGGTACACGGTTGTAAACCTTGATTGGCTGGACCGGACGTCGTGTTGTATTAATCGTCTAGAATGTATATGTTTAATTGCAGCGAGGAAATCTGCGATGAAAGCGTCACGTACAGTGAGTACCGACTTGTCACGCTGGTCCAACAGTAGGTCTTCGAGGTCAGCTTCTTTTAATATCGCTGAAACATCCCACATGTATGCGTTTTCGTCATAGCAGCCAGTGGCTAGTAGCTTTCCATCTGCCGAAAATGACACAGAAAACACCGTGTCTGCATGGTGGAGGGGCGAACCGATGTGTTGGCCGTTCTCGAGGTTCCATAATCGCGCTGTCTTGTCAAACGACGCGCTTACGAGGATACGGCCATTCGGAGATATCGCAATGGCGTAGACTGCGTCGGTGTGCCCTTTCAGCACTGCAACGTGTTTCCAAGTTTTAGTATTCCATGTCCTAATTGAGTTATCAGATCCCAATGACCCGGAGATAAGCGCTTTTCCATCCGCGGTCCAAGCCAGGCAGGACATTGTGTGTCTGTTGAGAGCAGTGGCGACAAGCTTGCCAGTCTTCACATCCCAGATTTTGATCGGGACCTCGGAATTGTTCGAAGTCCAGTCGCTTCCAGTAGTTGCAACCATGGACATGTCTGGCGAGTACACGGCTGCCCACACGCTTCGGTGCCCTATCTCGATTGGACCGAGTGTTGTCTCTCCGTTCTCTACATCCCACTCCCTTGCAGTCCCATCGAAAGATCCGCTCAACACTCGCCGACCGTCTTCACTCCAGCAGAAAGAGCGTACCCCGCCTGTATGTCCCATCCATTTCGCGATGATTTTCCCTGTGTCAATGTCCCACAACCTCACTCCACCATCCCTACTCCCGCTAATCACCTTCTTCCCGTCCGGAGACAACGCTATTGTCCACACTTCACTTTTTCCGTCCTGCCAGTCGTCTCCAATCTGTTTCCCACTCTTCAAGTCCCATACCCGCAGCGAGCCGTCTAACGAACAAGTCATTATCCGCTCTCCGCCTGGCAGATGTATGGCGCCTGAGACCCAACCAGTGTGTCCCTCAAATTTCTGGCGGGGCGTTATTGCTGATGCCTGCTTTCTAACGATAGGTAAAGACATAATCAACCACTAGCCGCAACTGCGTCCCAGCTTTCATCCAAGAAAGTTCAAAAGCATCACTTACGACGATATGTTCCTTGGTGGGTGTCGATGTTCTGACACCGAGACTCAATGAGCGTTTGGGTCACGAGCGTACTGGAAGTTTGAGCCGGTGCGTTTTCCATGCATTATCCTCGTGTTCATTTCGCAGCTTATAGCATATATGCTGTGCAACTGAAGCGCCCAAGCCTCATGTCTGATTGCGTTCCATCTGTTCCAATCTTCATTCAGACTGAGCGCACCCTCCACACGACTTTGTCCATCACAACTTCACTCCGCTATCCGTGCTTGTTGTCAACACCAATAATCACATTATATACTCAATCTTGCCTTACTATCTTGTCGCCCTGTAACCAACGGCGGGTGCACAAGACATTTTACTGTATCTTGCAAATGCTCGCCGTCCAACCACCTAATCCAGGCGATGAACCCGTATCATTGTAAACATCCATTGACACTCACACAGAGCTGAGTCCACAGATACAAGAATCCTGCAAGGATATTCGAGGTTTTCGAGTGTGAGGGTGACGATTTCTTTGATCATCTGGGCTATGAACAATTTATTAGCAACGCTCAGATCAGGTATTGCAGGATCACCTTCATGTAGGCTATTGTAAGGACGTTACATCCTTTACGCACCGACCACGCTTCAAAACCGAGACGCTCGATCGGACCATGCGTTCGAAATCACCCACGTGACCTAGTGATGCGAACAGCGTCACTTTGCATCCAAAGTCACGCGGATACAACTCTTTCCATTCTCTTTCACTACCTTACCTTGTGCTCACTCTTGCTCCGACCGTTCATATATATTCTTCATCATATGCTCCTCATTCTCGTTCTGGCCTAGTCAAGTATTCGAAAACGTATTTATACCGTCCATGTACACTCATATCTATAGCGAATCATATATTCAGATCCCCGCTCCAAGTACGACCGAACGCCTCACAGAAAGCCCTTGCCTCCAAGCATCTTATACCTATCTTCGTGTTATCTACTAACACGTCTCACAATTACGTCGATCTGTTCGCAATTCCTTGCCGAACTCAAACCAAGCCTTACACTATTGCCGTAGCATGGTATGTATCTCCTGTCCATTTCGGGCTTGAGGCCCCCTACAGTACAACACTGTGCAAAGATTTCATCGGATATTTTGAGCAACACAGATGAAGCTAAGAAGAAGCTGGGCTCGTCAACGATCCAGGATGATGTTGGTTCTCGCTGTTATTAGTATCAACCGCCATCTCGTACCTTCACCCTTCTCCAGGTGGGAGTGTTCCTGCGCCACCTTGTTGCCTCCCCCACCACTAATGATCAAGGAGAAAGAGTTCTCAAACTCTGAGCCCTAGGTATGTTGTATGTTGTCAGATATGCCCACGAAGTCCTCGAAACAGCCTCCCCCAACACAACCAGATTTGGTGATATGACCTCTTTCTGGCCCCAGTATGCACCATGGCCACCAGACGACTTCAAGTTCCTGACTGTCCTGCTGGGAGCAATTGCTGGAAGGTTATGCTGCGGAGGGAAAGTCAAATGGGTTTGATACCATCAAAGTGCCCGAGGGGTATAACGATTGAGGTCGAGAGGTATGTCTAACAGTGCCAGTGTGAACGGTTATGATGCTTATCCAGGATGTTCATCCCTCGTTCGGATAAATGAGTCTTATTAGACGCCACTCGTGAACAACACCCACTCCTGCCTGAATTCCACTTGCGCTTCTAAACTGAGGTGCGCGTTTATTTCGTCGTGGCGTCGACTCGTCGTTGCATAGAACTATTCTCGCAGGTCGCTTGTTGAGCAGATGTATGATTCAGACTCCATTCAGCATTGGTATTGTCTTCTATCGTTTCTTGCAACACCGAGTGGACAACATTCGGATTAGTTGATCACGTCGCGTATACTTCGCCTCGCTGCACTTATTGCTAGGAAAAGCAAAGGCTTGAGCTGCCGGCTCGGGCTTTCCAAATTCCAAGCACATTTAGGCCCGGGCTGCCCTGAGGATGGCTCGGATCTCTGGATTCCGCTCCGTTCAACAGTGAATCGGGCGGAATTCCGCAAGTCAAAGATTTAGTCGAGTTCATCCACATGTACCAAGGCTAGGAGATGGTCGCCCTTTTGAGACGTATTAAGAGCATTAGTGGCTTGTAGGCAAGTGTCTCTGTTGACTCAGTAGACTTTGACATTAAGAGGTACCCTCCTATTTTATTTTCTGTCTAAAATGTCACGGCCTCCGAGTGTGACATCATCGATATTGAGAATGCCACTCCGTTACGATTATCGCTGACAGCGAGCCCTGTACTGTGTCGAAGCGTTTTCGTTCGGCTTTTCCCCCAAAGTGCTTACTCTGCATCTTACTGTCACTAAGTATGAGTTGCAGCCGTTAGATGATCTCGCAGTGCTATTCAAAGGACTCGTCCGAAGATCCTTCTGCATAGTTTAGATCTGGGAGTGGATGCTAATTGTGTGGGTTAATGAAACATCGGTTGAAAATGGTTGGTATAAGGGTAAATAGGAAACAACTTTACAGCTCTATTATGTATCCTGCAGGGATGAGATGAACGTCGTAGCATATCAGATGAAAACAGATATCTTCGTAATGAACGAGAAAACAAGCCAGGTAAACTAATGTTGACCGTCGGTATACTCAGAATAAGCACAACAGATAAAGAGCCAAAACCGAGTCCAGCGTCCAGCGTGTCTGATCATTACATGAGGATTAGTGCTGGAAGTTGTATTAGTGACGACGGGAGGTGCGGTGGAGGTGGAAGCAGTCGCCTGTGGTTGCGAAGATGACTGAGCCTGAGCTGCGCCGCTAGATTGTTGTGTGGCATTGGTATTGGGAGGACGCGAACTGCTTGCAGTGGCAATTTTCAAAGCTGGTCTCCGTTTCTCTCTTGCACACGCGTTCCTCTGTGTGATATGAGATAGGGTTCGAATATCCGAGAGGAAAGAAAATGACATACGCGTTTGCCCTTAGCATATGCGACGTCGACGACTGCTGGGCGACGCTCATGCAGCTCGATCTGTGCACTACTTGGTCTACCAGAGAAGATATCTCGAGCCCATTGAAACAGGGATTGGGATGGCATATCATGGGGATCAGGTCGTGCAGATCGCTGAGAACATCAAGGTCAATATAAACAGTACTAGATGAGACATGTGCGACATACGTGAGGATGTGGTGAGTCATCAAAAAAACCTCGAGGTACCTGGTTGGAAACCTTGATTGGTTGGATAGGACTTCGCGTTACATTAATCGTCCAGAATGTAAATGTTTTAATGCAACAAGGAAATCTGTAGAGTGTCACGTACAGCGAGTACTGACTTGTCTCGCTGGTCCGACAGTAGGTCTTCGAGGCCAGCTTCTTTTAATATTGCTGAAACATCCCATATGTATGCGTTTTTGTCATAGCAGCCAGTGACTAGCAGCTTTCCATCTGCCGAAAATGACACAGAAAACACCAGGCTCACATGGTGGAGGGGTGAACTGATGGGTTGGCCGGTCTCGAGGTTCCATAATTGTGCTGTCTCATCTGCCGATGCGCTTGCGAGGATGCGGCCATTCGGAGATATCGCAATGGCGCGGACTGTGGAGGTATGCCCATTCAGCACTGCGACATGTTCCCAAGTTTTAGTATTCCATGTCCTAATTGAGTAATCAAATCCTGATGACCCGGAGATATATGATGTTATACTTGCACATTTATTATTGCGCGTTGCGCAGTCTGCGCGGTGCGCGTTTCAAGTGACCCGTTATTACCGCAACCTGCGCGCTGCCCTTTGCGAAGTCTGCGCGTTGCTTGATATCTGCTTGTTGTCCTTTGCGAAGTCTGCGCGCTTTGCTTTTAAGTTTTTTATAAGTAATTTTTTTGCTAGTAGTTTTGAGGGTCCAAACGGGCCACAAAATCACGTGAGACGCTGTGCCATCACATGTCCTGCTGGCACGTCCGAAATCGGTCAACAGTAAAGCAAAGCAGGGTACTATTGTCCTTGTCGTATGTAGATGTAATGACAATCAAAATCATTAGTCGTCAATGCCTGAGTTATATGGCTCAAAGACTCGTATCATAAGTATCATGCTGCTGTAGTGAAGTATAGTGCAAGACAAACAGAAAAAGAGTGATTAAACACGTAGACAAGAAACTGAAATGTGAAAGTATCAAAAAAGATAATCAACTGGCCTGATAACATATTCGGACTCCCAGGGATTGACTATAACCGGTGCAAAAGGGTCGTCGGGTTGAGGCTGGTTGCGCCACAAAATATCATCTTCACTCATGGGGACAATTGTAGCTGGATGGGATAATTCAGGGCATGTTGCATATGTAGCTGGTACACTCGGAATGCTCAGCCGACTGTCAGTGAGCGAAGGAGAGGACTGTGAAGGCAGGAAAAGTGGGATGGCAGCTGTTTCTAATGAATAAAAATTGTGAGTCCAAATTTATGTTACCAAGGCAACAGGGACACACCGCTCTTGAGCTTTTTCAATGCTACTCTTGGATTTATCGGCGATTCATCAGGGGAGAGTGCTGTGTGAGTACATTTGGCTAGATACGCAATTGTTAATTCTGTTGTCCTGAGTCCGAAAGTGGAATAGAACACAGACGTACCATTGACCATTGGTGTCTTCAAGATCTTCAGCTTTCCTTTGCCTTTGTAGTCAGTGTGAAAGTCTCCAGAGTCGCTCAACTCCATCTCCATCAAGGAGCTAGCAAGTTCAGGGTTATGGTTGGCGTCATCTCCGATACTGTCTGCATCAGACAGAAGCTCCATTTCTGAACCATCGTCATCGGCTTCAGAATCCGAAACTGGCTATAACAGGCTGGGTGTTCCAGGATTCGTACATGCGCTGTGGAATACAGGTTCCTGGTGACTAACACAAGTTATTAGCACAGCGCTCAGGTGTATATAGTGGCAACCGCACCAAACCAAAGGTGAGATTCTGTCACACTTGCTTTGTCCCTGCCCTTGTGCTTGGCTAAGTCTGTTCCAGTCAGGACATGCAATGTCAACGACAGTCAGTACTTGACCACTTTTGTTCAAGAGCCTCCAAGGCGGCTTCTCTTCCTGGCCTGCTGCCGACTGTGACAATGATGACACATTCCTGGGTCTCTCAGTATCAAGGTAATGGAAGACCTTTGGAAATAACTTGCGTAGTAATTGACTGACCCAGGCATATGACCAGTCATGATAGAATGTCACTTGTTCATCCACATAACATCTGCGATTCTTCATGGCCTGGATCCTCATTCATACCATTTTTTGATGGGGCTTTCGACACTCTAATAGCGCCATGTCTCTGAAGATATGTTAGTGATGTGGACCCTTTCGAGCATAGGTGAAGGTTCAGTGACTAACATCAACTCCGCAAATGAGCATGCCAACTGATGCAACACAGAAATTGGATACTCTAGAGGTGGTAGTAGTACTCCGTCTTGCCTGGCTCCCAGAAGGTTGTGAACTAGCGGTAGTATCCCTCCGAGTCTAGAGAAAATGTGAATGCGCAGGTAAATTTGTTAGTATATTGGTGGTGCATTACCTTTTGCGAGCCAGCTGACAGTCCTGGGCCCTTTGACAGTTTGCTGTAATTTGCGAGACAGGTAGAAGCAAGTGTTGACAAAGCCTCATCTCTGGCAGCTTTAGTTGAGAGAATTGAGCCTCCCCGCTTTGCAGTTACATGGTTAAAGATCTCTTTCACTGCAGCAGTACTGGAGGAACTTGGGCAAGCCTCTTCATCCTGGGGTATTTTGGAATGTCCAATGTCTGCTGTCTTCTGAGTCCAAGGATGTTTACTGCGTCCATGCCCACATTTGGCACAGTGTCCTTCATCCCCATGTTGAGGATAAAAATCTTCACAGTCACAAAGTTGACCTTCAGGATCAGCTGCTCTGCAGAAGTTTTCACGGTCCATGTGATACTGTTGCTTGTGGGACAGGTCAAGCAAGTCGCATCAGGGAAGCTTGAGGTATAGGAACGACTTCAAGACACAGAATTAATTTACAATGCAAAATTATTTAACTAGTACATGTTCCAATTACTCCCTATCGGCTAAAAACGTAGTCAAAACTAGTAAGGCTTGACACCATAATGTCGCTCTATGAAACCAAATTGGTTCTGCAAGGGAGACTTGAAGCTCTTTTGAACCTTGTTGACCAGCACGTATAGTCTCAAAAATAGGATACTTGTCACCTTCCCATTCATCTGGTGTCAGTCGGCAGTGTGCTGGTGTGATTTGCTTTGCGACAACTTTGGCAAGAACAGCAAAAAATTGCCCTTGCATCTCTTCGTCAGCACCAAAAGTGTTCCTATGTGAAGGAACTCCAATGGCTTCATGATGGACATGCTGCCGTTGCTGATCATTGATTGACTCGATAATGTCAGGCGACTGTTCATCTACATCTTTGTCTTCGTCAGCAGGATGTCCCGCTCCAGTCTGGTGTGGCTGTCGGGATGCAGGGCAACCATGAACGCATAGTACTCCTCAATTACATCAGGGTGAACACCCTCGCAATCATCACGATACATGCCGAATAGTGTTTGTCCCAGGAACCATAGGTCCTGAATAAATTAAGGTCTTTAGGCAAGTTGAAATGCAACTCATGAGCTTACCTTCGGACTCTTGTCGTTCATGTCAGGACCCCATATTGGATGGCAATTCCACTCTGCCTGAAAGTCGGAGCAATCCTGATTGACATCATCAAGGAAAAGTGTGTGAAGCAACCAAAGATGATTAGCATTCTGAGGGTCAAGCATATGCCAATTTTCGAGTCGAGTAAAGAAGGCCCTCCATCGCCTGGTGAATTGAGTGCCGACTTCAACCCACAGCCGCTCAATTCGAGAGTTTCGTGTAGAGCTTAGGCACAGAGTCAGCAACTCAAACAATTCAAGCAAGAAAAAACTCACAATCCCCACATAAACGACGCACAGGCGTGGTCCGTTTTTCATAATCATGTAAGTGGCAACATCGAGGTTTTCTCCACCACGATCACCTTGCACACAGAGAAGGAGTACCATACTCCCTGATCGCAAGCTTGAATAAGTCCAAAACAGTAGCTGAATGGTTGTTGTTACTAGCATTCAATGCTGTTATCTAATAGAAAAAGAGGCCGCATCAATAAACTACTTTTTTACAAGCACACGAAACATATATTTACCGTTCTGCAAAAGCCATCAATAAATCCATGAACTACAATCCCCCATCGAATTAGTTTGTGATGGCCATCCATGTGCCAGAGTGCATTGGGCCGTTTGATGTAATACTTGCGCCGTCTTTTGACTTGTCGATCTCGCAGCACCTGACCTAACCAGTCTACTCGACGAAGCGAATGTACCACTCGATGATGTTGCACATGGATGCCATGCCTGCGAAGATGCCCAATAATGTATCTTATTCCAGAGTCCGGGCGCCTTTTCTTGACTTGCTGATTAGAACATCGAGATCAGCATTTGTGAGTTCAGAGTACTTCCTTTGGATACCATGGCGTTTCATATAGAGACGCAAAGTATTCCTGTGAACTCCTAATATGTCCGCCAGTTCCCTAAGCTTGATTTGTCGAGAGTTTGACAATGCGTCAGCAAGGAATTCGAGGTCTATAATCTTCTTTGGGCGACCTGCGCAGCTTGTTTGCGACAAGGTCACAGGTTTGGCAAATACAATATCACCATCCACCCTGTCAATGCAGTAAGTGATTGCTTAATGGAGTGGTGAGAACAAAACGCACCGAGTCTCAATATTTTGTCGAAATGATGATAGTTGGACAGACAAGTTCCCCAGTAAAGTAGCTGCATCAGATAGCCAGTCCCGCACTTCCAATCCTCAAGGATCAACTTCAAATGCTTCGAGTAATGGTATAGCATCAGCCGTTATGGCTTCTAAATGATATGTGAGCTGAAGAGGGTCTGCATCCTCTTGTTTCAGAATGCGATAAGCATGCCTGTAAATGTCTGATAATGTATCATAGGCAACAAGGAAGTTAGCTGGCCATGGAGTATGGGCCATTGTGCAAAGTGGAAAGTGAGGAAGCATCTGCGGTAGCATACTAGGCATCCGAGTCATGATAACTGTGATTTCAACTTAAAGTTCGAGTAGCAGCAAGACTCTCACACTCACACTCACAGACGTTGCAATCCGAACACATTTACAGTGAGTCATTTGCATATATACACTACATAGAGAAATTAGTAGTACTACCAATGACCAGAATGTGAATGTTCTCCATCATGAAAAATATCTAGAATGAACTGATGCAGAGGTAAGTCCAGCAAACATAATGGGCGTGAGGTATAGTGCATGGGGGAAGGAGCACGATGGCAAACATAATGGACGTGTGGTATAGCGCATGGGCGAACATAATGGACGTGAGGTATAGTGCATGGGGGAATTCTAACCCAATGTTTGTGCCAATGAGGCCAATGGGGAGAGGATCCAGAGAAACAGTTGGCATAAGATAGACAGAATGAAAGTAATGACGAACCTGTCGAAAATTCCTGCTCAATGACAACAGCCTGGCTAATGATATGCTTTGAAGAACACTGAGACAGAGACCAAAATTTGACATACTTCATGCCGAGATTTGCACAGTATTGGTCATTGGCTCTCTTGATCTTGTTCTCTTGCTAGACGGGGATGATTGTCATGGAGGTTGCAAACAACACGACATGACTCACAACACATGGACGAGAACACCAAGACAGAGACCAAAATTTGACATACTTCATGCTGAGATTTGCACAGTATTGGTCATTGGCTCTCTTGATCTTGTTCTCTTGTTAGACGGGGATGATCCTTGATGTAAGTGCTGATGAGAAGTGAGCAGGTGTCAATGAGAAGTGAGTATGTATTGATGAGAAGTAAGTAGGTGTCAGAGTGAATATTCTCCTTCAAGTAACAACTCATGTGATCATGTGCTACACTGTGTCGAACATTTTTCAAACTTGATTTCCCATCAAACTGTTAACATTGCAGTTCAGAGACTATGTCAGGCCTAGGTGCTTCTACCACACCAACTCGACATCCTGTCTATTATTTTTCTAATGCAAGTCATGTCTTTCAGGTAAGCTTTTTGATTGATATATTAAATCATTCACGCAGTTTGGGTGCCCTCAGATTGATAATGTGCTATATAGGCTCTGTGGCTCGGTCTTGTCCTCAAATTCTGAAACATTCAATGGCATGTTTGCTGCTACAGAAAGTGCTGGATTGGAAGAGATTGACAGGAAAAGTGATGAGAGGCCCATCCATCTTGCTGGTACAACACAGGAGATGTTTGAATTATTCCTTGAACATACCTTTGGCAGGTAAGTTGTTGTTCTACGGCTTTTGTCGAGTCAAGCTGCTAAACCAGTTGCAGAGCACACGCTGGTCAATACACCCTTGAAGAATTGTCAAACTTTCTCCATTTCTGCGATATGTACCAATGCTTGCACACGCGGAAATTTGTGGTTTCATGCATTCAATCTACTCAATATCATTTCCACCCCGCTCAGCTCATTAACCTTGCCATACAGTATAATATGGGTGCAATTTTCCCATTCGCCTTCAAGCAACTCATCAACACTCCCATTACCCAATTGACTGCACAACACCGGCAACTCTTAGGGAACGATGTATTTACAAGCTTGGTCTATGTGCAAGCAGCTCTTGAAGAACATCGTCGTATTGTGGCTGTGGAGGAGCCCAAAATTTTGATCCACACTAGTGACTGCCAAGATCCAGTCGGCTGTAACAAGGACTGGCACGCTATCTGGTGGAATGGCATGGCTCATTTCCTTCTCGATGGATGAAACCCACAACCATATTGTGAAGCCGTCAAACGCTTCAAAGATTTGCAGTTCAGGCATGTTAGTGGAGGGTGCAAGGAACTGATGTTCAAGATCATTGAGCAGGGAGCCACATTTAACCACACAGAGCAATTTGTTGAAGAAGCTTGTGACCATCTTGCTGAAAAATTAATTTCTGATTCATCATTATAAGCATAGTACTGTGCAATGTATTTTACAATTGATGTCCTTTCACTACTACTAGTAGTCGAATTTCAGGAGGTTTGTCCTAATGATTAAGATGCAAGTGATCCACATGGTGAGAGCCCCAGGTCATCAATTTGAACAGGCAATGCGCAGACTTCACAAAGGGCAGCGCGCAGGTTGCGGTAATAATGGGTCACTTGAAACGCACACCACGCAGACTGCGCAATGCGCAATAATAAATGTGCAAGTATAACATCATAGAGATAAGCGCTTTTCCATCCATGGTCCAAGCCAAGCAAAACATTGTGTGTCCATCAAGAGTGGCAACAAGCTCGCCAGTCTTTACATTCCAGATTTTGATCAGGACCTCGGAATTGTTCGAAGTCCAGTCATTTGCAGTAGTCGCAAACATGGACATGTTTGGCGAGTAGACGGCTGCCCACACATTTCGGTGCCCTATCTCAATTGGACCGAGTGTTGTCTCTCCATTCTCTACATTCCACTCCCTTGCAGTCCCATCGAGCGATCCGCTCAACACTCGCTGACCATCTTCACTCCAGCAGATGGACTGCACCCCATCTGTATGCCCCATCCATTTCACGATGATTTTCCCTCTGTCGATGTCCCACAACCTCACTCCACCATCCATACTCCCACTGACCACCTTCTTTCCGTCCGGAGACAATGCTATTTTCTGCACCTCACTTTCTCCGTCCCACCAGTCGTCTCCAATCTGTTTCCCACTCTTCCAGTCCCATACCTGCAGTGAGCCGTCCCATGAACAAGTCACTATCCACTCTCCGCCTGGCAGATGTATGGCACCAAAGACCAAATCAGTGTGTCCCTCAAATTTCTGGCAGGGCGTTATTGTTGATGCCTCCTGCGTTCTAATGATGGGTGAAGACATAATAAACTACTAGTCGCAACTGCATCTCAGCTTTCATCCAACAAAGTCCAGAATCATCACTTACAACAATGTGTTCCTTAGTGGGTGTCAATGTCTTGACACCAAAACTCGATGAGCGTTCATCTAAAAAGCGGAGTTAGTCGAAGCTCACTCTGAAGTGCTTTTGAGCAATTTGTTTTTGGTTTAGCTCAGGTCTGCATTTGTAAGCGCACACTTTTTGTTATGTTTCAACCCTGAGCATGGATTTATGCACAGATGGCTGTTGATTATCCAGATCATCAAAATAATCGGTGATATCTATGTTATCTACGTTATCTACACTAGATTCCCATGACCTTTCGAAAGAGTGTGCATCTGTGATGCTCTGACATCAAGTATATAGCATTGACAAGTTTCTAATGCAATTAGGTCTTCTCCCTCAAGACTGTCGAGAGTCTTGAGGATCTCGATGAACTTATTATAATGAACAAGTCCTGTGAAGGGATTGACAGACAGCACCAGCATTCATTGCTCCAGCAGCATGCAATGCATTGCTGCCCCAACAATCGTGATGATGTAGTTGGGCTTGTTTTGTGGCTCGTCCTCAAGGAGGTTCTTGTGTCTAACTGGATCATGATGTGTATGATGAAGGGGTGATTGGAATGATTGTGAATATGTAGATTGCTACCCTAATAAAAAATGAGATATTTCGTCTCACTGAAAATAGATGCACATACTGCATTGAAATGGCGAGAATGCATGAATGTTAATCAGTCTGAACAAGTCTGCATGAGTGAGTATTGTAGTGGTGTGTACCTGATATTGAGTTGCTGTACCTCCTGGCATATATTGTCTTGGGTGGTATAACTGGTATGCATGAGGCACACTGCTATGTGTGATGTCCAGCACCTGTTCATGGCAGGGTTATGCATCATCAGTAAAACCTCATTTTTATTTTTGGTAATGAATCTTAATGTGACAGATGTGAGCAGCTAATGCTTTTGGATATGGCACAATGAGAGAATTCAAGATGCACAAGAATAACCAGATACAAGTCAAGTAAATTCAAGAACAGTGAAGTCAAAACTAACAGTAAACTATGACTTTTATGACAGTAGTAATATGAAGCTTGTGATAATCAGATAATCAGATGTTAAAAGCCTTTGTTTCAGATTGCACAACTGGGGAGTCTAGGCCTGTCTGGACTTGTCTGAATACTGGATCCTGACAAGTCAAAAGACAGACATCACATATCCCCCTCCAGAGGTCTTCCAGTGACCTCTTACTTCTTTGGCATGTGATCTTTGCCCTTAGATGCACACACCTCATTGGTGGTCTCGGTGTTGCCCATCTTGGTATCATTACCATCCAGAGGAGAAGGTTGTTTAGGAGGAGTAATGGATGAAGCAGGAGGAGTGGTGTTGGGAATGGATGCTGGGTTGGAAGTGCTGGAGGGTCCAGTGTGGGTGGTCATGGATGGTGTGAAAGGTTTCATAGCCTCATCATCCTCTCTCCTCTGACATTTGGCCCACCTCTCAGATACCCCCCTTTCTCTCCACTGCCTCTGCTTCTTGATGTGCTCAAGATTATTCCAGAGTGCCTCATCCATTAACTCAGTCCTGTGGGAGTCAAGCCAGGTACCTCCAACTGATTCATGAGGGTTGCGAGGGGTGGGTATGGTGCGTCAAGTGGCCTCAAGTCCCACTAACTCAGCTAGAGCAGGGGGACAACCAGTGATATGCACACCTTCACCACCCTCAGGGTTAATGAATGTGACTTGGATCCCATTCCCTGCATTCATGTTCAGGGTGATGGCAAATTCATCATAGCCCACCAGGGAGGGGATGGTGTTAGGGTCAGCTCCCCCATGCAAGTCTGCATCATGCTGTAAGTAGAGTTGGATTTGGTTGAGGGTGAGGATCAAGGAGATGTTGGGATGGTAGTGGTCTGGTAGCATGAAGCACCCATTGCCCATGGATCACAAGGACAGAGCAGGGGGAGTTGGGTTGGAGTTGGGTGAAGGCATTGTTTGAGATGGAGGTCAGTTAGTGGGGTGATTTCTTTGTTGAGGGGTCTTATAGTAATCTTCTTGCATGCCCATACCCCCAAAAAACACATGATAATGCTCAATAGTTGGTGCTGTGTTGCCATCCACCAGGTCAGCCATGGTCTTGATGCCTAAGACATCGAAGTTGTCTTGCAATGTGCCAAGATGATTGACTTGGTCATATGGGAGCCAGATCATGTCACCCACCTTCCACCTCACCTCAAACACTGCATCTGATTGGTTCCCCTTATGGGACAGGATTTGGTCTACAGCCCACTCCCTCTCCTGAGTCTCAAACTCTGTGACTTGATTATCCAGCCACCCAGGGAACAACCAATCATCATTGGGGGTGTGAATCTGCAGGTATGATGAGTGGAACACATTGTGGATGCCCTGTTGTTTCAACCTACTTGGTAATTCTATTTGGAAGGAGTTGTTCCTGAAGTCCTCAAGGATTTTGGATGGTCCCATGAACTTAAGTAAGAGCTTCCTTGCCAAGCCCTTTGGGAAGCTTAAGTTCTTGGTTGAGATGTAGACCAAGTCTCTCTGACTGAAGGGGCAAGGACACCACCTCTTGTTGGCATCCTTTGTTTGTTTAACCCTAGCATTAATTATGCTGTCATGGGCCTCCATAATCCCCTGTTTCATCTGCTGTAGGAATATGCACACTCCTGGATACTCAGTTTCCAGTAGATCATCCCATATCATGGCCCTAGGTTTTTGGCCTGAATTGGTCTTGAAAGGTGAGCATTAAATTAACTTGAAACTTGCTATATTAATAGCAAACTCAATGGCTGGGAGTTTTGGTACCCAGTCTCACTGGTTGGGTGCTATGCATGCCCTGAGCATTTGCACCATGGTTCTATTGGCATGTTCTGTTGAGCCATTGGTCTCTGGATGGTATGCACTTGATATTTTTTGTTTGGTGCCAATTAACTTATTGAAGTTAGTCCAGAATGTGCTGGTGAATAGGATGTCCCAGTCACTAATGATATACTTAGGCACCCCATGGTACTTATACACCTCTGCAAAGACCAATTTGGCTATCTCTCTTGCCATATAGGTCGTTCAGCTTGGCACCAAGTGTACCATCCTGCTGAAAAGGTCAATGATGACTGTTATCAAGTCATATTCACCATTTCTGTCTCTGGACAGGGGGAGTGGCCCCAGGAAGTCAATACCAATGGCGTCCCATGGTTTGGAGGGAACAGATAAGGGGTTCAGCGATCCATATGGCTTCTGGTTGGATAACTTGCTGGTCTGACAGGTCATGCAAGTCTCACAGAACACATGCACATCCCAGACCATGGTCTTCCACCATACCCAGTCCCTCAGGTAGGTGAGTGTTTTCTGTGTGCCCAAATGAGCAAGTAAAGAATGCGCCTGACTGATGATGTTCTCTTGCAGGCACCTCCCATCCACCTTTATGTCCAGTATGCATAACAACACCTGGTCGTTCAAATAGATGCACAAGATTCTGTCATTCACTTTGAAGTTGTGGAAGTGTTTTGGTGAGTCCATCACTTTCTGGAAGAACAGGTCAAGGTGATATTGACCCTTGATGTCTTTTAGTGTTTTGTCATCATTCTCTGGGTCTGGGAGTTGTGCCAGTGAGATAAAATGGTCCTCCTCTGCTAGGTTCAGGTGGGTTTGTAATGTTGGGAGGTGGGCATCATCTCCCTTTCCCCCCTTCTTTTGTTTGCCCAGCCTGCACAGAATGAAATGGTCCTGCACCCTCCTGGCAAATTCTGCCCACAGTCTCTGGCTGGCCTGTTTCAGCTAGTGGGATTACTTGCCTCCCACGATGACGTGGCAATCGTGAAGGTTTGTCCATTACTGGTGGTTGATCCCCTACAGCTGACATTCCAGAAGAGTTGCTCAGTACTGGTTGTTGGCTCTCCACAGCTGGTGGCCCTGAAGATTTGCCCAATACTGGTTGTTGGTCCTCCATAGTTGAGGACTCACACAATATTGGTCATTGGCTCACTGCAGCTAGCTGCCACCATTTGGGCACCTAAGGTGGTACAACCACTGGTCGTGTGGCCACCCTGGTGCTTTTTCACAAGGCTGTCACCTGTGCTTCACCACCCACCAACAGGGGCATAGTTATGAGATGGGCCAATAAGTTAGGCAAGCCCTCCACCACATCAAACTCCATGTATTCATTGTGGGAGTGGATAGTACCTGGGGTGTCAAAGGCGTACATCCAGGACAGCATGTCTTGGAGCAGGTTCTCTTCCCCAGGTATGCACTTGACTTCAAAATCAAACTCACCAATCTTTTCTGTTATGGTTATATCTTTTCCCTTTTCACCTCTTCACTTATTCACATTACTAATCATTCTCAGACATTCTATCACATTCTATCATATGATTCTCATTCTCTTTTATGATTCACTATTCACTTTCTATCTCTGATTCATTTATTAAAGCTCCACTTTAATTCCTCTATTTAAACTCTATCTCTTACATTTGTATTCTTTAACTTGACCTATGCAGACCAGGGCCTGCAATATACTGCTAAACTCGCATGACTCATGAATAGGTTCACACTTAGACTCTTTGTTTTTGTCAAGACGTTCTTGTAATGCCGAGTGTAAAAAAAGGTCAAGTTTCTTCTATACCGCATGGTTCCCTAGAACTCATGCCCAGAACCAGACACCATTTTGACCATCACACCAAACCCTCCAGGTTTCACCTGGGATGAAGAAAAGAATGAATTCTATACCCTAGATGCTAAAGGTGACAGATATTCATTAAACCAGTGGGCAGCATTCTATGCCAACCAAGCCCCAAAGAATAAAGTTTGGAACTTCTTTACCCAAACTTACAAACGATCCCCCACTGCCACCATGCCCAAAGAAATTGGCAAAACTCCCTCTCCCTTCAACGGTGACACCCACCTAGCTCAGGGATGGACCCTCCAAGTTGAGGTGTACCTTGACATGAATGATGAAGTATATGATAATGACAAGAAAAAAGTTATCTTCAAACTTAGCCTCATGACCAAAGGCAAAGCCACCAAGTGGGCCAAAGGCCAATTGAAAGCTGCAGTAGCAGCTAAGACATATGGCACATGGGCCAATTTTGCTAAACAATTTAAAGCTACATTCTTCCCTAAGAATGTTGAACAGACTGTGATTCATTGCATTTCTACTCTTAGACAAACTGGAAGCATAGCTGCTTATGTATCCCTATTCCACACCATCCTCACTGATACCAGCATCAATGAAGAGAACACGAAGATTATGTTCTTCAGAAATGGCTTGAAGTGTGAGATTACCTCCACTATCTACACCTTCAACATGACCCCCACAACAATTGAAGCCTGGCTAGAGAAAGCCTTAGACATCGAGGTACAAAGGACCTTAACAGCACCTCCTTCCTATACCAAGGCGTGCAGCCCATATGCCATGGATATTGACAAGACAGAGTTAGATGATGAAGATGGTGAGAAGAAGACAAGGAAGACTTATCTTACTCCTCAAGAATGGGAGTGCAGATGCGAGGGTGGCCTTTGTTTCAAATGTGGTAAGAAAGGCTTAGCTGCAGACTGCCCTAACCATCCCATGGTTACGACCAACACAAGAAAGGTAATCAAGGAGTCATCTGATGACAATTACAAAGAATTCCAAGAATGGAAGGCATTTAAAGCATGCCAGATGAAGAAAGCTGGTAAGAAACCAGTTAAGAAAGATGAAAGTAGTGATGAGGAGGATTTTGCCTAGGGGAGCCTGCACTGGTGTCAGACACTCCCAGAATCAGACTAGTAGTACAATCTGTTGGCAACACTAATTCTATTTGTTTGCCTTTAACCATCAGATCAAACAAGTCACCGAAAACCACTGTAGCTGCTGCTCTAATTGATTGCGGCACAGAAGGAAAATTTATCAATGAGAAGTTCATACTCAAAGAGAACATTTGCACACACAAACTTGAAACCCAATACCTGTGTGAAACATAGACAGCACATTAAACAAAGCTGGAAGAATCACACGGTACTGTGAACTTTCATTCTTAATCAAAGATATCCCCATGCGAAAATGTTTCTTCCTAACCTCTCTAGGAGGAGAAGACACTATCCTGGGAATGACTTGGCTAAAGAAAGAAAACCCAGATATCGATTGGACTAACCAAGAAGTCTGACTAAGGGAGTGTACCCTGAAAAAAGCAACCATAGAAGAAATCAAAGACAAAGATGTCTTTTACAATGCTCTAGAAGAACTTGAAGATGAGTGGGATCCTGCTAATGAAACCCTCCCATGACTTTTAGATCCAATTAATGACAATGTCAATTTCTATACCTTTATCTGAAAAACTGATAACATCTCACAGACACTTGCACAGGACACCACCAAACCAAAGAAAACCTTCAAAGAACTTGTACCTGAAGAGTTCTGACAATATAAAGATGTATTTGGTGACATAGCTAACAGTACCCTTCCTCCAGAACACAAGTACAACCATAAGATTGATCTCAAGGAATCCTTCGAACTGCGGAAGTGCAAAATATACCTGCTCAACACAAAAGAAGAGAAAGCTGTGAATGACTTCATTGATGAATATCTCACCAAAGGAACAATTGTTCCTTCTGAATCCCCTCAATCCTCTCCCTTCTTCTTTGTTGGAAAGAAAGATGGTTCCCTTTAATCCTGCCAAGACTATCACTACCTGAATGAACACATGGTTAAGAATAACTACCCTTTACCACTAATCTCTGATCTTATAGGTAAGCTAAAGGATGCCAAGATCTTCACCAAGATGGACATTAGATGGGGATATAATAATGTATGTATGAGAAAATATGATCAATGGAAGGCAGCTTTTGCTACTTCCTGAGGACTTTTTGAACCCATGGTCATGTTCTTCAGAATGTGTAACATGCCTGCTACCTTCCAGTCAATGATAAATGACCTGTTTGGAGACATGATCCAGGAAGGATGGATTATTATATACATGGACAATATACTCATCTTCTCTAGAGACGATGAAAACTCACCATATCTGAACCCATAAAGTACTTCAACAACTCCACAACAATCTCCTCCACCTCAAACCCGAGAAATGCACCTTCAATGTAACCAAAATTGAATACCTCGGTATGATCAACAAACCCGGTCCTATCACCATGGACCCTGCCAAATTAAAGGGTATATCCAAATGGATGACTCCCACAAAAGTAAAAGAAGTCTGATCATTCCTCAGATTTGCTAACTTTTACCGATGGTTTATTGCTGACTATTCATCAATTGCCAGACTGTTAAGAACCATGCTCGAAGGAGAGAGAGACTGACTCAGAGGGGCTTGGCCTCAGCTTGTACACTGTGCCCCTTACCCGAGTATGTGCCCTTCATTTCAGAGGAAGTCTGATGATGGTCTAACAAAGTCCAGAGGACTTCTGGAGGCTGGCTACTCTGGTGGAGAGTGCAGGAGGACTTCTGGAGGAGTGCGGGAAACGTCCAGAGGAATGCAGGAAGTGCTCAGGAGAGTTCCCACTGCAAGGTAATACTTCTACAGGAAAACAGGATGGAAGGATAGGAGGTCCAGAGGACAGGAGGACAGGATGTCCAGAGGTCCGGAGTATGGAGGACAGGAGGTCTGGAGGTACAGAGGACAGGACATGGAGGTATGGAGGACGGAATGTCTGAAGGACAGGATGCCTGGAGGTATGAGGGACAGGATGTCTGGAGGTACAGAAGACAGGAGGTCTGGAGGTCTGGAAGGAATAGGGGCTACATCGGACGAAGTCTGATGTAGAAGCAAACAGAGGTAGACTACCCTAAGGTAGAGTCGGAGGGACAGGAAGTGGACCTAAGTCTGGAAAGAGGGTAAGTGCCGGAAAGGCAAGACTCTAGCCCTAGGGAAGCAATCCCTAGACTTGGGACAGAGACATAGGGGACAAATCCAAAGGTCCAGAATTCCAGCCTAGGGAATCCATCCCTAGGCCTTATGGAAAAGGACAAACTCAGATGGACTGAAGTCCAGAAGAAGATTGGGCAAGTCTAAGGTGATATTCAAACTGAGGACTCTACTGTAGTTGTACAGGGGTTATATACTAGAGGCTATCTGAGAGGATCAGTAAGCAAAGGAGTAAGGCTATGTATGAGCATATGGAAACACATTGGTAAGTAAGACGGAACATAAGTAAATGAACTCGGAGATGAAACTAGTACAAGGATCGATCAGCAAGATGGAAACAGAGATAACTGAGAACTGGAAAGGCAGAGATGCCTAAATGGGGATAGGCACAGGATCTTGGACAAAGGGTGGGAATAGGTCCAGAGATAGTACAGTGAATATCTGGAGGTCCGGAGATCTGGGGATCCAGAAGGCAGGGCAGAAACAGGACTGAGATATGTGAGGTGGTGGATGTAGTCTGAATCCAAGAAGAGGTAAAGTCTGGATGTCTTGCTGGATGGAATGTGTGTAGGGTGGACAGGATAGGGGATCCAGGAATGAGTCAGATATGGGGTCCGGAAATAGGTCCGGAAAGCGTGGGAATATGATGGGATCTATGTCTGGCATATGGGATATGACACAGACCCTTAATCAACCTGACCAAGAAAGATGAAGAATTCTCTTGGACTTCAGAATGAGAAGAAGCTTTTAATAAGCTGAAACATATCTTTACTTCCTCTCTGATTCTCCAGATACCCAACAAAAATACCCCTTTTGCCATCGCCACTGACACCTCCCTATATGCCACTGGTGCAGTTCTCTTACAGAAAAACAACAACAGAGACTGGTTCCCTTGTTCTTTCTTATCTCAATTGTTTAATCCTGCTGAATGAAATTATCAGGTTTATGATCAAGAACTTCTCGTGATTGTCTGAGCTTTGAAAGCTTGGAGACACTATCTCCTCAGATCTCCCTTTCCCATCCTCATACAAACTGATCATAAAAATCTCCAATATTTCAGGGATGTACAAGACCTCAATCACTGTCAAGCTAGATGGTAGACCTTCCTTTCCCAATTCGAACTCCAGATTCAACATGTACCAGGCAAAGAACTTATTATTCCAGACTTACTCTCTCATAGAACAGATCACCTTCCAGATGTAGACATCGAAAAGGACAACACTAGTATTCAACTCTTACCAGACTCTTTATTCCTTAATATCATGGACTCATCATTCACTAACAGATTATGTATTTCTTCAGCTATAGACCTTGTAGTTCACACAGGTGCTACAAGCACTTACAGACTCTTTGATTCCCCCTCCTCTCCACTCAGCTCTTTCTGATTGGAAATTGAGTGACAGAATTCTTACCTATAAAGGACTCACTTACATACCCCCTGGAGATCTCCGACAAGAACTCACTTCCCTACATCACAACTCTCCTACTGCCGGACACCCTGGACATTACAAAACCCAGGAACTCCTTTCTCGTGACTATTGGTGGCCAGGACTAGCCACCTTCATCAAGAACTTCATAGACAGCTGTTGCATCTGTCAACAGAATAAAGTAAACATGCACCTGTCTACTCCACCCCTATCTCCTATCCCCGCTCCTATTTTCAACTAACCCTTTGCTCATTGCTTGGTTGACCTCATCACTGACCTACCCCTATCCAATGGCTTTGACAGCATCATGGTTGTGGTTGACCATGGACTTTTAAAAGGGGTAGTTTTCACCCCTTGCCTCAAGACTATAGACACCAAAGGCATTGCGAACATTTTCTTTTCTAAAGTTTTCTCTAGATATGGACTATACAATAAGATTATCTCTGACCATGGACCCTAGTTTGCTTCCTGATTCCAGATAGAATTTGGAAAACTCCTTGGATACAAGATTTCCCTTTCCACCACTTTCCACCCCCAGAGTGATGGAGAAACCAAATGAGTTAATCAAGAACTTGAGGTTTATCTTTGGATCTTCTGTGCTAATGTCATATCCCACAATCTGGACCCATGTTCCATCATATTCCCACGCCTTCCGAGCCTACATCCGGACCACACTTCATATCCAACTCATTCCCAGATCCCCTTCCACTGTGTGCTCCACACCTCAGCAGGATCGACTACGCTCCAGATTTACCCCTGAGCTCCGGACCATCAGATCTCCACTGCTAGCCTGAATCATAACCCCCTGTCCCATCCACCCTATGTACACTCCATCCAGCAAGACATTCAGACTTCAGGTCTCCGGACCTCCAGATATTAACTGTTACTATCTCTGGACCTATTCCCGCCCTCTGTCCAAGATCCTGCGCCTATCCCCATTTAGGCATCTCTACCTTTCCAGCTTTCGGTTACCTCCTCTTCTGTCTTGCTTATTGATCCTTGTATGAGTCCTCATCTCCGAGTTCATTTACTTATGTTCCGACTTACTTACTAATGTGTTTCCACATGCTCATACATAACCTTGCTCCTTTGCTTACTGATCCCCTCAGATATTGTTCAGTATATAACCCCTGTAGATACTCCTGTAGTTCCTCAGTTTGAATATCAACTTACATAGACTTGCCCAATCCTCTCTTGGACTTTGGTCCACCTAAGTCTGTCCTACCCATCAGGCCTAGGGATTGATTCCCTAGGCCAGAGCTCCACCTTTCTGGCACTTACCCTCTTTCTGGACTTAGGTCCAATCCCTGTCTCTCCAACTCTACCTTAGGGTAGTCTACCTCTGTTTGTTTCTACATTGGACTTCATCTGATGTAGCCCCTATTCCTTCCGGACCTCCGGACCTCCTGTCCCTTGTACCTCCAGGCATCCTGTCCTTCGGATGTTCTGCCCTCCATACCTTCGGATGTCCTGTCCTCCTGTCCTCCATCATCCTGCCCTCCTGTCCTCCTGTCCTCCAGACCTTCGGACCTCCTATCCTTCCATCCTGTTTCCTGTAGAAGTATTACCTTGTAGTGGGAACTCTCCCAAACGCTTCCTGCATTCCTCCGGAACTCTCCTGCACTCCTCCGGACATTTCCTGTGCTCCTCTGGAAGTCCTCTAGCACTCTCCAGCAGAGTAGCCAGCCTCCGGAAGTCCTCCGGACTTCGTTGGACCATCATCGGACCTCATACAAAATGAAGGGCACATACTCGGGTAAGGGGCACAGCGTACGAGCTGAGGCCAAGCCCCTCTGAGTCAGTCTCTCTCTCCCTTGAGCAACATGGTTCTTAACAGCTAACAACCAAACAGGTTGGGTACCCATGTTGCCACTTGCCAAGTTCATCCATAACTCACATCATCATTCCACATGTGGTACATCTCCATTTTACCTCATGATGGGTTATCACCCACATCACCTTCCTGACTTCCATCCTAAATCTGACATCCCTAATATCAAACAACACCTCACCATCCTAAATAAAGCACATGACGAAGCACTAGCCACTCATGAACTTGCATGTAACACCATGCATCAACAAATCACATCTAAATTCATACCATTCTCTAAAGATGACAAAGTATGGCTCAAAGCCAAAAACCTTCATCTTGGATACCCTAACCAGAAGCTCACTCATAAATGCGAAGGACCATTCACTATCATTGATGTACTATCCCCTATCACTTATCAACTCACCCTACCTGCACAATGGCACATTTACCCAGTCTTCCTCTAGATGCCAATATTATGTTAAATGGAAAGGATTCCTGAGTTCTGAGAACAAATGGATGAAGGAAGCTGAACTAGGTAACACTTCCAATTCTCTCCTTACTTATAAATGATCACATCATCTTCTTTGATAGTAGTCAGTGCCTACTACCCTTAAAACAGGGGTAATGTTATGGTTATATCTTTTCCCTTTTCACCTCTTCACTTATTCACATTACTAATCATTCTCAGACATTCTATCACATTCTATCATACAATTCCCATTCTCTTTTATGATTCAATATTCACTTTCTATCTCTGATTCATTTATTAAAGCTCTGCTTTAATTCTATTTAAACTCTATCTCTTACATTTGTATTCTTTAACTTGACCTATGCAGACCAGGGCCTGCAATATACTGCTAAACTTGCATGACTCATGAATAGGTTCATGCTTAGACTCTTTGTTTTCATCAAGATGTTCTTGTAACACCAAGTGTAACATTTTCCATCCACCTGGCCTGCCACCCACTGACATTCTTCTGGTTCAACAGGTGAATGAGGCCCTTGTGGTCAGTCAACCAGGTGAACTGGGCCCCCTGGAGGATGTCTTGGTGGTGCAGCATGGTCTCTACCCCAGCCAACATCTCCTGCTCATGGACAGCATAGTTATGCTGCACAGAAGAGAGCTTGGCTGAGAAAAATGCTGTGATCTTTGCCAATTTCCAATCCAGGCCCTGGGCCACTACTCTGCTGATCCCACCCAGGCAAGCATTGGTCATCACAAAAATGGGAGGTGCATTTGTGCCATACTGTAGTGGCACATGGCAGTGTGACCTGCATGTCACCACATATTGTTTGACTTCCTCAAATGCACACTGTTGCATAAAGTCCCAATGGAAAGGGACCACATCCCCAGTGACCTCTGACAATACACTCAAAGGTATGCAGACTTCATAGATATCATTGATGAGGTACCCTACTGACCCAATGAATCCTTTGCAGAGGTCCTGGTTAGTGGGGACCTTCCAGTTCAGCATGCAATCCACTTTCTTAGGATCCATCCAGATCCCATTGTCATTGACAATCTGGCCCAATATTTTCACCTTCTTACATAGAAACTTCAGTTTTTTCTCACTAAGGTAAATTTTTCCCTTTCCAGTATGTGTAGCACAGTTCTGACATGCTCAATGTGTTCAGTTAAGGTATTTGAATAGATGATGATGTCATCTAAGTAGATGTCCATCCACTTTCTGATGAACTCACCAAAAAGGTGGTTCATCAACACTTGGTAGGTTGTGGGGGCGTTGCAGTCACCTTGCTGTAGGACATGACTGACCATATTTCTATCAGGAGTCATCATGGTGGTGCTGGGCACATGTTCAGGTGCAACTTAGATCTGCTTGTATGCATCCTAGCCATCCATCAAGGATCAATAGGGTTTCTGTGCTACTTGTCGCAATATGCCCTCATGTCCAGCAGGGGCAAGGTAAGTTTTCTTGTGTTTTTATTGTGTTCCTGCAGGTCGACAATGGTTCACAGGCAGTCTGACCCAGGTTTCTGGATGAATAACATTGGCACCATGTTCCCTGCACTTGTTACCTGCCATCTCCCAGATGCAAGGTACACCTGCTGTTTCTCTGTCCATTGTGGTCTTAGTGGTTCCAGGAACCATGAGGGTCACCACAGGTAGATCTTGCCCTCATCAATCAAGGGTATTGTGTGGTTGATGCCACACAATGAGGTAAGCTGGTCTCACTAGCCTTCACACATAGTGGGTGGGCCAAATCTCTCAGGTGATCCCACACTTTCTTGAGGTTCTCCTCCTGGATTTTAACAGCCTAGGACTCCAGTGTGGTGACCTCCCTACCTTTCATGGGTAGAGGCACTGTGCTTTCTATCACCACCTGAGATGGGTTCGACCCTATCATAACTTTGTATTGATACAGGAATGGGGTTCCCAGTACTAAGTCATAGTTTTGCAGGTTAATAATATCAAAGTACTGGTCTTCCTTTATGGTTTGGTACTCCATCCAGGCTTGAGTCCTGAAATTCACCTTCGACCATGACCACTGCACTGCCAACTGGACCACAATTGGTTTAGTGAGTTCTTGCTAGGTCACTTTCAGCTGCTCAGCAAGGGTTACTGACATAAAGTCCAACAGGGAGCTGGAATTGATCAGTACCCTGGTGGGTTTCCCATTGATGTGCACCAGGACTACAACAGGCTTAGGGATCAAGCAGTTTGAAGTCCTTTGTTATGGCTGACCCTGTTGTAGTGCAGGTTAAGTCCCAGCTGGGATTTGCTGCCCATTCAATTCTATGGCAAACAGTGATGTTTCATTGCACATAAACTTAGCATCTGGTGAGGGATTATAGATTTTGTATGCCACTTCCTCCAACTAACAGTCTTTGGGTGACAGCCTTCCTCTGTCAAGGAGCCAGCATGTATGGAACTCCTGGTGGTTTGCCCTCAATCTCTGGTACAACTTGTCTTGGGCTTGTTGCACATGCCATTTGTACCATTTAGCTAGTTTGAACCTCTCGTTGACTAATAAATCAATAGGTACCTTGGTAATGTAGATTAATAATCAATCCTGGATCCAGTAGGACCCATTGGCATCATGTGAGCACTCAAACTGGTTCTCTCTCGCCTGCCCTGGCAGGTCCATTTGGAATTGGTCCTGCTCTGTCAACAATTGTTCTATCTGGGTGACAAGAGGAGTTTCCATAGTAAGCAGCTGAGTGTCTAGTACCTACTGCCTCCACTTTCTGACCTTGGATGGGTCTAGACCTCATAACTCCCTGACTCATTGAGCATACCAGTCAGCAAGCCTGAACTTAGGGTTCAGCAATTGTGCTGTAGGTACAGTTATCTTGGGGTCCCTTCAGTCTTCCTGATCAATTATAGTGTGGTTGCAGTTGGACACCTGGTAGACAGTGAAGCATCTCAGGTGAATCAGCATCCACAGGTTCTCATCCCCTAGGTAAAACCATCTGTCTAACATGTACTTGGCCTGCATTGCTAATAGATCACCCAAAGCTCCTGGTTTTGCCCCTTGGGCTCCCAAGTCTTCTTTACCAGGTGGACCATCATGCAGTACTGTGGGTACCTTCATTCTTTTGAAGGGCCTTGGTTTTTTGAGGGGCTATCTCTTTCTTACTAGGCTGAGACCTATGGTGGAACTCTCAAGGGTTCTGATATCAGTGGCCTCATTGGAGCCCACTGCCTCCTGATTTCCCTGTCATTGGTTGATCTCCTGCAGATTGACCTTGATGTTATAGTTGTCTATGGTAGGGGGCATGTTTCCTGCTCTAGTTTGTCTGATGCTCATTCTTTCTGTACAGTTTCAGGATATGTGCCCAGGTTGATGGCACATATAGCACAGTCCCTCAGCAGCATGTCATGCCTTCTCAGACTGGCTCAGTGTATTGCCCCTTGATTTGGGGTGGGGTTTCGAAGTTCCTTGTTGGAGTGTTGAATGTTTCCTAAATGCACAGGCCTATTATTAATATCCTCAGGGTGAGGAGAATCCCTGCCCATTTTGGGGCTAGGGGCTTTGGGTATGTTGAGGGACTGTGTGGTCATCCCATCTCCTGTGGTGCCTGGCTACTAAAGTTGGAGTTTAACTACTTGCTCCAGCTGTTCTGGGCAGGTTCTGAGGTCTGTCCTTTGCTTGTTGATCACAGGTAGGTACTGAATGAGCTATCTCAATTATCTCAGCCACATTTTAGACATCACAGAATGATGATGTCTTGGGGTTCAGCTTCTTTTTCCACAGCTTAGCCTGGATGTTAGCATCTAGGCCTGTCTAGAATCAGGTGACCTTCTGATGGTCCTCCACATTACCAATCATATTCCAGAGCTCACTGAGCTTGTAAATGTACTCCCAGATGGTCTTATTATTCTGTTAACATCTATTCAATTTGGCCCACTGCTCCATTCTGAAGTTTACAGGGAAACAATAATTGAATAACTTGGTGAAGAATTCCTTCAATCACCAATGGTACAGGTCTCCAGACACCTCCCTTACATAGAACTCATATGCTCTTCCTTTCAAGTGGTGCATGAGAATATAGACTCATCTCTTTTGCTTGACCTGTCCGTCTTTAACATAAGCTATTCCTTCTGTCAGGAACTGATGGAATGCTCATGATTCTAGTGAGCCATCATAATTGACCAGCAGAATGGGCTTAAGTGTGCTCCTCTTTTAGATTGCTCTTGCCTCCTCTTTGCTCTCACCTGTTGGTATTGAGAGTTCCCTCCCCTGCTTGACAAGCTTGAGAATGAACTTGATGATGAACTCAAGATTTGTCTGATGGACTGAAGTTGCTTGAGCTATCACTCATTGTCCCAGAGTCGTTCCTATGGGTGAGCTTCACCTTCCTGTTGGTTCATTTATCCAACCATCCCAATACCTGTCCAACATAGCTTTTCAGGGTGACTTGTTGCACCAGGTCCATAGCTTTGGGTATTGGATGTCTCTCCCTTGGGTCTGAGGATCTCTCCAGAGCATGGCCCACCAGGTCTTCCACTGGATTTTTTCCTCATCTGGTGATGTGCCCTTTTCCCCTCTTCTTCTTAGGTGAGAAGTCTGCTGTCTTCTGCAGTGGTAGCCCATGGTTGCCTGCAGCTGACAGGTTCTTTTGTGCCAGTGCCTTTCTCATGTAAGCATCATATTCCTTCTGAACACAATCCTTGTTATGAACTCAGATAGAGCATCATTCTAATAAAGAATCAAGATCAGGGTCGACCAAGGATGAGACCTTGTCAAGTCTACACCTCCCTCAGGAGCGATCATCTAGACTCCTGCAGGATCTAGAGTTCAAGTATCAAAGAGAACCAAGTAGATTCAAGTTAGAGAAAATACAAGCAATAACTAGGGTTTATATATGTAGGAGAACTGTGCATAGACCAAGCTGAGTGAAAGGTAACAAGTACTGGAAAAGGAAGGTTCATGGGAAAACAAGGTATGAGTGAAAGATAAGAGAGACCATGAGGAAACAGCACAGTGAAAAGGAAGCGTTAGAAGTACAGCCATAAGGTGTCCACAGTGATGATGAGAAAAAGAATAGGGTACTATAACATTACCCCCCAGTTAACGTCTGAAGTCACCGACTTCAGTCACTAAGAGACTGATAGTTGTTAGGGTTAAAGTCAGCATCTCTAGCAAACTGCTTCTCATTCTCCTCCTGTTCAAGATCTTCTCTATCCTTCATAGATCTTTAGCTGATGATGGAAGGCCCAAGAGCTGGGTTTGGTGTTAATGATACATTGTCCTCTAAGGGTGGGACAATAGGCCATGAGGTGTTTCAGAGCATAGTGATGGCATTCTCAGCAAAAGTAGCAAGGGTAGTGAACCTGACAATGTCCTTCCTGCTGTCATATCCTGTATGCCAGATATAGATCCCATCATATTCCCACGCTTTCTGGACCTATTTCTGGACCCCACCTCTGACTCATTCCCAGATCCCCTTCTGCTGTGTGCTTCATATCTAAGCAGGATTAGATTTGCTATGGAATTACCCCTGAGCTCCGGACCTCCGGATCTTTACTACTAGCCTGATCCATACTCCCCTATCCTGTCCACCCTATGCACATTCCATCCAGCAAGACATCCAGACTTTACCTCCTCTCAGATTCTGGACTATATCCACCACCTCACATATCTCAGTCCTGTTTCCACCCTGCCTTCTGGATCCCCAGATCTCCAGATATTAACTGTTACTATCTCCAGACCTATTCTCACCCTCCATCTGAGATCCTGCACCTATCCCCATTTAGGCATCTCCACCTTTCTAGTTCTCAGTTATCTCTGTTTCTGTCTTGCTGATTGATCCTTGTACTAGTTTCATCTCCAAGTTCATTTACTTATGTTCCATCTTACTTACCAATGTGTTTCCACATGCTTATACATAGCCTTACTCCATTGCTTACTGATCCTCTTGGATATCCTCTAGTATATAACCCCTGTACAACTCCAGTAGAGTCCTCAGTCTGAATATCATCTTAGATCTGTCCTCATCATCTTAGATCCTGTTCTACTTGCCAAATCTTCTTCCAGACTTCAGTCCATCTGAGTTTGTTCTTTTCCATAAGGCCTAGGGATGGATTCCCTAGGCTGGAATTCTGGACCTTCAGATTTGTCCCCTATGTCTGTCCCAAGTCTAGGGATTGCTTTCCTAGACTGGAGTCTTGCCTTTCCAGCACTTACCCTCTCTCTGGACTTTGGTCCACTTCCTGTCTTCTGTACCTCCAGACCTCCTGTCCCTTGTACCTCTGGGCATCCTGTCCTTTGGACATTCCACCCTCCATACTTTTGGACATTCCATCCTCCTAACCCTCAGACATCCTGCCCTCCATACCTTCATGTCCTGTCCTGAGTACCTCCAGACATCTTGTCCTCTGGACCTTCAGTCCTCCAGTCCTCCAGACCTCCTACCCTTCCATCCTGTTCCCTGTAGAAGTATTACCTTGCAGTGGGAACTCTCCTGAGCACTTCCTGCATTCCTCTAGAACTCTCTCGTACTCCTCCAGACATTTCCTGTGCTCCTCTGGAAGTCCTCTAGACTTCATCAGACCATCATTGGACCTCCTCTGAAATGAAGGGCACATACTTAGATAAGGGGCACAGTGTACTAAGCTGAGGCCAAGCCCCTCTGAGTCAGTCTCTCTCTCTCTTGAGCATGGTTCTTAATACCTGCTAGGCAGTATTAACAGGTGATGGTGGAATAGTCTATACCATTTCTGTCATAAAATGTTTCTTGAGATGGAGTGCAAGGATCAGAGGATGATGCTGGTTTGTCTTCGTCAATGATGATGGGTGGAGCAGGGATGGGGTGATGGGATGAGAGAGGCCTATCCCAAAGGCTATGGTATTTCTTTTCTTACCATGAGCATGGCGTGGGTTTCCTACAGAGCAAACTACAAGCTGAAAGGAAGCAGGAACAGGGGTATCATCATCAGAAGATTCCGATGGGGATCTAGGGACTTCTTGGGTGGAGAAGCAGAGGGGTTCAACAGAGATGGAGTGTTCTAGTTTTGTGATTTCAGAGATCATGTCTGGGGTGAGCGCTTGCTCAAACCCTTGATCTAAGAGGCGTTCAGCAGTGAGGGACTTGATCTTGGTCATATGGTAAATAATGGAGTGCTTGGTGGTTTCTTCAGCAGGGGCTGCAATGGTATAGGCATAGCTAGACACCAGGTCTGCACTGCAGTGAATGGTCATCAAAGAAAGAGAAATGATGTTTTCAGGAAAGAAATGATCTAAAGCTAAAACACAAGGAAGGGAAGAAAGGGTGGATTCAACAAGAGCTCGCTTGTGATGAAGTTTGAGCTGAGAGTGATAGAGTTCAAGAGAAGAGTTCAAAGATCATGAGGAAGGCATATCTGGGATTGGGTTTCTAGGTAAAGAGTTGAGAGAGTCGAAGGTGGTCTTTATAGGTTTTCAGGACTTCCTGGGCATTGTCTAATTCCTTTCCAGGGAGCCAGGAGTTATCCAAAGAAGGGTATCCCTTCCATGATATAAGGAAGTGTTATTTCCTTTTACATTTCCTTTATGGGTGAGAACTGTTTCTATCTCATATTCTTCTTGTCCATTGATGATATCAGGGGGTGGTTCTGTATGATTCAGGCTGTGAACTTCTGTTTCCCAATAGAAGAATAACTCAGAAGCATGGAAGATGGAGTGTGATTTCCAGGAAGTGGGAAGTGGGATCTTGAATGTGATAGGGGAGAGGACAGCTTCAACTGTGAAAGGGCCATAGTGTTTAGGGGTGAGCTTCTTTGAAGGTAGTCTGGTGATAAGATTCTTTGCTGATAGCCAAACTTTTTCACCAACTTTCCAAGGTTCAAACTTCTTTCCAAAAGACCAATCAGACATGTGTTACATGGCAAGATTGTGACAGGAAATGGCTTCTTCTCAGATCTTCTGAAGGTATTTGACTCAATCTTCTGCTGCAGGGATGGTGGAGTTTGGAAGGATATAGGGAATTCCTCAGGGTTCATAACCCATCATGAGGTAGAAAGGAGAAACATTGTGGGCATCATGCTTTCAGTGATTATGGACAAACTCAGCCATGGGTAGATGCTTTACCCAATCAAGAGGAGTGGAGTGGCAGTAAATGCAGAGGTAGGTTTCGAGTTCCTGATTCAGATGTTCAGTCTGTCCATCAGTTTGCAGGTGGTAGGCAGTAGAGAGTGCAACTTTATAGTCAAGGAGTCTTCCAAGTTCTTTGGCAAATTTAGAGGTGAATTGGGGTCCTCTGTCAGAGATGATCTTGTCATAGAGTCCAAATCTAAGAAAAACTTTCTTGAAAAAGAATTGGGCAACTCCTTCTGACATAATAGTTTTCTTGCATGGTGAGAGAATTACTCCCTTCATAAGGCCATGGTCTACCACAACCATAACCAAATCAAAACTGCCTGATTCAGGCAAGTCAGTGATCAGATTGACAGAGATCTGCAAGAAGGGGCAAAGTGTGGAGGAGGAAATGGGGTTCAAGGGTGGTGTAGAAGGATGAGTATTGGACTTTATCTGCTGACATAGGGTGCAACCCTCAACATATTTTCGGATAAAAGTACCCATTCCAGGCCACCAATAGTTACATTTAATTAATTCTTCAGTTTTGAAGCATTCAGGGTGACTGGTAGTGGGGTGATCATGGTGAAGGTTCAGAATGTGGTGTCATAGATGAATGGGGATGTAAGCATGGTTTTTATAAAACAAGGTGCCATCATCAAACTTCCAGTCAGAGAGGGCGGATTTCATAGGAGGTGCATTTAACCCATCAAGGGCCTGTTGCACAGCCAGAATGACAGGGTCAGAGAGAGGGTTCATGGCTTTCAGGGTGTTGGCAAGGTCATTGTCAATGAGACGAGAAAACATAGTATCAGGGAGAAGTGTGACATCAGAGTTATCTGAGGGATCAGGAGAATGATCAGGACGGTGTGAGAGAGCATCAGGAGCAGCAAGTTTGCTTCCTGGGACATGGTGGAGTTCAAAATCAAATTTGTTCAGGGTTAACTGCCAATGTGCTTATTGGTGAGTGAGGTTCTGTGCAGAGCAGAAATAGAGGAAGATTCTTGTGATCAGTGAAAATAATGACAGGGTGAGGATTCCCTCCAAGGTAGTGCTGCCATGCTTTCAAAGCACAAATAATGGTGAGGAGTTTGTGATCATAGATCTGATAGTTTCTTTTGGCAGGGTTAAAGGATTGAGAGAGATAGCCACATGGGTGATACATGCCAGTGGCAACAAGTGATGCATCAGTGGCAAGGGCAAATTGCCAAGAGGGGTCAGGGTTTTGAAGGACAGGTTCAGATAAGAAGCAGTGCTTTAATTTCTGAAAAGAGTCAGTGCATGCTTGTGACCATATGAAGACCACATCTTTCTTGGTCAGGTCTATCAAGGGTTGGGCAAGGTTGGAGTAGTGGGAGATGAAGTGGTGATAGAAGTTGCAGAATCCAAGGAATGAGCAGACTTCTTTTACTGAAGTTGGAATCATCCATTGACTAATGCCAGATAATTTGGCTGGATCCATTGTAACTTGTCCAGGGTGGATGATCATTCCAAGATAGTTGACTTCTTGAGTGTCAAAAGTGCATTTTTTGGGTTTCAGGAAGAGGGTTTTTTTTTGGATAATGTCAAGGATACAGCGTGTTCATTTCTGATGTTCTTCAAGGGTTTTCGAGAAAATGAGGATGTTGTCCATATAAACAATCATCCATCCTTCGGCAATCTCCTTCTGGAAGGTCTGATTCATATAGGCTTGGAACATTGCAGGGGAGTTGCACAGCCCAAAAAACATGACTTTAGGTTCAAAGAGTTCAAAAGAAGTAGTGCTTTCCAGCAATCATCAGGGTGGATCAGGATGTTATTGTATCCAGATCAGATGTCCATCTTGGTAAAGTACTTGGCATCCCTTAGCTTGGTGATAAGAGGTGGAATCAAGGGAAGGGGATAGGCGTTCTTTATTGTCCATTCATTGATGTAACAATAGTCTTGACAGGGTCATAGAGATCCATCTTTCTTTCCTATGAAGAAGAATCCACTGGCTTGCAGAGATTTTGATGGTTGGATGAAATCTTTGGCGATATGTTCATCAAGAAAAGCTTTTACAGCATCAGTTTCTTTTGGGGATAAAGGATAGGTTTTCGTGGATTTTGGGATATATCCAGGTTTGGTTTTAATTCTATGATCAATACTTGGTTTGGATGGGGGAAGTTTGTTTAAGCCATCTTTGGCAAAAACATCAGTGAAGTCATGGAGGTAATCAGGGACAAGTTCTTCAAAAGTTTTCTTCTTTTCTTGGGCACCTCTGAGAGCAAATTACTGAGCTTTATTGCTGGTTTTCAAGTATTCTTCATCTCCTTCAGTCTTTTGTGCATAAATCCAAGAGTTCCTTAGAGGAGATAGAGCTGTGGCTCATCGTATTTCTGTGGCAGAAGTGCCATCATGTATGAGGGGTGTGTCAAAGGAGAGGTTTTTGAAAAGAGTTATAGAAGAGCCATCTTTGGCATATTCTATTAGTACTTTACCATCATTGATAGGGTAAGTGACAGGGTCATCAACCTTTTGAAGGAAAGTTGGTTCAGTGGGAATGTCATCCTAGACATCGTCTTTGGTGTCATATTGGAGTAAGGGATCTTTGTTAGGATCTGGCCAAAGAGGTGGAAGTGGTTCTTCTTCTTTCTTCTTTTCTTTTTGGTGTTCAAGGGTTCTTTTCCCTATTTATTGGAAGTGGAGTGTAGATGGGTTTGAATTGCTCCAGGTCTTCTTCTTCAATTGTGACCCTTTTGCAAGATGAAGGAATGAAGCCCCATTTCTTCTTGAACACTTCTTCTAGTTGAAGTGATCTGGTGTCATATCCTGTATGCCAGACATAGATCCCAACATATTCTCACGCTTTCTGGACCTATTTCCAGACCCCATATCCAACTCATTCCTGGATCCCCTATCCTGTCCACCCTATGCACATTCCATCCAGCAAGACATCCGGACTTTACCTCCTCTCAGATTCAGACTACATCCACCACCTCACATATCTCAGTCCTGTTTCATCCTGCCTTCTGGATCCCCAGGTCTCCAGACCTCCAGATATTAACTGTTACTATCTCTGGACCTATTCCTGCCCTCCATCCAAGATCCTGTGCCTATCCCCATTTAGGCATCTCTACCTTTCCAGCTTTCAGTTACCTCCTCTTCTGTCTTGCTTATTGATCCTTGTACAAGTCTTCATCTCTAAGTTCATTTACTTATGTTCCATCTTACTTACTAATGTGTTTCCACATGCTTGTACATAGCCTTGCTCCTTTGCTTACTGATCCCCTCAGATATTGTTCAGTATATAACCCCTATAGATACTCCTGTAGTTCCTTAGTTTGAATATCAACTTAGACTTGCCCAATCCTTTCTTGGACTTTGGTCCACCTCAGTCTGTCCTACCCATCAGGCCTAGGGATTGATTCTCTAGGCCGGAGTTCCACCTTTCTGGCACTTACCCTCTTTCTGGACTTAGGTCCAATCCCTATTCTCTCCAACTCTACCTTAGGGTAGTCTACCTCTGTTTGTTTCTACATTGGACTCCGTCCAATGTAGCCCCTATTCCTTCTGGACCTCCTGTCCCTTGTACCTCTGGGCATCCTGTCCTTCAGATGTTCTGCCCTCCTAACCTTTGGACATCCTGTCCTTCTGTCCTCCATCATCCTGCCCTCCTGTCCTCCTGTCCTCTGGACCTTTGGACCTCCAATCCTTCCATCCTGTTTCCTGTAGAAGTATTACCTTGCAGTGGGAACTCTCCTGAGCACTTCCTGTGTTCCTCCAGAACTCTCCCGTGCTCCTCCGGAAGTCCTCCAGACTTCATCGGACCATCATCAGACCTCATATGAAATGAAGGGCACATACTCAGGTAAGGGGCACAGCATACGAGCTGAGGCCAAGCCCCTCTGAGTCAGTCTCTCTCCCCCTTGAGCAACATGGTTCTTAACATCTGGGAGTAGAAGGGTGTCAAAGGGTGTCATTAGCCCAGTCAATTTGGGGTTCATAGCAGAGAGCCAAGGTTTCCAAAGGAGGATCATATCATTGTCGCTCATGTTCATGACATTGAATTTTCCAATCATGAGTCTGTCATCAATCTTGATTACAAGGTGATAATAATGAGTGATGGGGTCCTTGGAGATCTTTCCATCAGTGGTTCAGATAGGGAATGGTTTTTTGAAGTGGTGTGTCTTGATTCTGTGCTTCCTTACAAACATCCAATGGATAAATGTAGCAGCTGCACCGCAGTCAACAACAGCAGTGGTTTGCAATGATTTATTGGGGTGTATGGAGGAAAAGACGGTTGCCGGGACCCTTAATTCTTTAGTTTTTCCTACATTGTGTGCAATACATACATCAACATAAGGGGTGGCTAACATTGTGGTAGGCCCCTGGTTCAAAAATCTATTCTTCTAGTGTCAAGATCTTCTTTGTCATTGAAATCTTTGATCTTGCTGGTATCTTCTTCTTTAGGCACTGTATGTCTTACCATCTGCTTTCCTTTATAGTTATTCTTTCTGGCATCTCCTGTTAAGAACCATGTTGCTCAAGGGGGAGAGAGACTGACTCAGAGGGGCTTGGCCTCAGCTCATACACTGTGCCCCTTACCCGAGTATGTGCCCTTCATTTTGTATGAGGTCCAATGATGGTCCAACGAAGTCCAGAGGACTTCTGGAGGCTGGCTACTCTACTGGAGAGCACTAGAGGACTTCCAGAGGAGTGTGGGAGAGTTCCGGAGGAACGCAGGAAGTGCTCCGGAGAGTTCCCACTGCAAGGTAATACTTCTACAGGAAACAGGATAGAAGGATAGGAGGTCCAAAGGTCCGGAGGACAGGAGAACAGGAGGACAGGATGATGGAGGACAGAAGGACAGGAGGGCAGGATGATGGAGGACAGAAGGACAGGATGTCCAAAGGTACAGAGGGCAGGATGTCTGAAGGACAGGGGGATAGGATATCTGAGGGTTAGGAGGATGGAACATCTGAAGGTATGGAGGGCGGAACATCTGAAGGACAGGATGCCCGGAGGTACAAGGGACAGGAGGTCCGGAGGTCTGGAAGGAATAGGGGCTACATTGGACGAAGTCTGATGTAGAAACAAGCAGGGGTAGACTACCCTAAGGTAGAGTTGGAGGGACAGGGATTGGACCTAAGTCTGGAAAGAGGGTAAGTGCCGGAAAGGTGAAGCTCTGGCCTAGGGAATCAATCCCTAGGCCTGATGGGTAGGACAGACTTAGGTGGACCAAAGTCTGAGAGAGGATTGGGCAAGTCTAAGTTGGATATGAAGTATGGTCTGGACATAGGCTTGGAAGGCATGGGAATATGATGGAACGTGGGTCTGGGTTGTGGGATATGACATCTCCATTTTGAGGATGGAATTCTTGGTCATTAGATCTGTGACCAACCTTTCCACAGGAGAAGCATTTTCCTTGCTTTATATACTCTTTCTTTTCAGCCTCAGAAAGGCAATCAACATCCATGGTGTTAGGATCAGTGTTTCTAGGGGTGAAACATGGAGTGGATCACTGATCGTTGAATCAGGTGTTTCTATTGTTGTTCTGGGGTCTGTGGGAAAGGAGAAGCTGATAGGAGTTCTCAATGGATATCACTTTCTTGACTATTCTGTCAAGAGTATCAGGGATCTCTCCAAAGTTGCAGAGTTTCATGATGAGTGGTTGTTTAAGGCCTTGGAGGAAATAGTCCTCCTGAGCATTGAAGCTATAGATCTCAGCTCGGTTGCAGATTTGTTGGAATGTGGCTATGTACTCGCTTAAGTCATTGCCTTGTTTAAGGGCATGGAGCTTGTGAAGTACAGTACCAGCTGAGTCAATCAGGTTAAAGGTTTCTTCAAATTGGGATGTGAATTCTTCCCAAGTTCCATATCCATTCTTCTCTCCAGTGGTGGATGTAGGGCCGCATTGCTGGGCATGTTCAATGAAATCTTCCATCCATGCTGCAGCTGTGCCTTCTTTCATAAATGAAAGGGCGAAAGCAATCTTCCTGGTATCACTATCATAGATCTCTTCATTCACATCTAGATAGAGTGTGATGAGACAAAGGAACTTCATGGTTTCATCTCAATCACCACTAAAGTCAGGTGGTTGACAAATCTTTCTTTCAATGGGTTTCAGCATATCATTGTCAGAGTTGGAGTCTGAGTCAGAGTCATCTGATGGTTCTGGTTCTGGTGATGGGAATCTGGGTGATGCTACTGGTTCAGTGGGCAGAGCGTCAGGGATTTCTTTGTCTCTGTCTTCTACAGGTGCCGGTGCACTTGTTTCAAAATGCAAAACAATAGTGCAGTGCATGATAGATGAAGGGCCTGGGACAGCAAGAGTAGGAAGAACAGGAGTGCAGGAAATGTCAAAGGATCCTCATGATAAAGAGGTTCTTCTGGGAGTGCTAGGTGGGTCAGGACTATAAGGGAGTCTGGATCTTTCAGAGAAGGCTTTCTTGCTCTTCTTAGAGGGTGCCACTTTGGCGATCAATCAGTTTCGTGGGTTCAAAGAGTAAAGCCCCTACAGATGGAGGGGTTTGAAGGTAACTTGAATCTTTTGTTATGAACTCAGATAGAGTGTTGTTCCAATAAAGGAATCAAGATCAGGGTTGACCAAGGATGAGACCTTGTCAAGTCTACACCTCCCTCAGGAGTGATCATCTAGACTCCCGCAGGATCTAGAGTTCAAATGAGACAATGGCTAGCCTCCTTCCCAAGGAGCTAGAGTTCAAGTATCAAAGAGAACCAAGTAGATTCAAGTTAGAGAAAATACAAGTAATAACTAGGGTTTATATATGTAGGAGAACTGTGCACAGACCAAGCTGAGTGAAAGGTAACAAGTACTTGAAAAGGAAGGTTCATGGGAAAACAAGGTATGAGTGAAAGATAAGAGAGACCATGAGGAAACAGCACAGTGAAAAGGAAGCATTAGAAGTACAGCCATAAGGCATCCGCAGTGATGATGAGAAAAAGAATAGGGTACTGTAACAATCCTTGGCCGCCCAGACCATGGCCACAGTGTCAGCCTGAGATATCAAATCATCGTCCAGGAGGGTGTGTCCTCCCCATGGACAAGCTTTTTCCCTCCCATCCCTAAAGAATTCCTGGGCCCCTTTATTGAGCCATATAGCATCTTCTTCTTTGAGGATTTCAGCCTCTGCATGGGCCACCCTATAGGAGTCAAAAGCCACTTTCTGGGCTTCAACATCAATGTCCTCATCATCAAGTTCAACATTCCCCCAATTCCTCAGGTCAGGGGCCTTCCCCTTGTTTTGAGAAGGTCCCACTTTATTGGACTCAGAGCTACTGTCCTTGACCAGCTTGCTAGGTATGTCCTGCCTTTATCCTGTTTTTCTCAGACTCAGTCAGCTAAGTCTCAGCCTTCTGCACCAGGTTGGTTTGTTCCTGGGTCAGGTCTTGCACTGGGGCCCTTGTTCAGGTCGCTTTGCTCACATGCATGGCTCTTTTCTTGGGAACCATGGTCCAAAGGCCATCCTGGTCATCACCAGAGCCTTCAGACATTACCTCAGGTTGACTCACATGGTCATCCAGGGCTTCAACAGAAGTTTCCCTCCCTTTATTCAATGTAGTGTTACTAACAAGAGCAACTACTTCCACAGATTCTGTTCATCTGACCATTTTTCCTGGGGAGGTTATGGTTTCAATAGTCTTGCTCATCAAATGAGTGAGGGTCTCCCTGAGTGCACCAGGCATTGGGGGCACACATGCCATGAGTACATTGCTGTAGGAGCAATTGGACCATCTGGCAGAATACACAGGAGATGCCACACAAGGTTAAATGTTTCCTGGAGTCAAAACCAGAGATGAAAGAGTGGACTCACTATTGGTCCTAAGAGGTCCAGCCTCAATAGCCAGTTTGGCCTCATTCTTCTCAGTACTGGAGGCTTTGCATGCACATGTCTGACACAGCTGGTACTGAGGGATACATGAGATAGTAGACATAGATGACATGTTGATATGTTGTGAGTTGCCTAGATGTAGAACAATGGGTGGATCAGACCAGGGTTCCAGGTCAAGTGCAAGTATAACAAGTTAAGCTTGTTAAAGGTTAAAAAATATGTGACAGATGCAAGAAGCTAATGCTTTCGGATATGGCACAATGAGAGAATTCAAGATGTGCAAGAATAACCAGATACAATTCAAGTAAATTCAAGAATGCTGAAGTCAAAACTAACAGTAAGCTACAACTTTTATAACAGTAGTAATATGAAGCTTGTGATAATGAAATAATCAGATGTTAACAGCCTTTGTTTCAGATTGCACAACTGGGGAGTCTAGGCCTGTCTGAACTTGTCCAAATACCAGATCCTGACAAGTTGAAAGACATCACACTTAATTTATCCTTATCTCTCTCACTTCAACAGGGTTTAAGGAGCCATTGAGGTGACATGAAAAAAACAGCAGAAAATTTGAGAAAAAGGCCACTCACTCTCTGAATTCTACTTTATTGCTCTTTTAAAAGTCACTTACCAGGCATTGACTGACAAAAAAAGCAGTAATAATAGCACAAATGGCATCACATTGTCCAATGCAAAGTACAAAACAGTGGATAAAATAGAGCAAATGGTGTCATGCAAGGTGTGAAAAAGTGGTCAAAATAGGAAGAAAGGTCAGTAATGTCAAGAGTGAAAATGAATGTAAAATGAAGTAAAGGATATGAAATGTGGATAATGAAAAACAATACAAGCAAACCAGAGTGATGGTGGGATAGGCAAAATGGAATGGTATGAAGATGGGTGCTGCACAATTGGAAACTCACAGTGAGCGGTTGTCATATCCCACAATCTGGACCCATGTTCCATCATATTCCCACACCTTCCGAGCCTACATCCGGACCACACTTCATATCCAACTCATTCCCAGATCCCCTTCTGCTGTGTGCTCCACACCTCAGCAGGATTGACTATGCTCTGGATTTACCCCTGAGCTCTGGACCATCGGATCTCCACTGCTAGCCTGAACCATAACCCCCTGTCCCATCCACCCTATGTACACTCCATCCAGCAAGACATCCAGACTTCACCTTGTCTTGGATTCTGGACTCTATCCACCTTCTCATATCCTGGTCCTGTATCCACCTTGTCTTCTGGATCCCCAGATCTCCGGACCTATTCCCACCCTCTGTCTGATATCCTGCGCCTATCCACATTTAGGCATTCTCTGCTTTCCGGCTTTTGGTTACCTCTTCTTCCATCTTGCTTATTGATCCTTGTACGAGTCTTCATCTCCAAGTTCATTTACTTATGTTCCATCTTACTTACTAATGTGTTTCCACATGCTTGTACATAGCCTTGCTCCTTTGCTTACTGATCCCCTCAGATATTGTTCAGTATATAATCCCTGTAGATACTCCTGTAGTTCCTTAGTTTGAATATCAACTTAGACTTGCCCAATCCTCTCTTGGACTTTGGTCCACCTCAGTCTGTCCTACCCATCAGGCCTAGGGATTGATTCCCTAGGCTGGAGCTCCACCTTTCTGGCACTTACCCTCTTTCCGGACTTAGGTCCAATCCCTGTCTCTCTGACTCTACCTTAGGGTAGTCTACCTCTGTTTGCTTCTACATCAGACTTTGTCCGATGTAGCCCCTATTCCTTCCGGACCTCTGGACCTCCTGTCCTTCATACCTCCAGGCATCCTGTCCTTCAGATGTTCTGTCCTCCTAACCCTTGGACATCCTATCATCCTGTCCTTCTGTCCTCTCATCCTGCCCTCCTGCCCTCCTGTCCTTCTGTCCTCTGTCATCCTGCCCTCCTGTCCTTCTGTCCTCTGTCATCCTGCCCTCCTGTCCTCCTGTCCTCCTGTCCTCTGGACCTTTGGACCTCCTATCCTTCCATCCTGTTTCCTGTAGAAGTATTACCTTGCAGTGGGAACTCTCCTGAGCACTTCCTGTGTTCCTCTGGACTCTCCACGCTCCTCCGGACATTTCCCGCGCTCCTCCGACATTCCACACTCCTCGAAGTCCTCTAGCACTCTCTAGCAGAGTAGCCAGCCTCTGGAAGTCCTCCAGACTTCATTAGACCATTGTCGGACCTCATATGAAATGAAGGGCACATACTCGGGTAAGGGGCACAGTGTACGAGCTGAGGCCAAGCCCCTCTGAGTCAGTCTCTCTCCCCCTTTGAGCATGGTTCTTAACAGCAGTGCAGAAATGAGATCTACATATAGAATGATATCAGCTCATCAATAAAGGGAAAAAAAAAGAATCAATCTTCATTACCACAGCATGGCACACCTGTCAACAACCTCTGAGTCATCATCATCAATAGTGATATGCATGGCTTGTGCAAGGCTTTGGCCTGGCCCACCATTTTGCAAAGCCAGAGCCACCATCCCAGGCCATGGCTTTAAGGCACTGCCTTCAACAGCTTGCATAGCTGTTGCCATGTCTATTTTGTCTTTGTCCTCTCATTACCACCTGTCAGTGCTTCAGCATCTCTCAGAACTCAGAATGTCTCCCTGCACTTTGAGGAGTCAACATTCCCCATTCTGATATCCAAATAGGCCCTCAGACAAGTGAGTTGCCATGTTTCTTCTGATTGTGCACTTTGTAGTGTCAACATTACTCACTCCAGTGTCAGAGCAGGTCCTTTGATTGTTGTCTGGAGGCTTCTGTCAAACTTATATTGTCTCCTGAACTGTTTCTCTATGTGCACAGGCTTATATTTTCTGATATGTTGTACATGCAGTCCTTCAATCATTGTCCTTAGGCTTCTGTCAAACTTATATTGTCTGCTGATCTGTTTCTCTATGCACACAGGCTTATATTATTTGCTGATCTGCTGTACATGCATTTCTACCCCCACTGCCTACTACTACTTACTAGTGCCCTCACATGACCAACCCAGACCCAGCCTTCATTGACAGTAATGAGCATCTTGTCACATGTCCCATACAATGGACAAAACCAACAGCTGCACTTCTCCAGCAATCAGAGAAGGCTGCCCTCCCATTGCAAACAAGAACTATCAATGAATTTCATGCTGCAGAGGCAGCAAAATCTACAACTGACAATTAACAGACTGCTGCTCTGGCTCCATCACTGGAGCCTGCCACTGCCACAACCCAGCATACCCCATCTACATCTAATGGCAAATGTCCCCATGTTGAAGAGATTTTAGATCCAGGTGATGATGACCACCATGTCATATTCCTCATTGTCCTCCAGGGGCTTGGGTTCCTGTGTCACCTGTTTATTAATAAACCATTGTTGCCTCTCCCACCACTAATAAATAGGGAAAAAGAGTGCTTGAACTCCGAGCTTAGGTATATTGTGTGTTGTCAGATTCCTCAAAACAGTCCCTGGTGATACAACCTCTTTCTGGGCCCCAGTATGCACCACGACCACAGGATGACTTCAAGTTACTGGCCGTCCTACTGGGTAAGAGTAATTGCTGGAAGGTCATGTTGTGAATGGAAAGTCAAATGGGTTTGATACCACCAAGGTGCCTGAGGAGTATAATGATTGAAGTCAAGAGATGTCTAATACCACCAGTGTGATTATGGTGCCTATCCAGGACATACAGCCCTCATTCAGATAAATGAGTCTTATTGGATGCTGCTCGTGAACAACACCCACTCCTGCTTGGTTCATTATGGTGTGCATCAATGACATCAACTTGTCATTGTTCTCACAGGTCACTTTTTGGGCAGATGCATGATTCAGACTCCAATTAGCATTAACATTGCCCTATATCATTTCTTACCACAAATCACAACACCAAGTGGACAACACTTGGATTAGCTGATTGTGTCGCATTTCTGCTTTCCACTGACAGTTTGCGAGAGGCAATGTATCCAGAGAATACTCTTGATAAGCAGTTTGATAGCACATATCATGATATACATGCTGATACAAAGATGTTACTATTTGTCTGAGCCCAGAATAGACACAAAGTGTCTCTTCGATTGTATACACTGCATAATGCAGTGTATGGATCTGTTGGTCGCTGGATGATGAGAACAATGCAGGCAGCTGGATAGTACATGGTCGAGACAAGGGGAACACAGTGACAAAGGCTGTGGAAGATATGGATGCAGTCAAAGAGGTGAAGCAGGATAAGGAGGCTCAGAGTCCCCCACTCTACATGTTCCTCCTGGCCTATATTTGAACTCAGTACCGTCAGATTCATCCACCATGCCATGACCACATGTTCCAAATCCAGCCTTCCCACATCCAAACGCACTTATTCTTAATCCATGCATAAGTTAGCTGTTTTGTCAATCTTGAATGCAATGCTGCAGCGGCTAGTGTGTGCTGGAGTCCCACAGGTCAATGCAGGAGAGCATTGAAGGGGCCGGTTATATCTCTATATGTCACCCATGGCCCTTTCTCCTCACATTGGTTGTCCAGTAAAAATTTGAACTTGTAGCGGATTTTGTGCATATGTGGGTTGGTCTTGGACAGGAACTCATATTATGAATGATTGTTTGTTATTGTGTGGTAAGCACTGATAAGTGCGCAAGCCAGCAACCTGCAGAGCGCCACTTGTGATACCATAGGTGACACTTTGGTCACCCCATTTCAGGTACCTCTTAGGTTGTATTATACCTATAGAGGTTTTCACCTAGGGGGTACTTTTCAGGTGGTCTGGCCATGTTTGTATGGTCTTTCCCCAAGTGTATAGGGTCCAAAATGAAATGTATTGAGCATGGTCCAGGGGTCAAAATAATTTTTGCATGGGAAAGACTGCCAGCCAACTTTAGACCACACATACATTGGGAATTCCCATGGTGCAGGGGTGTCAGGGGTCCTATTATGACCAAAAGTTTTGGGCAAAATTTTTTGAAAATTGTGGTTTTTTTTTGGTCCTCTCACCCACCTCAGGCAGCACCTCTTGGTGGAAATAAAGGGTCCTGCAGACCTGGTTTCTATATTATGGCAACAGGACCTGACCTCTCTATGGCCTATCAATATATTTCATCTTTAATGATCCCCAGTGATGTGAAAAGGAGGTAGAGTGTGCAGGGTTTCTGAGCAGATCTGATAGGCAAATCATCAGGGAAGACTAGGGGTGAGCAAGATAATATGGGATATGGATATGTATCACCAAGTGATTTGTATGAGGCAGGAACAATAGAACCATCTCAAGGCATCTGGCATGACAGTTGAACTTTGAAATGAGACTTATATTTGGGGAAGGGAAAGAGGCAAAATAATAAGCAGATCTGAGGTAGCAGAAAATAAAGCTACATAAAGTGTCTTCCATACCTCACATCCAACTCTGAGAAAGAAAAATGTAGAGCTGTGAGAGTGAGATAGTGAGATCAAGCCAATATGCTTGTGAGGTATCAAACATGAAGACATAGAATATACATTGAGACCATTTAGAGAGTCACCAGGGGAAAGCTAACATGCCTGTGAGGTATTGAGTGTCAAACACAAGGACATAGAATATAAATTGAAACCATTTAGAGAGTCACCGGGGAAAGCCAACATGCTTGTGAGGTATTGAGCATCAAACACAAGGACATAGACTATAAGTTGAAACCATTAAAAAGTGACTGGAGGAAGGACCACAGAGGATGGGAAAGACCACATAGAGATATGGGAAGACCCAAGGTAAATAAGAAAGGATTGTAGGGAAGGACCATAGTGAGTGGGAAAGGACCATATAGACATATGGGAAGGACCACATTGAATAAGAAAGGACCATATAAACATGTGGGACGGACCACAGTGGATGGGAAATGGCCATAGTGACATATGGGAAGGACCACGGGGGATGGGAAATGGCCATAGAGACATATGGGAAGGACCATGTGGGATGGGAAATGGCCAAAGAGACATATGAGAAGGACTGTGGTGAATAAAAAAGGACTGTAGACACATGTGGGAAGGACCATGGGGGATGGGAAATGGCCATAGGGACATATGGGAAGGACCGTGGTGAATAACAAAGGACTGTAGACACATGTGGGAAGGACTGCGGTTTTATTCACCATGGTCCTTCCCATATGTCTCTTTGGCCATTTCCCATCCCCCATGGTCCTTCCCACATTGGTATACAGTCCTTTTTTATTCACTGCAGTCCTTCCCATATGTCCCTATGGCCATTTCCCATCGGATGGGAAATGGCCATAGAGACATGTGGGAAGGACCACAGTAAATAAGAAAGGATTGTAGGGAAGACTACACACATATGTGGGAATGACTGTGGCAAATAAGCCATGTTCATAGAAGTAGACTCACTACAACATATACATTCACACAATTATCATCCATTTGAAGTCATCATTACTTGTCAAGAAAGCATTTATAAATTTTCAAACAAAATTGGGAACAGTACAATACAACTATGTGTGACATACATGTTAAATAATAATACTATGTAAGAGTGTCAGGGTTACATGCAGCGCCTTTTTTTAAGTGAAGATTTTGTAGGTGATGAAGGCATAAAAGTATCCTCAATGTCATCAACAAAGTCCTCATCCTGGTACCTGTACTCATCAGCTTAATGCAACCTCTTCAATTGCATCCATTAGTTCATCATCTCCAACCTCATAATAAGCCAGATTGCCATCCTCGTCACTCTCTTCCTGCTCTCCAAAACTCTTATCAGTCATCATCCTCACACTGGAAAAAAGACGGCTGCACCTGGTCTTGAGCAGCTTGAAGTAAATCTTCATTTTGAGGACCCCAACTCTTGACTGGCCACATGCAAGGGATCTCTTGAACTTTCTTCTTCCAGATGACTGCAAATGTGAAGAAGTTTGTCTGTGCGGGCCTGCATGTGGAATGACACTACAAGATCATCAACTGCTGACAAATTAAGTGCGATTCACTGTATACTGAGACTATACTCACCCTGCATCCCTCAACACAGTTTGTATGGTCTCCCACTCTGCAAACATCCACTCCTGCATGACGGTCCGCTCTTGCATCAAACGAGTTTCTTCTTCGACTGCACTGATCCACTTCAAGCTGTAAACAAATACCAGACCTGGTGGCCTCATCTGATAACCATGCCAGTGGGTTTATACTGTCTTCATCCAGGCCAATATCTTGCCAGATCTCATCATCGACATTGAGTAGAAAGATGCCCTCACATATAATGGGGCGAGGTAGAACAGCAGAAGGGGGAGCTCTCCGCTGGCATATCAGAGACTGCAACTGAGCACATAGGCCATTGTAAGTGGAGACCAATTTGAGAACCCTGGGTTCTCGGTGTTTGATAGAGTACTGGGTGCTTACATGAATCTTGTGTTCCGCTGAAAATACATGAGACATGCTGAAAGTGAAGTCAAGTAGCATTAACATACCATTAACTGTAGCTTGATACGATCTCTCCAGCCTCTCTAATTCAAACTTGCATTGATGGAGACGGTCCCAAATATGAATTTTTACTGCATGAGCATTCAAGCAGACTGTCAGATAAGTATTGTTCTTCATCTTCTCAAGATTAGCCTTTGCTTGTGTTTCAAGAGCAGCTTTACGACATTGAAGGGTATCAGTGGTTTTGGCACATCATGACTGAGCATCAGAGAGCTGCAAATTAAGCTCTGCAATATTAGAAACACTGCCTACATAAAGCTGCATTTCTAGCTCACGGACAGAAGTCTCGTAAGCATCCAGGGTCTTCTCCAGTGCAAGGATAGTTGTAATGACCTCTGCTGCTTTGTTTTTGGATTGCCCTACACAATATAATTAGTAAGGCAGTGAGAGCACTACTTAAAATCTTATGTGGGGTGGGTCGTGTCTGGTGAGCAATTTGCACCTTCCACTCAGCATGAAGCATATCTTCATCGATGTCTAAGTCGAGTAAACTGTCCAGAGCCGCATTCTTCTTTGTCTGGCAATGGATCCATCGCCGGTGAAGCCAATGCCCATAGCCTTGGATGGATTTTGTATCCAGGTGGTGAACCTGAACATTGAGGATGAAAAGACATTGATAGAACTACAGTAGAGTTAGAAATGTGATATATATTATGTGAATGTAGACTTACTCCAGAAACCCATAATGATGGGATGAGTTGCATAAGTGAACTCCACAGTCGTTCGCAACCCTCACCGTCAGACAGCCCAAAACCCTCATGCTTCCTTGGGTGATAGACAATTTGACAGGGCCATTGGTGGCCATACGCATGGAATACTGCAACGGCAAAGGATATGCGTGATAGAGTGTTGTCATCCAGGAATTTCCACTTTTGGCAACTTTGTTCAAGTTGACACACAATGTTGTAGAGAAGTCCTATAGTCATTTGAGGGGGCAAATGCTTGAACAAGCAGTCCAAGAGAGCGAGCGCATAGTGTTGCTTTTCTCCCGCTGATGTGAGGTTGGCAAGCCAGAGGACATGGTCATGTCTACATAGCAGGGCCATCAGGCCTGTGTCAGTAAAAAAATGAGTGCTTGCCTTTTCATGCTTTTCATCTGCAGCTACAAAGGATTCTCTGCATCTGTTCAACACAGACACTGGCACACGCATCCCTTCTTCATAGTGATCCTCGTTACCTTCTGCTCTAGAGACCCATACTCGACGTCTCTCTCCACGACAACTCTGTACAAAATCCTCCATTGCTTTGACATCGTCATTCAATAGAAAGAATGTTGGAGTTGGATTAGGAGGGTTAATAGTGTCAGCACCTGTGAGGATTAGTCAAACATTTTTGGGTAAAACAAGCATCTATGCAAACAATAACGTCTGGGCTGGTGTCACCAATTAATCACAGTACAGTACGAGCTGAGACAGACTTACATAGAATGAGAATCTGATCTGTGGTAAGTATTTCCTCCGAAACAAAGCAGACAACGAGATTAAAGGTATTCACTGGGCTTATCAATTGGTGGGAGACGTGCCTGGCCCTTTTGAACGTTGGTGATGAGAGTGGAAATGTGATTGTGAGCCATGATGGTCAGTACTTGGTACCAGTGAAAAGCATTGCCAAAATGACGACACAAGTTATTCTGATCCAAGACCAAGCATTGCTGCACACATGAGAATTTGAAAAGCTAACCTTGCACAACAGCTTGTATCCCATTCCATCTAGAAAAATTTCCACCACAACACACCATGTGGTTTGGTTGGGAGACTGGCATACAAAGAGCAGACAGACAAACTCTAAAATGCGCAAGTCCACTGCGAGTGAGGGAGCAACAGGAGCGCATGGAAACAGACTGCAACAGAGGAGCTGGAGGGGGGCAGGGAAACAAGGGCATGCGATGATGTCAATTTCTTTCAATACTGGAGTGTACATGAGATAGATTTGGTAGAAGAGTGACAAATAGCATACAGTCAAAGTGCACACATGCAACTGTAATGCTCCGAGTCCTACATCCAGCTCTGCAAACTCCAAGATCTTGCTGAGGTTGTCCTGGCGCATTGGTATAATGTAGTGCTGAAATTAGCTGAATGTAGGATTGGTATGGTATAAGAAGGGAAGGAATGACATCTTGTGACCATCTGCGCCACTGGTTGGCCCTTTTTTGTGAGCTGGTGAGATGATGAGTGATAGGACCATTGGAGAAATGTAGGGAGTCACTGAAGAGACCTTCGTCCATGGTATTTTCTTGCAGTGCTGATGTTCTGGACACAGACGGTGGACAGCAAAAATTTTGCTGCATGAGGCATTGGTATCTGGGCAGCACCAACACAGGAGGTGGGGCAGGAAGATATAGGTTGAGCTGTCTAGTTTGATGAGGACATTGCCATGCCGTGTTCATCCAAGGCTCACAGATGATTGTGACTGGCTGCAGAATTGAAGGGGATTTTTCTTGCACAAGGGAGGTTGATGCCTCATGGTGGTGAGGTTTTGGATGATGAACAGCCATAATGAACGCTGTGGACTCGAAGTCACATGGAGGGCCACCAACAACGCAGAGTCAGTTGGAGGAGCTGTCCACGGGCGTGCAGTCCGGGAGAGTACAAAGGGGAATCAATCTGAGGGGAATTAGTACTGAGGATTTGAGTGACAGGCAGACTGTAGGACTTAATCAGGGATAACGTGACATTAAAGAAAAAACTTACTAAATAGATAAAGTTTTTGAAGGAACTTGACATCTGATCAGTGGACGCTTTCTAGCATTCTGCCATAAGTATCATAAGGTAGGTATCAGTATAAATGTGAGCAAAGAAACATACACAGATTCACATACGGTGAATGCGATGGTTGGGATGATGTTTATATTAGTACAAGAATTAGTACAAGAATAGTATAGCCTGCCACAATGTTCAGAGATGGCATTGACACAATAGGAAGATAGGATGATGTTCATACCAGTACAAGGATAGTATAGCCTGCCACGATGTTCAGAGACAGCATTGACACAATTTTCTGAAAATACAAACCTGATTCGCATAAATGAATAGATGGATAGATGGCTGTGGGGATAAGGAAGACAGGATGATGTAAGTATCTAGTACAAGAAAAAATGGATATCAAAAATACAATAGCAGAATGACATCAGTCACTGGCTATGACTTGGGAATAATGTGCCTACAAAAATATATCAGATCTGATGTAGCTGAAGGATCACTCACCGTGCCACTAAATTGGGACTAGCAAACATTGCAAGGTATGCTGCTTATGAACACAAAATATAACCTTATCTGACATGTAGTAAGTAATGGAAAGTAGTACAATTGTCATTTATAGAAGAAACGTAAAATGCAAAGGAATAAGTGCGTAGTACAAATATGATATCAATTATGAAGGGAGGGAATGAGGAACGATGGGGGGCCTGCCAAAATGACAAAAGAATGTCTGCACATAAAAGGCGGTCGCAGCATGCATGACTTCCCAACACTTGGTATCGGTGAAGTTTTCTGGGGTCAGAGGCACAACCAGAAGCAGTGGGACATTGTTCCAAGCACAGAGGAGTTCCCAGAATTTTTCCAGGTAAGGCAGAACACCAATTAAGGTGTTATTCCACATGCCGTAGTTATCCCCTGGAAATGGCTCTGACCACATGACCAAACCAGCCTTGCCTGGAAATATGGAATGAAGGAGTTGCTCACAACTGGTCAGATCATCTGCCCAGCATTTATGGACTAAGTGGTGATCAAGATCCCTCAGTTCATAATGGAAACTGAGCTCATATAACTCCCATGTAATCCTTTGGGCAAGACAGCGTGGAGGGTTAGCGAGACTGGCAACTGACACTTGTTCACTGCGAAACTCCACCGATCCTTCTGGTGCAAACAAATCTCCATGAGTCTCCAACACATCGTCACCAAAAAAGTCCCTCATCACTGCCTTTCGCTTCTCCACCACCATAAGACCCTTCTTTTTGGGATCTTTGCCTTTGGGCGCAGCACCTTGTGATTGGGTTGTCAATCTGCTGCTGAGGAAGTCACGCCAGAGCTGTGGCAAAGGGTAATTGCATGGTGGGTCGTGATCGACTCAGCCAATCCATAATGGATGACAAGCGAGCCAGGTGGCAATATAACCTTGCAGGTGCTCCAGTAGCTTTGGACCAAGGAGAAGAGCAGGTTCGGGGAATCTGTATCCCTGATCAATCGCATAGGGCATATACACACAAGACGGATCCTTTGTGCAAGTTTTGAGGGCATCATCCCAATGTAAGATAGACGGCAGAAGATATGGGCTTTCAGGGTCTTTCCACTTGTCCCTGGATTCGCCTGACTGGGACAGTTGGGTGGGCTGAGCCTTTCTCGCATCTGATACAGTAGTAAGTAATGTAACCAATTAGAATAGGTTCACCTACAAGGTTGTCGCCTATGCTTTTTCTGACTTTTTTGAGGGGCCTTTCCAGCAGCAGATGGCTTAGAGCATGATGCAGGTGTAGAAGAACTGGGCATAGAGAAACTGCTTGCTGAAGCAACCAGCCCATCGGGATTTTTGAAAGTTGTGCCACCATATAGGTGGCGAACGTGAAGCTGATGCTGGTGGCCACCTTGACCACAATAGATGATGTCGTAGGGGCGGATTTTATTGCCCTCTGCATACATTGAGATGATGATGTCATCCAGATGCGTGATTAATACGGGTTTCATCACCTTCATATTAGCAGGTATGTATGCCATTGTACAGACATACCAGACTAGGGATGCCAGCCATGTGGAGCTTGTTGCACATGTCACTGTCATGCATGAAAGCGCCAATCCAGGCTGAATTGACAGTGTTGGCTCCCATGCCGGAGGAGATGCGAGGTTGGGTGATGAGAACCCAATCCATGAAGGAGTAAATTTCAAGGAATAGGTGTTGGGCATCTGTGACGAAGATGAGGAGATTGCAAAAGGTTAAGGGATGTTTCTTGAGCCGTGAGATACTGTGTTGAAGAGATGCAATGTGATTGATGATGATGTCATTTTTGCCTTGTCGATTGGCCCTCCAGTCCTGGACACGCTTGTCTGCCATTTTCAGGAGTGACTCCAATCCTTTGACCTTGTCAGAAGCTAATGTGCCTACAGGAAATGAGTTGCCTGCAATGGCCTTGAAGTCCTTTTGGTCGGGGGTGAACCATGCCCAGTGAAGCAGGTGCAGGAATGGGTAGAGCTCCTTACAGGGAATGCAGACAGAATTGCAAAAGATGTTGTCATAGGCTTGAGGCCATTGAAAGTAGTTGACAACACTGAAATGCCCATTGGCACATGCTTGTATGTTTTCTTCCTCGAAATGGTGGAACTGAGGGATGAAGTCCATGTTGGGCATGGTGATGACCAAATTGCCCTGGACAGTGACTGCATAGGCATCAAAAGATTGCAACCATGCTGTGGTATGCATGCACATAAGTAAGTTGAAACATTAAGTGAGGAGCATCACATACATGCATGAAGGTTTGGATCAGCCTTGAACATTGTCAAAGTGTTGGGCATGATGAAAAACTGCAAAGTTTAGGAGGTGCGATAACAGGCACAAGAAAAACACACCTCAAGAGTTTGATTTGTATTATGAGAGTCTACACCGTTCAATATACAGTTAGTGAGGTAAAGGAAAGGGCACTTACCAAAAAAAAGAAGACGTATCTGTTATGGTAAACCGTAGGTCAACTAGGATGGGCTCGACGATAGGTACTCGATAAGAGTACGCCTAAAGCCAGTTTGTGTCCTCACAAATGTAAGGTTCTTTTAAGACAAGTCAAAGAGAGTGTCTCTGGCTTGAATATCGGTTATCAGATGACTTAGGATTGGGGGTCCTAAGCGAAGGATAATGCAGGTAAAACCTAGTAGATTAAAGTGAAGTTTATCTAGGTACACGACCGAGTTTATATAGGTGTAGGTATGTTTAGGGCAGGTACACCGACATCATGGTCGAGTCAGAGATAAGGGACATGAGTCAGCTAGTGACATCATGGTCGAGTCAGAGATAAGGAATATGAGTCAGCTAATGACGGCACGTGGCGATCATGCTGTAATACAGATATAGAAGGGCGTTAGCCTAATATCTAAGTGCGGTCAGTAACAAGTAGAAAGAGAAGTGAAGTACCCATGATGTAACAGTATCTAAAGTAACAAGTACTATAGTGTGTGAAGTTAAAATTGAGTATCATGAGATGTTATGATAGATGAAATGTATCAGAACTCACTGATTAGACCTGAGAGTGAAATGTGAAATGATTGGCATACCTGACAAATCAGAGAAGGTCTGCAGGAGTGTGTGTGCACACCAGAAATAACAAGATACAAGACTAAGCACACCAAAGAGGGTCTTCAACCCCACTGGCACAGCAACATGTGTGAGCAACTGGGGCGACCCTCTAGACACAAAGTCTATGAGTGGAAGATCAGCAATGCAAAGTCAACTAATCAATGAGTGAACAGCACTGAAGCAGTTCAAAAGCACAGGGACCTTTGAGTGACCAATTGTAGTGATGAGGTTGACAAGTGTAGCTGATGAGTTGAGTGCTGAGTGACAAAGGACCACTCAAAGTTGGGAACTGATGGTAAGGAAAGAACTTGAAAGGAACTAGGGGAAGGGAATACAGAGAAGGAAATAGACAAGAAATAAAGCTGTGGGAATTTCCCAAATCACAGTTTCATTTGTCAAAGTTTGTGAACCTGTGGGAAAGTCCCACAATGCAACATGTCACAGTTTCATACTGGACACAGACCAGCATCGATAACATTGTCACTCCATCCTCTATACTATTCCCACCCTTGATTATGCTTTCCCCATCCTCAATTATGCTTTTCCTGTCCTCAATTGATCTTCCAACAGCTCCTGGCACTTTTGAACTGGCTTCGTGCCGTTCGCTCATTGATTAGTTGACTTTGCATCGCTGATCTTCCACTCCTAGACTTTGTGTCTGGAGGGTCGCCTCAGTTGCTCACACATTGCTGCACCAGTGGGGTTGAAGACCCTCTTGGGTGTGCTATTTCGCTTGTCTGTTGATTCACATTTCACTAGTCAGTGTAATCTGTGAGTTTTCAATATATTTCCATCATAACATCTCCTGATGCCCATCACACTTGACTCTGGCACTCGTCACTTCATGTCAACGCTTTCCAATCTCACATTGAATCATATATGTTTATCTACAGCATTGGTGAGCCATGTCTACACTTCATTTGCTTAGCAACATGCTCATTCACACTTCAACACAGGATATGACTTCTATTGAAATTACCCAGTGGCTATTTGGCAATTCGTTGAAGACTTCAGTCATTGGTGAGTGCATTTACTTTATTTATTCACTTGCAATAAACGCATAGACAACAACATAGGATACCTCTGTTTTTGACCTCATCCAATCAGTATTCCAAGTACCTGCGTCACAGTAGGCCGGTCTTCAAATCATCTCAGACAAACACTCTCTGTGCAACCCAACCCTGTGAGCTGGATTATGTATTTCTGAACGTGTCAGGGCTAACTGGTACTCATTAGCTCAAATTTGATCTCATAGAATATGTTGCTCAACTATGGGAAGGAATTCTAGAGACATACACTGTAGTTGTCACTGCATTCAAGAATACTGAGAAAGGTTTGCATTTTTCTTGTAGATTCATCTCGCCACTCACAATTGTCCCTAGCACCTGCACTACTCCCTTATGTGCCATCCTCGAGCTTGTCCATCAATGTCTAGCAGACAAGGGAGATCCAACTCTATTGCGAAACTCTCCTTTGGCCTTATCGGTGACCTCACAGACTGATTCCCCGATGACCAGATCAAAGAACACCTGCTAGAGGAATGGATTGCACATGAATTCCATAGTAAGCACGGTATGCAACAAGAGATGAAAGCACTGCGGTGGGCCCATGAAGTGAGTATTCTCACCTTATCTTTTCACCTCCATGAACACTAACCTTCTGCCCAGATGGTCAAATGTGTACCTCACACCTTGGCCATGCTAGTATTTGGAGCAGCCACCTCACACTTAATCCCTCATCTACTGGCCGAAATCTACATGTACCTTATGCTCTTGATGATATACTGTAACGTCCTGACTTCTTTTTTAGGAAACGAGCAGCCTTCTCATCTCTCAACATTCATTTGCTAATGCCTGGTGCTCAGGTACATATACTTTTAGGTGTCTGACTTGTTCTTAAGCAATCAGCAGGCCTGGATGTTTCTCTAACTATATGATACAGTGACCTACCAGCTGAGATTCTTATCATTTCTCAAAAACGTAAGTTCTCAAAACAGTTAGATTTCCTAGCTAGGTCTCTGACTTAATTGATTGATCATAATTTTCTTCTTTTAGTCACTTGTAAGGGGTCTGGCATTGTATGTAGCCACTACCCCCGACCTACAGTATGGCCAAGGTTGCTATTGCAATTATGGTTTCATTCTTTACTGCTAACCATGTTTAGCTTCAGGGCTGTGCCCCACTACTAGTAGCAATAATCGCAACAACACCCATCATTTTCAAATATAAAGGTAATGAGTCTCAATTTGAGCACATCAAATTCTACCCTCTCAAACCAATATTGTTTTCAGTTTGCTCTCTTACTTATCCTTACATTGTCTGACTTCATGTCAGTCAAACATTGTTGAGAAAACTTCGAGTTCTCAACTTGTGTTCCATGTATCTCCGCAATCGTAAGAACACTATCATTTCTCTTGAAAATGCCTGCCATTACTACCCACTCAGGCTGTCACATCAGGCGCCCACCTCTGCCTGATCAACCCAAGGTATTTTTTCTTTCCTTCCTTGATGTCTTCAGCAGCTGACTCCTCTATCATGTCAAGACTCACAGGAAGGCGTCCAATGCGGATAATGTCAAGGCAAGTCTTCTTGATTCAAGCCTTGTCCATCATGGTTGATTTCCCATTATTTTAGGCCCTCGAACCTCCAAAACGGTCTTGCCCCTGCCCCCACCGTTGTGCTGGCCCCAAGAGTGTTATCAACCATGGCAACAACCATCCAGAGGTAAGTTGTGATTGCCATGTGTTGATATCCACAGACCTCTTAGCTGTCTATTCGTCCTCCACCCAAGCCTTGTCCGCTTGCATGGTCCAAGCATTCAGGCCCCATGACTTCATCCACTGAAGAGGAGATTTTTGAGGCTAGTTTCTCAAGGCGCTCATCAATGATTCCAGCAACTTCTGACATTGCTATTGATCAGCAATCCCACCCATCTCATGTTCAACTTGCTGATGGCACTTCGTTAACATGTGCCAAATTTTGCCTCCTTGCAGATGAAGAAGTATCTGCTGACATCCAAGAAGGCGATGTAGAATCAGGCAAGCATTTTATTATGGTATGAACGTCCTGTCTTAACTTGTCATTTGCCAGCTCCTACACCTGTTACTGGAGAACACGCCACTACTGCAAGCAAGAATCCGAATGCTATCTCTCAAAGTCAGACAAATGATCTCAATGGTAGGAATGTCAATGACCAGGGGACTTCAGGTGAGACATATTCACTCTTTCATATTTCATAACTCAACCAATAGTAATGTAGCTACTTGTACTGAGTCCCATGATGCAGGGTATAGCAACAAGGATCATGGCAAGGATACTTCAGGTCAGTCAATTCTTTCATATTTAATAGCTTAACTAATAGTAAATACAGGTACCTCTACCGAGTCACGCTACCCAGAGGAAGGCAGGAATGATGATGGCCACAAAACTTCAGGTAAGTCTTGAACAATTTTCATATTTCATAACTCAATTAATACTGAATACAGCTACTTCTACTAACAGCCGCCCACATAGGTCAGGTGGCATCGAGTCATATGCACCTGATTGCAGTGCCGGTGAAGAGAGCTCTCCATCCATCAGTGACTGGGCTGTTGACGAAGCACAGCGGAAGAAAGCGCAACAGACTGCTGATCATGATATTGCTGCGAATCATGGTGAAGATGATGAGGCTTCCTCTGAAGCTGATCCCCCATCTCCACCGCAATTGATGGCCAAGCAAAAGCAAAAGCTCAAGGTAACAGTTGAGGTCGATGAACATCACGGAAGCAAAGATGAGGATGATGAAGACTTTGTGAAGACCAAAGGAAGAATGCCCCAAGTAGGCATCTTAAAGGTGCAAGAGCTTGGGAAGAAGACATTGGAAGCTGCTAGAACACTGGGTCAAGAATATGGGAAGAGTGCGTGGACAATCCTTATCAAGGCTAGGGTTGACTATGAAGGCTACCCGCAAGGAGTCTCCATGGAACCAACACCAGACATGTGGTTCGCAGCTACCCATCCCCTGCCTAAAGGAGTATCAGGAGTTGTCTTGCCAGGTGTGTCACCATCCTCACAATTATTCTACTTAGTCCTAATCACTTTTGCAGAGGACATCAAGGCTTGAAAGATGAAGCAGTGAGCTCATTACGAAGCCCACCCACAGGATGACCCTCAGCATGCATTGTTGTGGAAGGAGATACAGGAAAACTGGGATTGTGCTGTTGCAGGTACAACTGAGGACCTAACATCACATTCTGCTGCAGGTCTTATGATGGGTGTTCGTGATGCTTTCACAAAATCAGTAAGTGTGGCATTCATCCAACCTCAATCCAAAGACTAACTACTATCAAGGCTACATACTGGCATTGCACCCATGGCATTCACATTGCCAGGTGTTGCAATATTTCCCAGTGATGAAGAGGCAGGCTGTCAGGCATCAGGGCTGTTTGCCAGCTCTGACATGGTCAAAGCCCTTATCAATTCACACCAACTTGATATTAAGCATTGGTTAGATGAGCTCACCACAATCCTTAAGTATGTCTTCTGTTGATTATAGGGGTCGGTGCTAAATTTACTTTCAGGTACAAAGACTTGGAAGCTGCGCATGCTGAAGGCAAGACTTTCAGCTTACTCCCTGCCTCTTCCACTGCTCCAAATGGTAGCCTTTTGTGCAACGGCAAGCCTGCCAGGGATAGGAATAGAAAGGTCGCGCCCATGATGATTAGTGAGATGTTTGGTAGGTTTCTTACTGGATTATCCTTCTAATCTACTGACTAAATACTGGGTAGCTGAGGCCGGTCATCCACTCAAAACCTCCAATAGCAGGTGGCTGACCATGTTGGACATCCTGTATACCGAGAAGCTTTGCATTCACGACTGGCCCACTGGTGTTCCCCTGCCTGGCCCAGATTTTGATCTAAAGGCTCTATCTGCAAGTCAACTACATGCTTTGGTAGCTCTGTATCTCAGGCTCCATCTTGGAGTGATGTACTGAGGCTGAGTTAGGTCTTGATAACGACAACAACAATAGCAAGGTGGAGGCAGCAAAGGCAAAGAAGCGCAAAGGCAAGTCCAAGAAGTTGGGTGACAAAGGAAGGAAGAAGGGGGCAGTGGTGGAGGAGCCAAGTGTCATCTTGCATATCAGCAGATGGCCTGAAAGTATGTTTTTGGCTGCTTTAAATATACATGAGCTGATATAACGACTACAGGTGATATCCTTACTGTTGAGACACAGGCCACAAGCATGTGCCTCATCCCACTTGTCATCGACACTAACAGCAAAGTTGTTCGCTCCCTCCAAGACTCAGAGAAGTTCATCAAGGATCTTCTGCAAGACAACACCCAAGATGACACTCCTAGACACCGCACCAAACAGGTAATCAAAAAACCTGCAGTGTCTAATCTAACAGCTTCGCGCTCCAATCAGGAAGCTTTGCACTCAACTATGGGAGCTTTGCACTCAACTATGAGAGCTTCATGCTCCAATCAGGAAGCTTCACACTTCAACCTTGAAGCTTCGCGCTCTCATCGCCATACTAACCGAGCCATCTATGATAATTTCCCGCCTTCATCACCACCAACACCATCTTCCCAGTTTTCGTCTCCCCCTCCTATTTCACATGCATCAACTCCTATGTCAACCCTGGGTTATCTGCACATCGGGGACGCGATATATCCCTCTCACTCTCAATATGAGCATTCACATGATGGACCACATTGATATCAATGTGCATTTGATGATTCTATGCTGACATATAACCCAGACACTTGCAAACGGACACAGCCCCATTATGAATCTGCTCGGGAGACCGAAGACCTGGAGCATGAAACAATGGAGGAGAGGCACCATGTCAGGGTCCATGAGAAGTGTGTTGCTATACCCTGACTTTTAAACATTTTTGCTAATTGTCACCCTATTGTATTAGTTCTCATATACCTTTAGGCCATGCCCAATCACAGGCACATGTAAGTTCTGCACCAATTGCCAGCACCTCCTGTTCTTGGCTACTGTCACATTCCTCCCTTGTGCCAACTTCTCGCACTGGTTCCTCACAGTGCCACAATCATTCAACTGTCAGACCTTTGCATATTTGCCTTGCATCTCCTGATTGCCATGTAATCATCAAAGAAGATGAAGATGAGTATTACTAACTGCGCAGCCCTTGCTCACGCCCACTTTCAGTAATATCTACTAATCATGTTATATCATGCTGTCCTTTTCTTATGTTTTTCACATGTTTCTTATATGCTTTTTGTATGCTTTTTGTATGCTTTTCTTGTCGCTCATGATTCAGAGTTACTCATGATACATGCCTACACTTATGCTCTATCCATTTCATTTGCTTGGAACTTGAAGTGAGAATTTTGTGTTTGCTCAACTCAAATTAGGTGTTCAAGGATTTTAATAGATTTAATTATTCAATCTATTATTATGGTTTTCAAGCATCAGACTCCAAAATTTGGTGTGAGTTTAGCTGCTAAATTTTACCTGAACTGTGTCACATAATCTCCTGAATCTCTTCCAACTTTTCTGACATTACTAGTTGTCTAATCCCTGCCATACAGCTTGCCTGATCTTTTGATAGACAACTAAATACATAAGCCTAGTTGCACACAGAAGTTGGATTTTAGTTGAGGGGCTGTAACAAGCATAAATTCTGAGGGATAGAAAGTAGACACATTCCTAGGAATTTCAACCAAAGGTTTCAAAGTTTTGTCTTGCTTGAGTGCTACTGTAGGCTATGCTGTTTCAGCAATGATGAACTTGATGATAATGATTATGTGAATTTATTGAAATGTGGTATTGTCCTTTCCCATTCACTGTGGTCCTTCCCATATGTCCCTATAGCCATTTCCCATCCCCCATGATCCTTCCCACATATGTCTATAGTCCTTTTTTATTCACCGTGGTCCATCCCATATGTCTCTATGGCTATGTCCCATCCCTCATGGTCCTTCCCATATGTCTCTATGGCCATTTCCCATCCCCCATGGTCCTTCCCACATGTGTCTACAGTCCTTTTTTATTCACCATGGTCCTTCCCATATGTCTCTATGGCCATTTCCCATCCCCCATGGTCCTTCCCACATATGTCTACAGTCCTTTTTTATTCACCACAGTCCTTCCCATATGTCACTATGGCCATTTCCCGTCCACTGTGGTCTGTCCCACATGTTTATATGGTCCTTTCTTATTCAATGCGGTCCTTCCCATATGTCTATATGGTCCTTTCCCACTCACTATGGTCCTTCCCTACAATCCTTTCTTATTTACCTTGGGTCTTCCCATATCTCTATGTGGTCTTTCCCATCCTCTGTGGTCCTTCCTCCAGTCACTTTTTAATGGTTTCAACTTATAGTCTATGTCCTTGTGTTTGACGCTCAATATCTCACAAGCATGTTGGCTTTCCCCAGTGACTCTCTAAATGGTTTCAATTTATATTCTATGTCCTTGTGTTTGACACTCAATACCTCACAGGCATGTTAGCTTTCCCCTGGTGACTCTCTAAATGGTTTCAATGTATATTCTATGTCTTCATGTTTGATACCTCACAAGCATATTGGCTTGATCTCACTATCTCACTCTCACAGCTCTACATTTTTCTTTCTCAGAGTTGGATGTGAGGTATGGAAGACACTTTATGTAGCTTTATTTTCTGCTACCTCAGATCTGCTTATTATTTTGCCTCTTTCCCTTCCCCAAATATAAGTCTCATTTCAAAGTTCAACTGTCATGCCAGATGCCTTGAGATGGTTCTATTGTTCCTGCCTCATACAAATCACTTGGTGATACATATCCATATCCCATATTATCTTGCTCACCCCTAGTCTTCCCTGATGATTTGCCTATCAGATCTGCTCAGAAACCCTGCACACTCTACCTCCTTTTCACATCACTGGGGATCATTAAAGATGAAATATATTGATAGGCCATAGAGAGGTCAGGTCCTGTTGCCATAATATAGAAACCAGGTCTGCAGGACCCTTTATTTCCACCAAGAGGTGCTGCCTGAGGTGGGTGAGAGGGCCAAAAAAAAACCACAATTTTCAAAAAATTTTGCCCAAAACTTTTGGTCATAATAGGACCCCTGACACCCCTGCACCATGGGAATTCCCAATGTATGTGTGGTCTAAAGTTGGCTGGCAGTCTTTCCCATGCAAAAATTATTTTGACCCCTGGACCATGCTCAATACATTTCATTTTGGACCCTATACACTTGGGGAAAGACCATACAAACATGGCCAGACCACCTGAAAAGTACCCCCTAGGTGAAAACCTCTATAGGTATAATACAACCTAAGAGGTACCTGAAATGGGGTGACCAAAGTGTAGGTGACGCGGATGCGTGACGCCCCAGGCCTTCCCACAAATTCATTGGATATCTCCGGGCGTGGCTGAAGCGCTGATGCCCTACCCTGGGATGTCTCTTATAACCAATAAATTCTGTTATCACATTAAAATTCAGAACAAGCCTTAATTTCAAACCGACAGCAATACTGGTGAGAAAACCATACTTATGAATTTCAGTGAATATCATTCGACCAGGCAGGTTGGCCCTGGTTTGCCACACCTCAATAGGTTTTGGGCGAGCGATGGTGTAATCAGTGACGAAAAAGGACGAAGATAAGATATGAATTGATGTTGACGTACTTATAGAAACAAGCATCATGTGAGATATTACAGAGCGTTCCTTGCTTTTGTTCGTCGTTCTTGCCTTTTCAATTGGTCCGGGTGAATAGGGATATAGAATGGCTGAACTCGTGTCGCCCTCAGGAATCCTCCCTCGCATACCCGACGACCTCACGCTTGCGCAGTTCGTATTGGATGCGGAGCATGTCAGGAGGCCCATTCGTAAGAATGGTGCCTGGATTGTTGATGATCAGAGTGGGAGAAAGATTGGGCTTGAGGAGGTGAGCGTTTTGCGGGGTAATGCGCAAAAGTTGGTGTGGCTGGTCTATGGTTACCATGGCTGATCGTATACTTCACAGCTCAGAGCTCGGACGTATGGTCTGGCTAATGCGTTGAGTATCCGCTATAACATCCGTACGTTCTCTGCGTTTTCATGGTACTGACTGGTACTTACTCCTCTGGCGCGCAGAGGAGGATGATGTTGGTAATGACACTATAATTCAAGCACTCGCAGTATTGATGATTCCTTCATTCTGCGTACCTGATAGTGTTGATCTACAGTCCAAATCATATTGGTATGCGAGCTGGCTTCGTCACATACAGTGTATATTTTGGCTGATAGTATGAATTCCACAGATTACCTTGTGGCTACTTGGGCAGCTCACAAACTTGGTGCTGCCGTATCGTATGCCCAATTCCTCTAAGTTGCCTAAAACATTCTGAAACATGCCCACAAGCGGTGCCAACCCGCTATTCACAGTTGACGAACTCGTGTATCAAGTCAGTACAGTGAAAGCAGCCGTCATCATCACGCACCCAGACTCGCTCAAGGTGGCCTTGTCGTCTGCACATGCCGCTGGTGTATCTGCGGATCGCATCATTCTTTTTGACGTTGAGGATGCGGACACTGCGCAGAGATTGACTTTGCAAGCTTTGATTTCGCAAGGTCTTGCGAGTGCTCCGAACTTCATAGAACGGAAACTTGCTCCTGGTGAAGGGAAAACTAAGGTGGCCTTTCTGAATTTTTCAAGCGGGACGACTGGTCGCCCGAAGGTGAGCGCGTATTTCACGAGGACCTGCATGTCGATGTAAGTTGCACATGCTATACATCAGGCCGTTGCAATACCCCACTATTCGCCGATTGCAAATGTCATTCAGCTTGCCACGCACCATAAAGTTGGCAAGGAATATGCCGAACAAAGATTTAAACCTGGTGACGTTTGCTGTGCCGGTGAGTGGGTTGCTGTTTATCCGAAGGGCTCGGCTTGATTAACTGCGCAGTGCTTCCTTTATACCGTGAGCAATAACCATTCTTACAGCGTTGTTATGTTGTTGTTGAACCAGCTATTTCCAGATATCTATGGACTAGTGTTCAATGTACGAGCTTAGTTCAATTTGGTTGTTTCGTTGCTGAATATCTGCTAGGCACATTTTGCCTTTTTCTGCGGAGTGCGTCGATATACCTCCGAATCTGCAGTTGTACACTGACTGGAGCACATCCAGATGACGGTTGTCTTAACAGCGAAATATGACTTTCTGGACTTTTTGAAGAGTATAATTAGGCACCACATCACCCATCTTATGTACGTCGTCCTTGGCTTTCTTTGACCCCAACTGAACAAGACTTAAGGTTGGTCCCCCCACAACTTGTACTATTATGCAAGGTCGGTAGGTCGTAATTCTGGAATGATCAGGTCTCACCTATCTGCTTTTGCCCTTTAGCATCCAGCTGTCAAGAGTTACGATTTTAGTCATATCCGATACGTCACCTCGGGCGCTGCACCCCTGTCTCGTGAGGTAATGGAGCAGCTTGTTCGAATATTCCCAAACGCCGACCTTGGGCAGAGCTACGGTAAGTCCATCTCTGGATGATGTGTGTCCATATCTCATCCCAGCGGTCACAGGCCTTACCGAAACGGGGCCTGTTATAAGCAGCTGGGCACTGGATAAGAGACGTGACTTGAGCGGTGGTACTGGCCAGCTCCTTCCTGGTATTATCGCCCGCGTAGAGAAACCAGATGGCACCCTTGCCGACTTTGACGAACCTGGCGAGCTTATCGTAAAGACGCAGGCGCTTGCGCTTGGTTATGCAAACAACCTTGAAGCGTATGAGATCATCTTCCTTGTACCACTCACGTATTAACTTCAACATGATCAGAACGAAGGAAACCTTTGTAAATGGGTGAATGGGCAGGTCTTCAATTAACTGGTGACTGATGTTCCATTTCAGATGGCTTCGTACCGGTGATGAGGTGACGATGAACCGCAAGGGCGAAATCGTAGTCCTTGACCGGTTAAAGGTTGGGTGATTGACCTTAGTCCACTATCTCACCTGACTGAGTACCCCTACAGGAAATGTTGAAGGTCCGTGGATTTCAGGTCGCACCTGCCGAACTCGAAGGGTGCATTCTGGACCACCCCGACGTGACTGATACGTGTGTGGTCGGAATACAAGATGAATATAGTGGTGAATTACCACTGGCGTTCGTCACTCTCCGCCCTGAGGCCACCAAACGTGTCAAAGACAGTCCGTCGGCTGCGGACGAGATCAAGGCGTCCATTATGAAGGTAAGCGCTTCGAAACATTAGGGAGCGTGCAGTGCTTACGTTTCGACTTCACAGCACGTTGCTGATAATAAAATTGGCTACAAGAAGCTCGCTGGGGGTGTCGAGATCATTGATGTTATCCCGAAAAACCCAAGTGGTAAACTTTTGAGGAGGGTGCTGAGAGACAAGGCTAGGGAGATGCGGACGAAACCAAAAGCGAAGCTGTAACATGGTGGTTCTGATTGTGATTCCTCTGTATACTAAACTATACTATTGTTTGTCACTCTTTCGTCGATTGGCCCTCTCTCCCCTACAGTCGCGCACCTTGCAACACGCCGTGTGTCCGACTCTGGATGATATCAAACCTTATGTAGTGTCTCATCATTACACCGACATGAACGATTTGCATGGAGTTCCGTCCTGTTGGATGTCAAGGTTATGCTTTCATGATTCACAATGCTAAGTACATCAGCCACATCCTACACCTACCCGTGCGCCACTCACAATTTTGAATACAGCCTTGGTTACGATATGTCAGAATTTTCTTACAACGCACAGGGCCGCTCGCGGCAGAACCCGCTACGGTCCGATTCTGCAATCATAATCGAACTTGATTCAAATCTGTGCTACAAATACAAGTAGTCGGGAAAATTGATGGTTGGTACCTTGACGCACAGAGTTGCACCATTCAAATGCTCATGACGAGCGAGATTCGGAGTCCTATGCCAACATGATGATCATTGTTTTCTAGTACAGATGAACACGACGGAGACAAGGGAGATAGACTTACTTGGATAGCTGTAAGCCTGTAACAACAGCTGCAGAAGAAATTATATTCTCTGCGAAAATCAAAGAATGACAAAAAACGATGCATACACGTACTTCCAAGCTGGAAAAACCCAACTCTGATCAAACCCTGATCAGCAGAAAGTTGGGCTATATCTGTCTCCGAAGGCTGTTGGAATCGAAGGCTATAGAATCTCGCATGAACAAATGCGAACTAATCACAATCAAGCTCGACATTGAACCTATTCAGGTAGACGGGACGAAGCGTCTGTCGAGAATTGACTTCAATTGAGTGAATATTTGAAAGTCGAGGGGTGTTCCGATAAAAAAAATGTTGTCGGCAGGTTTAGCAGATTCTGACTCTGTTGTAGGAACCACTTGGCTGATATACACTGCAGACCAGTTCAGATGAACCTCCGAGAAAACCCTCCATGATGAATGTAAAGTCTAAGGTTTGTCCCGATAGAAAAAAGACTGTCGTTCGGCAGGTTTCAAACCTTGGAGGGTACCCCATGGTTTCTCGAAAGTCTGGCCCGGCTGTCCGTCCTCGATCCTGTCTATCTGGTCAGCGAGAGCCATGAATCGTGCGTATGTTTCATCGTTATTGACTGGAAGTCTGGGCTATATTATATTTGCCTACACAAGCGGGTTTCGGGGACAGCCGTCTTAAATTTCAAGCGGAACTCACTGTCAGGTTCGAACAACATATTGAACTTGGGCTATTGAATATTGAACCTTACAAGCACATGCCCTTCGCGTTAGACGACCGTCGACAACATACAGACACGACTGATGCTATGACAGCCAACTCAAAAGCAAATTTTTCCTCGATCTCGGATATCATTGGTGTCCTGCAAAACATCGTAAGCACCCAGTTTCATAGGCACTCGTCTGCATATGACAATAAACAATTTACTTCAGCTCGCTCATTCGCAAGTAATCGTATGTTAATTGAGTTTAATGCATGTATCGATGTCATTGATTCGCGATGACCAGATACCAGACCTCGAAACCCAGTATCCTATTAGCAATATGCACTACTCTGCCTTCAACCTCAATTACCAGAACATCAGTGCCATCATCACCGAACGCCAGCAGCGATTGGATGCAACATCCCACGAAATCTCACGTTTTGAAACAATCATAGATGATATCAACCATATTCACCAGCAACTGGTCGCGAAGAAGGACAAGATCACTCAGTCCATGAATTTGCACAAGCGACTTGTATCAGCTCTCTGGCGCTTGCCAGCCGAAGTCCTATCTCAGATTTTTGTTCACTGTCTCCCGAACCGATTGTCGCCCGTGTCACAGGCAGCTCCTATGCTGTTGACAAGAATATGTCGACGATGGAGGGAGGTTGCTGTGGATATGTCCAGTTTGTGGCAAGGACTATATGTGTGCAAAGACTGGCAGCGGGCAGCTTGCTGCTATGAGCCATGGCTCAAGCGATTACGAGGGCGTCCGCTCTCGTTGGAACTCCAGTGTTACAAAAACAGCTGGACTGAGCTACGAAGTCTTCTTCAACCTTACATAAATCAAGTCTCGTCGTTGTCTCTCAATTTTTCCTACGACGTCCTCCAACCTGAGGTTATGATATCAGACTTCCTCGCACTTGAGGAGCTGACCATATCATTGCATTTGAATTCTCAAACTCGCATCCTCCAATCTATCTCGCAGCCGCCATGTACTTTACGCAGTCTCACGGTAACAGGGCTGTTCTTCGACATGGAGTACGCATCTACCCTCAATCCCGCCTGGGCCCGCCTCACAAATATCCAGATCGACCTAGACGAAGCAAGTGCATTCCCCCAAATGCTCCGTTTATGCCCCAGCCTCTCCTCCTTGACGATAACTACATGTTTTATAGCCATGGAGGCCCTGGAGCCATTCACGCACGCCCAACTCCAATCCTTACGGATCATTTCCGACGATTGTTATGACGACGACACAGAGCATTTTAACCTATTCGATACCCTCTCACTCCCCAATTTGCGCGCTCTCCAAGCTTGCGATATATGCCCATGGCCTCATGAGGAATTCAAGGCATTTTTGATGCGGTCAAAGTGTCCCCTGGAGAGCCTGACTCTCAGCTTCCAAGTATTAATGACAGATGAGCAGCGAGCGGAATACGTTGCCCTTATTCCTTCTCTCAAAGTACTGGTAACTTAGAGGTTGCTTTGCGTAAACAAACTTGTTACGGATTTGCGAACTGACGATGTCAGGTTCAGATGGAATCAGACTTAAACTGTTATGATCTCTATGTATCCTACGTAAGTGATTTAAACTGAAATTCTATAACGACTTATAGGTGCTTTCCATGATCAAGATGAGTCGTTGACTTCGGGACAGCACCACGCGGTACTGGTAGCTTCGGATACAGGTATAACGTGCGCAAGGTACACAAACCGCTCATGTTACACGCCTCATGCACGTTCACCTTTGATTCTCCGTCTCAATCAGCATATTAATTCCTCTCCCTGTCAAATATTCTCCCTCGGTCTTTTGATCTAAGACTGAGTCCCTTTCCCTTTCCTAGTCTGGGCTTCTTCATTCGTAAGACATGCACGAGGGCATGCAGTTTGACTCTTGTGTGATCGGCCGAGTACATCACCACCGCCCACACATATTTGTGTCCAGTCTCGATTGAGCCTTGTTGTCCCATCCTGGAATCCGCTCACGATTCGTTCACGCATCTGCGCTCTAACACAGTGAAAACTGCGTGTGCCATATCCACTTGGTGATAGCCTCCTCTGTCTCAACATCCCACGAATTTATTGTTTCATTCGAGCTTCCGCAATTTGCAACTGCGTTGTCCTGTGGACATGACACTATGGTTCTCACTGCTTCATCCCCCTCATATCGCCAGTCTATATGCCACTCTCCAGGTCCAATTCGAGCCATCATCGGAACATACGCCGTTCCCCAGGCAGGTGCACAACACCTCGCACATCGTTAGTATGGCCTCGCAACTTATTGCAGGGCACGATTACTTGCATCTTACTGGTCGGGCAAGACATGATCCACGCTCAGAGTCTCGGCTGTGGTATACGCGAGCAGCAGCACGGAGTATTGGAATCAGAACGGGTTGTCCGGCAATGCTAACTTGGATTGCTGGTGAACTGAAGTGCCTCCCTCATATTACATCAGTCACGGTTGCTAGAACCACGTGACATATTGCTAGTGAGACAGCTTGCTTACAGAAATTCAGTCCTTTCGGGGGAGCTGACCGCTTTTTTACCAGCAATCGTCTTGCAGCACTGCATCATCGGTTATGACAAACAGTGTTGCACTTCCCAGCTGTAAACATCTTGGTCATGTTTGAGTGTGGATAGCAGCTCGCCTGACCTCTTGGCATCCCAGATAATGTTACCTCCTCCCATTGCAATTTTCGTGTTGTCTACCGAGTAGATCGCCGCATGCATCCAGTAGTCTCCGGTTCCGATTTCAAAGAATGTTTCGCTGGTCTCGACATCACGTCGTACTCTTACCGTCCCGTCCGACATCCTCAACATCTGGACTCCGGCGCACTGACTTTGCCCAATCAGAACGACATTCCTACTATATGACGCACTTCCGGTGCCCGAATCGCCATGATGCAATTGACTTGATGAAATCTGGTGCGAAGCCCGCTGAAGGTATCGATTTCTACAACTGCAGCATAACAAGCTGTGGCAAAAATGCCTTTGCTGAACTGGCATGCTCGCTGCTGTTGTATATTTGCAAAGTGACTAGTGAGAGTTACGATGGATTTCTACACACCAAAGACAAAATAACAACAACAGTGTACTGGTGTAACAGGTTTGCGCCATACTCTATGTACGCGAGGTTTTAGACCTCGGAGCCTACAATCGGCATCTGCAACATTTACAAGATTGCAGATGCCATAAAAGCCATCACCACGGCAGCGATTACGGCCCCAGACGATGCCCGTAGACCGACAGCTGCACCCACGGTGTTAGCAGCAGCGACGATTGGTGGGCATTGCGGAGCAACGAGCTGCTCGCCATATGTCGAGGCAACCCAAAGAAGTACGCCGTTCGTCCATCCGAATCCAGCCTGGACAGTGTATTCACCCCATAACCCGAAGAGTCGACGTTGAGGTTGGAGAACTTCTCGAACATCTGCATCGCACATGAGTATGCGGCCTGGAGAATCAGATTGAGAATCACGGACGTTACCAGTGTTACCAACGCTGTTGGTCAGATTTAACTCGCTAGCTGGGAGCTGAGGCAGTAATCCTGGAATCGAACCACCAGTTGCATGCCTGATGAAGCCTCAGCATTGCTTTACTGGAGAACAAGCGTATCCCACTTACCAACTGCAGAGCACGCTAGTGTAATATCTGTTAGCCATCTCGCGTTGAAGCGTGTCCCTCCACCCTTCGCCCGCAGTGGCATTTCCACCGTTAACAACAGTACCGCTTAACTTGTTGATGTCCGCTGCTGGGCCAGTTGCGGTTGCGTTCTGATTGGCCTGTGCTGTGAGGAAAGGTTGACCAGGAAGCTGAGCTTCCGTAAAGTCAAGCTGGCCTGCCGGAATGAGATCATATGTAGACTGATTTGAACTGGGTGTAGGCAGCCCGTTGGTGGTAAGATTAGACGGAATAGCCCGCAGTGCCTGCATGATGATGTACTGATGTGGAGGCCAACTGTTCGGGGCGTCCCTGAAATACACGTGTCATAAGATCTGCATGGAAAAGGTGTAGAGAGTTACCATTGCAAGCCCGTCCAATCGATAAAAGTAACAGGGACTGAACCATTGTACTTGTTCATCACCAAATTGACCGCTGCGAAGTAACCAAACGCGTTGGATTGAGAAGCGAGGACTTCGTTGGGGATGATCCCGTTCCAAACAGGATAGAAAGTCGCGGCCGTAAATATATCATTGCGTGCATTCGAAGTCAGGTTAAAGTCGTAAAAAGCCAGTTTAGCTGGCTCCCAGAGGAGGTCGAGGATACCCGCACGAATGCCAGCAGCGACCTGGAGGTGGGTGCTAGATGCGGTCGCATTGGACGTGCCATAAAGCTCAGCAAGAAGTATTCTGGCCTTATCTGTCATCCCGAAGTTCCCATCAACAAAAACGCACAGCAAAACAAACCAACATACACAGAATACTATTAAGACAGATTGGGATGTTATTCTTCACATTGAGCGAGCGCAAGCCAGGGTTGCCAAGCTGAGGGATAGCCTCAAAGCGTGAACTGTAATCCCATCCAGTCTCAGCGCCAGACGCAAGCTCGCTGTAAAGCTCGGCAGCCTGACTATCCGTAAGAGGTGTAGAAAGCGTTGGGTCATAAACGGTCAGATAATCTAAATATGGGCACGTTGAGAGATAAGTAGGGGAATCAGGTTCAGTACGACAACCCACCAGTGAGATATGATTCGGGTCGAGGAGCGGTGTTGTTGACTGCATAGTGGGCCATCATGTACGTCTGGTTGGTGTACGGGCTCTTAACTTCGATTGTACGATTATTTGCCCACCAGGCAAGCTCAACCTGGATAGATATTCAGAAACCGGACTCCACAAACACAGTAAGCTACTGACCTCAGCCAAAGGAAGAGCACGTTGTAGAATCGAGGTGTCTCCAGTCACATTAACATAGTCATATACCATCTGTGTCACGATTTGATGTCATGATTACATCGAAGAATGCTAATCAGAACTCACATGAATAAAGAGAGGTGGTTGTGAGCGGTTCAAGTCTGTGCCACAGACAATGAGATGCACTGACTGATTCAAAATGGTCTACTCACAATAGATACGACCACCGTTCGGAATGAAACCGAAGCCCGCGATCTCATCCATGAAGTTTTGCAAGGTCGCGTTGACAGTTTCATATAATTCCGACTGAAGTAGACCCTGAATAATCCAATAGCTGTCCCAATAATCTGTCGAAAGCCACCAAATATGATCGATATCCACCTGAGCAGAGACACAGAGAAACACGAACATTGTTCTCTAAAGCGACCACCGGGAATAACGAATGTATGGTTCAGAGGAATGAGCGAGCTCTCGCACGTGCCAGCCGGGATATTCGTCACAAAGAGCAGACTGATTGGTATTACGGGCAAGCTGAGTCCAGTAATCATGGACAGTTTGCGCAAACGCCTTCAACAAAGGGTCCGTCACGTTGTTGAGGAACGCTGGAGTAGGATTGAAGTTCGTGAGAGCAGCAGCCTCCAGTTCAAGCCCTTCTCCAAGGAAATCGTTATCAACGAAATTCACGATCTGCCCTTCGGTAACCGTCGACAAGTTGAAGTTGCTGAAGTCTGCAAGAACTTGCTGAGAAGACTTGCTGGTTGGCTTGTCTACGAACGTCTTCGGATCAGTGTATACCTGCGCAATATTGACTGTCTGTAGCAACTGGGCAGAGGTTAGTACTGGGACTCACAAAGTTATTATGAAGTAACGTACTGAACCAGCGCAAAATATTTGACCAATGCACCATCCTTGAGTTGGGGGTAGTGGTGCCTGTGAAGGCAGAGTCGCGCCCAGTGATGCACTAGGGCTAGCCACTGCTGTCGAAATGGTCAACGTTGGTACCGCGGTGCCAGGTGCAGTGGTGGTGGTACTAGTATTGGTGGAAGCTGCCAATATGGTATGAACAAGGCCAGCGATGACCGCAGCCTTCAAGCTCGACACCATCATGAGCGCGGGATATGTATGTCCTGGTCACCAGTGACTCAAGTAGCACCGGGTGTCGTATAAATACTAGGAGCTCTTGAGGCCTGCCACGCGACGCAGCCTAATAATCGCCAGCTCATGGGACTTTTTATAGGCGCTCCGCGCATAACGTCGCTACCCTGCCTACAAAACATCAACAAATCCTGGTAATTGTTGATGGATGGATCAGCAGTTGCCTTGACCGAGGTCTGCTGACTGGGCCGGCTTCTTGCAAATTCGTTACTGTACCCAGATCTCCCACTGACATAATAAAAAACGTTCTGATCGGAACGTGAGACTGCCATGCATGAAAGATCGAATTCAGAATTGGACAGGATAAATCCGAGTGGCATCGGTAGTGACATTGAGTGATGAAAGCTGAATTCACGCAATGGGTTGAGTAGAGCTTGAAGTTATAACGTCGTGGCGCGGAGCTACATAACGCCACAATACATAAGACTTGGTAACTCACGCCTTTAATTAAAATCACTGATGATCATTGGCACACTAGCATTCGTCCAGCAAATTCCTTACAGTGCAGCACATACCAATGTACCAACTAATCAGTAGACCCTAGGCGCTCACGAAATACCGCCCATGTCATAAGTAAGCACGTGGACGTACCTGAACATCCCTCAACGTCAAATCGGTGGCGACAGTAACGAGGTCAAGGACGAACATCAGAACGGATGTCATGCATCGGTAAAGCTACAGAAAAAGATGGTCGAAGAAAATCTTGACAGCCACGGTCGAATAACGTTTTACTGCAGTCGGGGGCAAGCGGCTTGGATCGGGTCAACGAGACCGACAACATTGAGAAAAAGGCAAAACTCAACGAGTCGAGGGGTGCCTCGAAAGGAGAGCTTGTTCAACAATAGTACCTTGATGGCGATAGCAGGAATAGTCAGGTCTAGGCGCATATCTCATTACTCATTCCCTCGTCAATTAATAACTCCAAACTGGTAAGCAGATCTTGAGAACTCAACAGCATGGTGCCATGTGCAACGTGCGCTTTTTTGAAAAATCCCAAAGGTCTTCACCAATCGATTGATACAGGTACGCTCAGAAAGAAGTATCATTTGTCACGGGAATAGGTTAATGACGTACTTACGGATGCACCCTTTTAGCCCTTCCCCAGCCTATCAAGCATCCTAAATCCTCATCTGGCGCAGTGTAGTTGCTTCTCGAAGCTCATACACCTCAGCGGTCATGATATTAATGCTACAACGCACCTGCCCTCTTGAGCAGAGCAACCCCAGCGTGCAAAAGCCCACCCTCTGTTCAATCGACCATCAGCTTTTCCGTGTGCAGGCCTTCGCCGTATGCCATGCTCTCGAAAATTATTTGTCTCCAGATGCTGATCGTGAATTCTTGTGCCTCTTCTTCCAAAACCTGTCCATAGATGTTTAGTAAATGGCAAGTGCACCAGTGATATGCAAGGCGCACCGGCTCCAGCCCTTCGATAAGTTTCTGAGGTCCCTTGTGATCCTTAAGGTGCTCCACAACAAACATGACGAGATCGTCATCCTCTAGTTCACCGAGATAGTTTACCATTTGACGTCGTATCAGTGGCTCCAGCTTGCGGTCAATCATGGGCTATGGCACATTATTAGCAGGCAGCTTGGACACGAGAAACCTAATCCTTACATCTGAAACACCATCCCACCTGACCTTCGCCTTGAACAGTGCCTCCCTATTGTGGGGTACAGATTCTTTAATCATCTGGAGGCGTTCTTTGGCCTTCTCGCCCTCGGTCGGCACTGAAGTCAAGCTTAACGAGCGGTACCTTCCGCTTCTTGATGCCCTCTTCCTCCTCCTCTTCCTGCCCAAACACAGTCGATTTCGTGTCCTTGGGAATAGGTTCTGCCTTGACAGGCGGGGGGTTCAGTGACACGCTAAGCTTGACTGGCGCACCGTCATCAAGAAGCATGCCTGCTTTCCGCTGCTCGTCGGCGAGAGCTTGCATGTCCTCCATCTGGCGTGCGAGGAATTTCTCAGACTCGACACGAAGATTCTCTGTCTCACGTTCTTCATAAATGCGGGACTCGGCATCTGTTGCTTCCTCTGCAGCAAGCCTACGGGAACGAGTCTGTCTCCACCGCGTTCTGGCATAGACTATGAGCGAAATCACGGAACACAAACTTGTAAACGCACCTGTCGACGTAAAACATTTCATCACTTTCATCATCATCCCAAACATCCAGACGAGCTTGCATCTCCACACGATCTCGCTCTTCTGCCTCTTTAATTGCGGTCTGACGGGCTATCGAACGCTCTAGAGCTGCTATACGGGTGCGCTCTCGGGGCTCGTAGCGACGTTCGCGCTAGATCGTGAACATTAGCAGGATGATTCTGCACCTGGCGAAATAACTACTGTAACTTACGTCCCGGAAGGAAACCTCCTCGTCTCGCCGTCTGGCTTCCTTGCGGTCCTTTTCGAGTTCCTCATCTGTCTTTCCGCTCTTGCCTGGCATACTGCGATCATCAGACCCCATTGCAGCGGCGCCATCCTCGGCTTTTACGAACCCCACAGGTTTGTTGTATCCCTGCGCATCCTTTCCGCGAGGAGCAGATTTACCTGGAACAGTCTGTGGTGACTGTGGGGTTTGTGGCTTTCCCCACTCACGGACTTTCGGCCCGCTTGGGGTAGGTGCAAGCTGAGGCATGGCGTCACGAACGTCACGCAACTTTTCCCGCTCCCGCTTTGCGGCTCGTTCACGAAATTGGGCGATTTCAGATATGACAAGACCACGTTGCGTCTCAGGAAGATCGGCTTCCTGAAGATCGTGTAGATGTGGTGGGATGACATATTTTTCTTTGTCGAGAAGACCGCTATTGGCTGCTTCTTGTGATTGCTGATTGATCTCGGCGACTAATTCATCAACCTTCATTTTTGCTTGTTGTAACATTATCTCATCAGCCTAAGCGCATCGTTCGTTAGCTCGTTGACGGTCAGGTAAGGAAAGTGGGGAATAATTACATCGGTTTTCATTTTTTGTGCAGAGTAGGCATCGAGAAAAAGCTTCGTCTTTTCATCGGCTTTGATCTGGATATTCGACGTAGGCTTGAAGAGAGAAATAGATATAAAGTACGACGCACCAGCAATTTCTTGTTCGCGCACCCATCCTCGAGTGCCGGTAACTCAACACCCTGCAAAAGAGCAAGGCATCGTAATGCAGAGTCAGGATCTTCGAACTCAGCAAATCCGAAACCCTGCGGCTTGTTCGCTGGGGTGATGAGGCGCTTGAAGGACTTGACGGGGCCACACGCCTGGGAAGCTGCTGTAAGCGAATGACACGAGGATCAGGACAATATATCCTTACCACAAGAAGTCTGTTTAGAAAGCTATCGGTGACACCGCCAGATATTGAGCCAACGAACAGGGATGTCAGCTTCTGTGCTTGAGGAGGGACAAAGCCCTGGTGAAGCATTTGTTGCTGCTGTGCGAGAACCGACATTGAGGGCCCCTGGCCGTATGATGGCAAAGGTGGACGCAGACCAAGTCCTAACCGATTTGGAATGGGTTGCATTTTGATTGAGAATATATCTTGAAGTTACAGAAACTTTGCAATCGATTCTTTGGAAGAATTAGGAAGGCTCTGTCAAAAAAATAAAATCAAGACGCACAAATGAGATACTGTAAGCGTTTGTATAGGCAGTCAGAACAGTAAAGCAGAGCAGAGTTCGAGGCAAGCTTGTAGCTAGTGGATGCCACCGGTAAGTAAGCGCTCGTTGTGGTTCGCGTGCAAGGGCAGCCTATCCGATGTTTCTCACGCTCTTTCATCTGCAAATCTAGTTTTCTAGAACCTACATCGTCCTCCCTCAAGCCACAAGTGCAATGGTCCTCTTCTTCACTTCCACTGGTAAGCCCTTCTGTCTAATCAAGTTGTGGTAATACTGATTTTCGGTATAGTGGTTGATCCGCCAGCAATGGTTTACATGGGCAAGGATAAAGTCGAGAGTGAGCCTAGCAACACCCATCACACAACACACTGAAGTTCACCATCCCAGATCAGACGAAGACTTGATTAAATACGCATGGCCTCAGGATGTGTGGTTCCACGTCGACAAGCTGTCCTCAGCGCACGTCTATCTTCGCATGCCACCGACTATGACCTGGGACAGCATTCCCCAGGTGCTTTTGACCGATTGTGCGCAGCTAGTGAAAGCTAACTCGATCGAAGGTTCGTGAACATATTCAGGTCATCTATCCACCGAATATTGATCTTAGATGTGTAGGAAATAAGAAAGACAACCTCACCATTATTTATACTCCGGGGAGTAACCTCAAGGTGGGCCTTCCACAATGCACGCACTGGGCGCCCGCCTGAAGATATTCATACCAGAAATCCGGAGATATGGCCGTCGGTCAGGTGTCATTTCACAGTGACAAACAAGTGCGTGCGCCCTTATCTCTCGATCGTCGCTGCCTGTTGAATGTTGTTGATTTGCAGGTCAAAAGAGGTTCTCAAGTTCCGCATTCAATCGCTTTTATTGCTTAATACCCCCTCAGTTCACATCCCAAAGCGAGAAAATCTAACCATAAACCGTCTCAACAAAACAAAAGTCGAGAGGGATGTAGATCATGAGCAAGAGCGCGTAGACCGCATCAAGAAAGAGAACGCAGAGAAAAGAACTGTAGCTGCTCAAAACGTTCGCTTCGCGTTATCTCACTTTCAAACCAATCACTAATTTAAGAGTACAGAAAAAAGCTGAAGCAGAGTTAGCCAAGACTAGGGAAGCGGAGAAGGCTGCCCGCTCTTACGATTTGTTATTCGAAGTCGAGGAGGATCCTGATGCGCCGAAGCTTACCGGGAAAGCTATCGAAGAGGACTTCATGTGATCGTATAGACCTGATTCAAGTGCCTGTCAATGATATTATGCTCGATGTCTGGTCTTGTGCCTGTTCGTAAGTATACCCGTATGGACGTATATATTAGGCAGATTGCCTCCTGTGATATCGGTAATCGGATAGTTTTGGGTCCTCATTTCCTTCTAGCACCTGCCTAGACTCAACCCAAAAAAACTATGACCATACGTTTCGCCGCAGCCACGATCCATACAACGGGGGAGGACGTAGATGATCCATCAGTATCATCTGAATCAGACTCAGATTACGCCGAGGAAGACAACAACTTCGAAGATTGGGTATCAGATCAAGCACAAAATCAGTCTTGCCGGTCACTCTTCGATGACAAGGCCTTTCCTTCAGCTACTGCTGCTCGTGCACACGACAAGGATGTCCATAACTTTGATTTGCGCACCATAAGCGCGAAACTGGGTTAGTGTCTTGAAATCATCGTGAATATCCAATCAGTGACGATCAAGCCTAGAACTGGACCTTCATCAGCGCATACGGTTAATCAACTTCATCAGAAAACATGTACGATTTTATTCGATCTCTCACGCGTCGTCGACTGACACACAGCTTCAGGCGCCTACACCAGAAGACGTCGGGAACTTAACAGGGGCGGAGACTTTCTTCTCTTCAGATGAGTACCTAATCCCACAGATTGAAGATGATCCGCTGCTTCGTACGTATTATTACATCTCCCGCGTCCTTCATACGATGCTCAATCATCCAAAGAGCTAGAAATGGATGACTGGTCAGACGACGAAGACCTCTCCAGCACTGACCAACGCCCGGCACCACCCGCTGATCTACCAAGCGCACTTCGGCAGATGCAGCTCCTGGAAAGGAAGCTCGCACAGGCTCATCGTGACATGGCAGAATACCGCTCACTTGTCGGTCAACAGTTTGACGCGGGGCGTTTCGCAGAGATTATCAGCGAACCAGGTCCTTCATCAGCAGGAGGTCTGTTGCCGCGAGACGACGACACCCATTATTTCTCCAGCTACTGCGAAAATGGTGCGTGATTTTCCAGGGGTTGATGGTGTTCCAAGATCTCATATGTTGTGAAAAGACATCCACGCTGTTATGATCCAGGACAAAGTCCGCACTTCCACCTACGCGTCGTTCATCCTCACAAACCCCATCCTGTTCCGCGATGCTGTCGTACTCGATGTCGGATGTGGCACCGGAATACTCTCCCTCCTCGCCGCCAAGTCAGGGGCAAAGCACGTTTACGCAGTCGACGCAAGCGACATTGCCGAGAAGGCTGAACAGATCGTTAAAGCGAACGGGCTAGACAATGTCATCACGTAAGAGCATCTGCCAGTTCTCCTTATCTGCTTTGCATGATTGATCACGCACATGTAGCGTCATTCGTGGAAAAGTTGAAGAGATCTCCCTCCCGGATGATGTCGAGCACGTCGATATTATCGTCTCCGAATGGATGGGCTACGCGTTACTCTACGAATCCATGCTCGACTCTGTGCTGCAAGCGCGCGACAGATTCTTGAAACCAGAGGGAGGCGTGATGGCCCCAAGCCAGTGCAGGATCATGTTCGGGCTCTGTGAAGGTAGCGAAGTCTTGAAGGAACGCATAGGATTCTGGAGTGATGTTTATGGTGTGTATTGTTCTATTTCGTTGTATTGCATGATTCTCAAAATACGTTGCAGGTTTCGATTTGTCGGTCATGGCAAACGATGTTTATGAGGAAGCCATCGTCGACGTCGTCGGGCCCGAATCAATGGCGAGCGAACCTTATCTCCTCAAGGACCTCCACATAAAAGACATCACAACCCGCCAACTCGACTTCACTTCTCAATTCACTCTCGTCTCAACTACCCCTAAACGCACCAAAATCCACGCGTTTATATTGTACTTTGACACGTTCTTCACGACGACGGGCGAACCTGTTCCTCCTGAAGTGCCCGTCAAGGTGACGAAGGAGGGTGATGTGACACTCGCTGAGGTATGGCCTGTGGGTGGGAAAGCACCCCCGCAACGCCGTGCAAGCACGGGTCCCGGTCTCAAGCAAAAGGAGGATAAGAGAGTGACGAGCTTCAGCACGGGGCCTCGTAGCCAGCCGACGCACTGGAAGCAAACAATTTTCCTATTAAGAGATCCGATCCATGCAGAAGACGGTATGTTGCACATCTCCACTCTGAATCTAGATGGCTCAAGTTCAATAAAATGCAGGCACCATTGTGACGGGGTCGTTCTACTGCAAGAAGAGCGCTAATAACTCTCGTGAACTTGATGTAGAGATCCATTATTCTGTGAGACAGAATTCTGAGACAACGGAAGTTGGAGAGACTGTCGTTCAGATATATAAAGTGCGATGATATTCGTTGCGTACTATGAAATATTGTATACAGGTTACTGTCCGTAGATAGCCCCAAGTTCGTTGCTGATTAGCACATAGTACATCACCTTTGAGTTTGACGCTTCGCCCACTTTGTAGAGATGCAACTTGCATCAAGGAATTGTTAATTGGTCGCAGAGTCGAGGAGAGCAGAACGTGACAGCCGTGGTGCAGAGACAAACCACCTGCAAGGCGAAGTCACGCGAGGATGATAAACGAGAAATAGTTTAACAGTGGCCGTTATGGTTTGCTCGAGCTATTTTGGTCGCGCCGAGGCGTATCACTTGACATAATGGTGTTGGCCAATACTAGTGCCGGTGACCTTCAAGGACGACGATCTGCTCTGAGCACTGCGTGACTGTGTCAGTCCGACGATATGACCCGGAGTCGGAGATGAATTTCTTTCCAATTGAACGCAGAGTCACGGAAGCCAAGCTGAAAACTGTTCGAAATATTGTGTTTGAGTTCTTGGGGCGGTAGTCTACGAGTAAAGTAAACCGGGAACATTATCTTAGTCCCAAAATGGACTCGGGAGTATTATGTAATATTGGTCTGCATATGGACGTGCACTCGAGTGGAGAACATCTTATCGGGTGCAAGCATCTTGCACCTGGCTGTACAACGGCAGCCAGTGCGAATTGTTGAAACTTGATTGATTTGCAGTGATTAGCATGTCAGCCACGAATCCACTAGATCAGGTGGAAATTTGTTGATTTCTTCGGAGTACTGTCCGCCTTACATTGATTCCCGCACTCACACAGTATAGCATTCCAAGAGCAAGCATGAAAATATCTGACACGTGAACCTAGAGAAGAGTACCAGTCACGGGCACGTTTTCACTCAATCGTGGTTCAAATATTCACATTTCGCTGCGACCAAGGATTCTGCCTAATCTAAAACATCGACGGTCATCCCAGCTCCTCTTTTTTTCCCTACCTCCACAGTATCAGCGGTGGGCGAGGGACATGGGAGAAAATATTACACTATTTGCCAAATTCTGCTAGGAGTTTGCAAAAGCTGAAGGCAAAATTTCATCGACTCATGCCAGATGTGATCCTGGAAATTTTCGATGATATACCGTGACTGCCAAACGAGAGAAATGTCTTTCTGCGGTAGGCTTCTTAGCCACTTTACCTGCTTCTTACGTCTCGGCTAATTGTCTTCAGAAGTACTTCAGCTATCTTTCTACTGAAATCGCTGAGAATGCTCCTTAGTTTGCCCAGGAATCATATATAAATCCCCTCTAACACATCGATGATCCCCACTGTACTCGATTTTGATGCTCCAGTAGTCGGGTGCGCTGTTCATGAGAGTACTGGTCCTGAACGTTCAAGGATAAGGCGTCAGGAAATGACAACCCTCTACCCGATCCAGTCAGCTTTCAATCAACCATGTCTCAACAATGCCCGAAGTAGACGTCTCCAGCCACGGCCGCAGTATCTGACTGACCGCTCCACATAAGCGAGCTCTGTCTGTGTGCCTGTAGTGGGCATTTAAATACAACTCCTACTACAAGACGATGGAACGCCAGGTCAATTCTAATATCTTGCCACTCTCTGATCTACTTCAATGATGAGCTCTATCGAATACCACTATCCCGTGATTGGCCGCAAGGGCACTGGAGGCGTATTTGATCGCTTGCCTATCGAGACGTTGGAGAAGGACCATCCTTACCAATTTGCATTGTTCATCCTTGCCTTTGCCGTAATCCAGCAGCGTCCCGATGCCCCCCAAGTTGTTGGAGAGCCTGCAGGCACCTTCATGGAAATTGCGTCGATTCACGGAAGGCCCTTCATTGAATGGGCAGGCGACCGCAACAAAAACACCTCAACTGACTATAGCGCCACTGACAAGAAAGATACTAATCCCGTTCCTGCCAGATTCGGAGGTATTTGGTCGTTTCCATTGCAGTCTTCCGCAGCCTGACAATGCTGCTTGTGACAGGTTATTGCAAGTAAGCTAGTGTACTCCCTTCCACTCTGTCTATTTTGAAACCTTTGTTCAGCCATGGCTCCGTTTTTTTTCCTACTTGGCACCGCCCATACGTCATGCTTCTTGAGGTATGCTCAACAAATGATCGTGACTGACATGTTGCTCAATTTTTTTGCAGCAATCCATCGGAAACATTGCTGATCAACTGGCCCACGACATCGAGGCTAAAAACCCGCATGAATGTGGAGTGTGGGTCAAAGCTGCCAAGGAACTACGCTTTCCGTGCGTGCCAAATCATTTACAGTGCTTATTCAGGCGATTATATTCCACACAGATACTGGGATTGGGCCGAGAAGGATGTTTCCGAGAATGGCCTTCCACCTGTTTTGTATGAAGACAAAGTGGAAATCATGGCTGCTGGAGGTCAAAAACAAATTGTTGATAATCCACTTTCATTTTTCTCATTCGTCGATGGGGTCCCATCCGATTTTTCCGACGAGACGCTCAGGGTATGATACTTTTGCCTTTCCATATCTTGGAACTTGCTTGAAACAATGTGGTTGACAGACGGGACAAGTGGCATACTTCTCCAAGTGGCACAGGACATACCGCTATGTTGCTAGTACCGCGAACCCTGAAGGCAGCGACATAGACCAGTTGCAAAAGTGAGTATCGATCGAGACATGTCGCGTGAGGTGGGAACTGATTTGGACTTTGTAAGGGCGTTCAAAGCCGGGGCAAAGGATTTAAGAAGCAAAGTCGCTCAGCTCTTTGTAGTAAATGATGACGAGGTTTCTGCACTAGCGTATGTCTTAGCTTTGCTAGTCTTTGCTAGTCTTGTGCACTGACTGACATCTTGATAGCTGGGACGAATTTTCCAATCATACTACGGAGTCGAAGAGAGAAATGGATAATTTCAACTCTGGGTCGCTTGAAGGTGTGCACGATGCTGTTCACATATTGGCTGTAGGTGACATACATTTGTTCCAACCTTTAAAATATGCTTACTCCAAGCAATCACTTAGGGTGGAACTGGACACATGGTTAGTTGTAAATTCCTGTGTGCGAACGATACTGTTGATCTTCATTAAACACTTGCAGAGTGCCCCAGACTACGTGAGTAACTCCTCTGACCCACCACAATGATGTTGAGCTCTCTTCAAATAGGCCGGCTTCGATCCTTTGTTTTTCCGTGCGTAATTAGGCGCAAGTTGCTTACATGTATGACTTACATGGCTTTCTCCCGTTCCAGTTCACCATTCGAATGTGGACAGACTGTGTATGTATGATTTGGTTCAAGGGCGTTTTCTTGTAACTGACACCCCAAAGTGGCTCTATGGGAGTGGTGCTATACCGAGTACTGGATGGAAAACGGGTATGAACTTAAAGGGACATCATACCCTTGGACACAGGTATTGGTTGGATGATGTCGTGATGCAAGTACTCAGTAGTTGTCTTTTAGCAACTCGGTACATATGCGCAAGTTTACAACGCACAGCTCCTTCCAGACGGGCCACTCCAACCATTCCGAACGGAACAAGGAGACTACTGGACCTCTTCTCAAGCTCGATTTTTGCATGCAGACGCGTTTCCAAAGTGTACGTAGCAATCTTGTCTAGAATGACACAAGCTCACCTCGGTCAGATTATTCGTATCCCGAGTTTGCAGGCATTAAAGTTAATCGAGCTGCTATGACATCCGACGAGCGTGCCTTGGCACGCAAGAAGGTTGCGGCCTATTACGGGTTTGATCCACAAACCACGGCGCAACAGGTGACGGCGTCCGCTTGGACGCAACTTCCTGTTCCAGACAAGGACCATCCTGCCGTGCTGTCCGACCATACTGTTATTCCTCAATATCGCACATTTGCTGTGCACGTGAAACTTCTGGAGCATGCTTTCAATAGCTCCTACTCATTCCAGCTCTACCATAAAGGAAACTGAGCATTCGGCTCCGCAGCTCATAGGCACCGTCACAGTCTTTGCACGGCCAGATCATTCCCCTTGTAAGCGTGTACTCTGCGTCGTGAAGCGGGAACTGTAATCCACGGCATTATTCCCATTCCTCCCGCATTGATCGAGAGTATCATGAAATCAAGCGCCAACAGTGAAACGGTGGCTACATTCGACCAGACACTCGCTCACATCAAGGGAGAGTTCTTTGGAAAGATTGTGGATGCTACTGGCTCAGAGCTTGCCAGGGCTGATGGAGGCACAGAGGCTCCCCAGATACCAAGCCACCAAAGCACTTCTCGCAATGTTACTCCCATAGAAATCTCCCTGGTGTCGACCGCTGTTGCTGAACACGGACAGAACAAGGATCGCCCTGTCTACATATGCGACTGGCAGCACCATGAGGGTGTCTTTAGTGTAAGCCTGAGCTTATCTTTGATTTGGGTGATTTTCTGAACATGATTTTTTCTACAGGGTGGATGGCAGGCGACTCACCCAGCTGCGGCATGATGCAGCATGGTTGACAGCTTTGGGTCTTATCGCAAAAACTGCGAAGCTGTAAAATAATGCCAGTCGTGAAATAGGCTTTTACATCTTGTACTTTCTTGAGCTATATGAATTTTGTTGCGCGTCATGTTCATGTTACCCAACGCGATCCAGCTATAGTGCTTGTGTTTGCGAGACTTCGAGGGATTGCTAGCCTAAGTGCACTCGCAGTCCATCACAAGACATCTCTTTCCCATGAGAGGTCCCGCCTAATTAAATCTCAATGCGCCTAATCCTCGATGTTCTGCGCTCACACGAGACTAAGTACTGAGACCATTGACAAAGTTACAAATTCAGGTCGCCTAGTAATACATTTCCTTCAAGCGCTGACTGACATACTCGCCAGCTAATACGGGTCCATACCTCGCAGGTCGCTCGGCAGATACACAACTTGCAATAGGCTGCTCAACTATCTCAATTGTCGAGTAATCAGACAGTAAACAAGCACGAACCTCGATGTTAACATCATAATCAGTGCCGAAGAATAGGGGAATAGAATATCGGTCAACGCCGTTCCTATTGACAGCCCTGTGGACCGTAGACTTGAAAATATCATCTAAATATTGAACGCTGAGATGAAGTCATGGTATGGTGCGAAAATCGTACTTGTCCACCTAGCGAATTGGTCACCCAGGCTTGTACAAGACAATCAGCCATTGAAACCGAGCCAGGAGCGGATCTGATCACTTAATAACCAGCGTTCCATCAATAGGTGGGGCTTCGATCCACTGCTTCTGGGAATTTAGAACTTGCAGCGCTTGGATTCCTGGCTGTTGCCAGAGTATCGTGAAACACTGCAACACAATGGGTGAGAATCATGACGGAGTTTTAAGGTGATTGAAGCGCACCTCAAAGCTAAATGTTTACAAGGCATCAATAATGTAAAAGAAGGAAGTCAGCAATGAATCACACACTCCGTGTGGGCACCGATGCCGACGATACGATCATCCGCGGGACCTGTTTGTGGGGGGTAGTGTAACGTGTTCATAATGGCGGCCGAGTTCTTCGTCTACAAAACATTTAATGAAAGCCCGAAGATCCCATGACATTCATTGCAACGACACTGCACCTTGTCGTCAAAATATCTCTCTGGCAAATCCAAAGATAGTGCGAACAGTGGGAAAAGTATCTTCCCTACAGCTACTGCCGCATGGCTAACGAAGCTATAAGTTGATACATCACCCGTCAAGGCAGAAGTACCCACTAGTATTTCAACACGCCTTCTCTATACCCTTCGGGACGTTCGGGCCATACATTAGCGCCCGCCATGGCACCATCATTTGCGCGCTTCTCATCATGGGCCTTTGCCTCGAGCTCCTCCCAGCCAATTTGGAACGCTTCGTGCAGGTCGCCTCTGTTCCCAGGTTCAATGTTGGCATCGAGTAGTGGTGTGTATCCTTTGAAGTTGGCGACGGTCTTGTGGTTGAGCTACACAAAAACGCTGTCAATTAGTGATTCTGAACAGAGGTGAAAGCTTCATGATCGACACCTTAAGTTTTTCCTCCGTTGGAAGCTTGAAGTATTCCTTGTTGACTTCAAGGATATTGACTATATATTCCGGTGGTATCCCATGGTTCTTGACTGCCAGCAAATGTAAGGTGACCGTGACGTCGCAGTTGAAGTGTTGTTTCTATGCGTCTACAGAAGGCTCACCATAGAAAAACCCTACATTCATACATGCATCGCGTATCTGATACGCAAGGCCTTTCCTCTCGTTCTCATCCGGACTCGTTGCACGAGAAAGATCACTGCGGTGAAGTCAACAAAGTCATTCTTGGCAAGTGAATTTGACCAGTAAACAGACATTATGGGTATATTTTGAAAAGCGCCATCAATAACAGACGCCGACTCTGCTAAAGACATGATTATCGATGAAGAAGGCGGGAAGGAAGAGATAGAAGTGTTTCTCCACGTTGTTCCGACCGAGATAAGATAAAGTTTGTACATCATATTCGCCGAAACCTGCATCCGACATGTTCCAATAGTAGCAACTACAATTTACTTATTATACATGGCTTTCAATCGTTGCCTCACATGCTCTCCAGCGGTGATGGCCTGATATATCGCTGGTCTTTCAGCTGTCACGCAGGTATAGATTGGCTGTGATGTGTTGAATGAGACCCATGAGATAGCGTAAAACCATATTCAATTGACTAGCCTCAATGTTAACCTCGTAGTCAGTGCCGAAGAATAGTGCGATGGAATACCGATCAATAATGTTCTTGTTGGCGGCTCGATGCACGGTAGACTTGAAAATATCGTCTGTACAATATGATCGGCATCCGGTGTAAATCACCAAGGACACTGAGGTCTAGTACGCACTTGTCCAACGCGCGAACTGATCTCCAAGACTGATAGTCCAGTGTTAGTAACGAAATCTAGAGAGAGAAAAACTATATAGAAAGCACGCGAAATATTCGTACTTGATAACAAGGGTTCCTGGTAGCGGTGGTACGTTGATCCATTGGTCACGGGAGTTCAAAACTTGGAGAGCTTCAAGGCCTGTTTGTTGCCAGAGAATCGTAAAACACTGCCCATGGTTCAGTACATTACGAGCTCAGACATTTAGACTTACCACAAAACTATTAAATCCGAATGGCGTCAAGATTATGCATCGACATGATGGCTTCGAAACAACTCACTCAGTATGAGCTCCAATTCCCAGTGTTTTATCATCTAGAGCATCTGGCTGAGGCGGATAGTGGAGGGTACGCATGGTAGCGGCTGAATACACGGTCTATGTAAATAAACTATGACCTGTGCTAAACAGAGTACCAGGCCAAGCAGGGACTTACCTTGTCGTCGAAGTACGTTTCGGGCAAGTCGAGCGCCAGCGCAAAGAGACAAAAGAGTTTCTTTCCGACGGCAAGTGCAGCGTGACTGTAAGACTGCATCGTTAGTTTCCGATGTCTCGAAAAGCGATCATCAACTCGACTAATAGTCCATGCAAGCAGTTCTAAAATCTTCAGGTCTATCCGGCCAGACATTTGCACCTGCCATCACTCCATCGCGAGAAGTATTTTGAACCACTGTATCTCCAGATTTTTCCTCCCAACCGATGCGGAAGCCCTCATGCAAGTCACCTTTATTGCCTGGTTGGATGTTTGCTTCCAATGGAGGGCTATAGCCTTTGAAATTTGGTACCGTCTTATGATGAAGCTAGTTATAGATGTTTCATGCCATCAGTCAAGTGCATTCAGATAGACACACTTTCATCTTTTCCTCAGATGGAAGCGAGTAGTACTCCTTGTTCACTCTCAGGACTTCGTCAAGACAATGCTGTGCTATACCATGGTTCTTGACTGGAGTTCACGTCATAAAATGCGAGATGGACAGATACCAGACTGGGCGTACCATAAAAGAATCCAACATCCATGCATGCCATTCGAATTTGTTGTGCCAGGGCGCGTCGTAGAGCTTCATCTTCGCTAAATGCATCCTCCAGATCACTAAGATTCGAAGCACCGTCAAATATGCAGAGAAATACAGAAGTCACCGTACATGATTGGAATACTTTCAAATGCTCCACCACATACAGGCGCGCATGACATCGTCCAGGATCAGGGTTCTTGGCCGCAGTACTCACTTTACAGATATCAATTGAAGCTGGCAACTTGCTAAGTTACTATACTAAGTCGAACTCAGCTAAACAAGATACTATTATTACGTAACTGCATACTTCGGAAATTTTTGTCCCTTTGCCCACCAAGCCTGATGAACTGGCAGCACACTCCTTCTACTTATGACCTCCTTACGTTTTGCAACTGAGAATGTCTTCCACTGAACGTTCGCTGATTGGCTCTGTATTTGAGCGCAAGACATCTACAACCCAAAGCTTACCCTCTCCAAGATTCGCAAAAACTCCTGGCTCAGGTTTTCCAGCCGTTCAACACAGGTCAAAGAGCGCATTTGCTCGCGCCAAAGAAGAGGAAAAGAGCAGTGACAATGTCAGGCCCACAGCCGTACCTCTCGTAATACCTGCGCGTCCCATCGAACAAACTGAATCTCGAGACCTTCAGGTAGATTCACACACCCCCGATGATGCTATGCGTCAACAGATTAGTGAAGAGAACGAACGCAGAGTGGCCAATATGACTGAAGAGGAGCGAGAACAAGAGAGACGCGAGGTTTTAGAGCAACTGGGAAGTGGTGCAGGTGCCCTTCTGGAGCGTGTACGCGCTGCAAGATCAAGAAAGACAACGAAGGCTCCCGCTATAGCTGAGGGTATACTGGTACAAAATGAGCAGGCTCCAGAGGTTTCCCGCGAAATCCCTATTGTTTCTCCACTACCTGGTCTTGCTATCAGACGCAACCTTTCAAGGGTCAAGAGCCTGGAAGATTTCGGGAAAAGAGGCACGTCGCTCCCCGGGTCTGATGGGTATTTTAACACGAAAGCTGCATCTTAGCTCCTCCAATCCTGGTGAAAAGCAGTACTAGACCTTCATCGCCCAGTAAAGCTAGTCGTCAAATTCGCTTTGCGGCATTGACGCCTGCTGATGTCTACGTGTATGAGTCTGCCCCAGTGTCTCCCAAACGAAAGGCTCTTGCGCTCCCTCCACCTCCAGATGCTCCAGACTCGTCAATTGTTTCCCTGGGCACCTTTAAAGAGAATGGTTTGCCACGGAAGCGACCACTTTCTCTTACAACTCCCAAGGGTGACGACAGGTCTGCGCAGAAGATTACGAATGATAAACCAGAGCCTGAGGAAGGCACTCCAGAATATATTCGGAGACGATATTTCCCAAATATGCCTGCAGACAACCCATCCGTGTCTTGGATGAAACCTTCGTTGTCCAATTCGGAGCCGGTTTTACTCCGCTTCGATCTGACGGGTGCTCCCATACCTGCAGAAATCTCCGCCACTCTGCCTTCTCATCTGGGCTTGCACCATCATGCAGACGGAGAACGCGCAGGGTACACTCTTGATGACATATTTTTTCTGTCTCGCTCCACTGTCCCCGCGCAGCGCACCATGATGCTTGATATCTTGGTCGGAATCGCGCACCGGTTGGGCATGCAAGCGAGGGACCCCCATTACACGGACAGGATTTTAGAACTACAGGGGAAGGAGGAAGAACTACGAAAACGTATTCTCGCTGCCGGACTCTCCGCGATGAACGAGAAAGGTGGCGTCGGTGTCCGGGCCATTGAGGTTGTCTGGGAGTGTATTGTCGGCTGGAACGCCCTGTTTGATGCTGAGCGTGCCGAGTTAGATCTCGCTCCTGCCATCATGTCCGTTTTGCAAGTGCCCGACTTCCTCACCCAAGCTACAGAACTCTTCACGCAAGCATTCTTACCCCCCAAATCTCTGGCCCAACTTCTGTCCATTGTTTATCGGTTATCGCAGGAGTCGAATACTATTGCTGAATCAATCGTGAAGACCCTTCGATTACTCCCCGTTCTCCTACAGACATTCCTTCTTACGCCTATACCGCCCCAGTCAGACACACCCCTGCCTAACCCTGTCGCTCTCCGGTGCCTCATTGTCCTTGCGTCATCTTCTCGGACTAACGCTATGGCACTATGTGGGCCGGCCGATGCTCTTCTTCGTTTTGTTACTATGCTGCCTCCCACTTCGCCCTTCCCCGAGTCTCTTGCCACAAATCTTCTCATAGAAACCCTCCGCCTGTACGCCACTCTTGCCTCCTACGGTCTATATTCACACATAGCGACATCTGCCGCTTCCTACTTTGCTTCTTTGTTCACCTATATCGTCTCATCCAACTCGAGGCCGCTGAAAGTGGCATGGGCAGGACTTGTGGAAGCATGGATGGTCTGTGCCACGGATCCCCATCACACGACTCCACCGCATGATATCTTGTGGAGCCAGGTGACTAGCTGGGGCTGGGGTGCCGAGGTACTTCAGTTTCGCCAGGGAATAACTGAAGGGGAAGGGGAAGTATGGGCAGCCATCTGGAGTGCTTCGTCTGCATGGCTTGAGGGTGCTCGGGTCAACGGCATCCGGGGAGGAGAGGGAGAGCGTGCAGAGACTCTCGACATAATCCAGGACGGCTTTATCAAGGGAGTTGAACATAGCGTAGTAACAGCTTCCCTAGAAGCTCTGCGCGCTGAACTCGCACAGACACATGACACGCCACTACCAGAGCGGTGCCAACGCCTGCAGCGTATTGGCATGCACGCGCGTGTGCTTTCCTCTGCAGTCCGCCTCTGGCTTGCATGCACGTCTATTGCGAATACCGGCGCGAACACTACCGCTCCGCTTGGTATCCCGCCGTTTAACCTTCCTTTCACCGAGCTATCGTCCTTCTGTGCCTTTGTCGTCTCGCATTCCCTTTGGTCGCTTGTTACAGGTGTTGAGCAAGCTGCCTGCAAGCGCCTGGCGACATTTTTGGTGTATTTCCATAGATTATCGCGACATATTCCAGGGACCTCGCCTGACCTCTGGGTTGCACAGGGTGTGGCAATTCTCGAAAGGCAGCTCCCCGGAGAAGAAGAGCAGGCCTTTCAGATCCTTGGGGCTATTTTAGCAATCCTCACGCCACAGTTCCTCGGCTCAATGGCACCCCCTAGCATTTGGGAGAAGGGCGGATGGAGGGTCATCAAGCCTTTTCTGGACTACGCAATTCGCCCGAACCGAGAGGTATACATTGCCCCCAGCGACATCACACCAGAGTCGATCATGCGGTGTACAACTCTTCGCCTTCCATCGTCCAGCTCCTTATCATCTGTCCCCGATGAGCATCGCCTAACTGGCCTCCCGTTACCTCGTGTGTGGCTTACCTCACCAATTGACCATCTTCTCCGCTCCGGGTCTTCGCCCGTTTTCAAGGCACTTTCCTCCTCGTGGGACGCATCAGAAGTTGACGTCGTTCGCATGTCACTGCTGCTTGCCAAAGCTATGCAAGAAATTGTAGTACGATATAACTTGAGTCAGTTCGCCCTAAAGCGCTCAGAGATGGTTTTTGCTTGCATGAAAGTGTTCATGCTCGAACACGGCCAGCAGCAGGAATATCCCTCACCAGCAACAGGAGACGAAGAAGAAGTGTTCCGAGACCTCATCGTTTCGAAATTAATGTCTGACCTCCTCGCACCGTTCACCCTCGGCGCTACCTCCACTTCGTCACCCTCATCCAAATTGCCCGATATTGATCTGGAGCAGGCCTCTCTGCCATTCCTCGGATCGGGCACACCTTTTTACCAGTTTTACACAGATTTCCTGGCACTATACGACGCTATCTCCTTCTCACACCCGATCTTCGCATCCCTTCTCCTTCCACCTCTTGCGTTAACCTATCCCATCGACTATCGTCGGATACTATGGGCAGACTTCGCGCATGTGCTGCGTACTGTACGTACCCCTGTAGACCAGGTCATCGCAGGGGACCTCAGAGATTTCTTGTACCCGATCGAGAAAGGTGAAATGATCGGAAAATACGCCGGTCCGCTTCTCCAAGGATCGGTGGATGGATTCCTGCGCCTTGTTGGGGTACACCACGTGGCGTGCAATATTTGGCCTGACCTTCGATCCGAGGAAGTTGGGGCTGAGCAGGAGGATGTATCCAAGAAGCTCTTGAAGATGGTGGTGGAGAAGGGAGATGGACGCGTTGTGCGTGAGGTGCTGAGGTATCGACAGGTTCGTGAAGAAGCGGTTATTTACCCTCCTGCTTGCTTTGAAACAAGTGGGGAGTGGATAGCAGACCGAGCGGAATTTGCTCGGCAGGTGTTGGGCAGCGAGTTGCATGAAAGACTTCAGGGTGTGTTTTATGGGTAGTGTGAGTCCATTGATGTTTATATAATGCTGTTACATATTCTAACAACGACTGAATAGAATAGTGGATATTCAAATGCGGCGGCTAAGGTATATGGATTACATCTCGGTTGCCTGTGTAATATTTATCACACGACAAAACTCTGATAACTTGCATCCCACCGTTGGGGTTTCCTGATGCAGACGATGGATTGTGGTGATTGAATGAATCGAAATCATTGCTTCAGAAGAACCTCCACCGTGCGATTTTAAGGTTAATGCACGAAAATAACACAAGCTGTAGTACCTGTTCTTTGATGATCATGATGAGCACTGCGCTGAGCCCATCCCTCGGAACTTCTAAATTCAAAGAGTTGATGACTTTCTGATTGTCAAGGTGAGCGTGTATGTGATGGCTTCATCCGCATCCCAAGCTGAGGACAGTCAGCGTGATTCGTGATAGCTAGATACCATGTCACAACCTGATTATCTACTAGCTTCGGTCAGAAGGCGCAGGATAATGACCGGACCGGGCTATGCAGAGCAAAGCGAAATCAGATGAGCCATCTCGTTTTGGGGAGGATGGAGAATCTTCGGCGGACTACTAAGCTTTGATTACAGCCTTCATATCATTGATAGACCAGGAATTTACTTGAGCCAGTCGCTAACCTTACTTGTGGGGCTTGTGTGGGGCGGTACGCATGTCACGGTAAGCGCCTTGGTCACAAATAAAAGCACCTAAGTGAACCCCCCAAACCCTGGTCTATCGATATGAAGATAGCTGTAATTCTAACAATCTGAAAAGTTCAAGATGATCATCGATTTATACAGGAGTGGTTTATCAGCTCAAGGTTAGTCTTTGCCTTGCCATGAAGCGTGTGACATGAAGCAATCTACTTTTGATAAGCGGTCACGGAAACTCCCGATCAATCAATGGACTGACTAGTAAAACAGTACTGCCGTTGATCATGATTGACGTTCTTGTTAAGCCCGCAATTTGGAGCAGCTATGTCCCCATCTTGATGAGTTCGCAGTTTATACTTATAAGAGATAAGACGGTTCATAAAGTGTGCACAAAACCCCTTTTTACCTGTCGAACGAATGCAGACGGACTCCTACTATTCAGCTGACGATGTCGCAACGGCAAAGAGTCTGCAGTTCTTAATGGTGCGTCACTTTCTTGCTGATGTGAGAAAGGTAATATATACCATTATTATATGCCACCAGTACACATCCGGTGCGTACTAGTACTGCTGTCTGAACTCTTCTTAAATCTCAGGCTGTTCTAACTTGACAACTTAGCGTCGATGGCTGCATTATGGGTAGGGTTTCCTAGACTATTCCCGTCCGCTGCTGAACTTACTTATCCAGACCTATGATTATGCTTGTCAACTTCACGAAGAGGTGATGCACTGGTTCGTATACACTTCGGATTCTATGCTGATAATGATATGCTCTTCAAAGTTGACGTTCCTGTTTCGATCGCGCTGGACCATGGTAAAAGGCCTTTATATTATTACACGATGTGTCCCATTTCTCCTCCTCATCGCGGACCTGTATTGTGCGTTCAACTCCGGCACACATCTCACCGATTATGAATTAACATAACGTGCTTCAGTGTACTTCGCTCCGATCAAAAACCCCAATGTATGTGAATGCGTAGTGGACCTGCCCCACTGATAGTTGCTTACTGTCTTTGGCAGAAATGTCAGATAGTGATTATTATCTACTCATGTACGTGCATGGTACATATTGCATGCACACTCTTGCTGAACGCTGCTATGTCCTCTCACAGGTTTGAGCGTCATATCAATCGTTTCCTCCGAATGTATATATCCTTTCCATGAGATACACACGTGCTCCTGATTCAATTCATCCAGCCTTTTTTGTGCTCAGAACATATGCGCTCTGGAATAATAACAGAATAGTACTCGCAGCCATGCTGTCCGCCTCTTTCGTGAGTCCCCTCTGCCTCACCGCACACCAAGCTCGTGGTAAATGCAGTACAGGCTGCGGTAGTTGCATCTGTCGTCATCTATTTTGCCACTGCCAACGCCTCACATGGTTTGCACTACCTCTTACCACTATTCGCGCATATTCACTCCACTTTCATAGTTACGATCAGTGCGATCCCAGGCATCCGAGGCTGCTACCGGGCCGACGCTGTCAAAGTTTCCATAATGTTTATTCTCTTGCTTGCGTTTCAACTAGGTTTGTTACCGGAAACCAACGGAAACCGGAAACACACACGCTGATTGATGTTCTCCCCAGGACTCGTCTCCCTCACGATCATACGTGCCGTACAGAGCTGGCGGGTTGTCAATGGCCCTCTGTACGACATCCTGGTGAAGCATAATATATTTTACTATATATGTGCTCTGCGTAAGTCAGGATACACATGTTTCCGTGCCCATCGAATAATGATTCTTGTTCCGATAGCTCTCACAGCCGTTAACGTCCTAATGCAGATTCTGTTCTCCCAAGTGCGTGGAACCCAAGCGCCCTTCAATATGATCGAGTTATTGATGTTCTGCACACCCAGACTGCATACCGCTTTGTCTGCGAAGTGTATGTACCTCCTAATCCTGCTTGCGAATTTCTAATCACAGCACAAACCACACGTACAGTCTCCAGTTCTTTGTCCTCGCAATCCTCGCTACGCGCATGCACCTTTTTCTTTGGCAGATCGACCAGCAGACGCATGGCTCTGATGGCTTCGTGTACATTTCTATGTCCGACATGTAACCTGCAGAATGCACGGTCACGACGGTGTGACGTCTCATCACGTAGTTTATTCGGCGTCGTTGTGGAGTGAAGTTTGGACTGGACGAGATCACTCTGAATCGTGGGATCACTGGACTTGTTCGGATGCGCCTAATTTATAGGACTACATTTTTTGTCGTGGGCGGGAGCCCGAGGTTACATTTGGATGGTCTTGGTCTATTTAATATCCATTGGTGTCAAGTTTGCACTGCAGTTTATCCCTATGAATTGGAAGCCTTAGAACGCTACCCCAGTTAGGTGCAAGTCTGACTCCGAGCCTGTGGGCTTTACTGATGCCAAGACGTCACCTGACTAGCTCGAACCTAGCCGAACATCAAGCTCCGGAGTCATTGTACGTAGAGACTTATTGTCCACGTGTAAAGTTAGAATCCTCAGGGTTTCTGCTCGCACTCAGTTATCGGAAACGAGATGGTCCCAGATCAAGCACAATTCACAATGGTTAGTGAAGGTAAGCTTGATCAGATCCAGAATGCGCTCGAGGATGAATGTAGCCTCTGCTGTGGCCAGGCGGGGGATACGTTTGGGTGGTCGTGGTCTTCCAATGTCAGTGATAGCGGGTGGTTCAAAATTGGGGTTCGAGTGTGCTGGAGTCAGAAGTATGAAACTCGAACGAGTACCAAGGACGATGTGGTTGCTGTGCACTCAATGTCAGAGGACTCCAAGATTCTAAAAACACAGACAAGGCGGCCGGGATGGGCGCCTGCCGTTTACGATCCTATACTGAGTCTTGCATGATGCGCTCCGAACAATATAAACTGACTCAGGTGTCATAGGCCCCTCAGCGCTCAACGACCACCGTGGCCAGGCTATCAGGTGATAGCGAGTCTACTGAGGTAGCCGGTGGCCCGGAGTCGACCACGATTTCGATCAAGCTTGATTTGTATTTGTGCATGTTTACAGCGTGTTTGTCGTTCGGTCGCCAAGAGTCAACTAGTCAACTTAGATGTAGTCACTGCTTCAACTTAATGAAGCAGCTTCAAGTTGAGTACGAGTCTTGGAATCACTTCCTTGCGAGCTGATCGTCATCGCACAACGAAATGTTGACGCAAATATTTCATTTGGCCACTAGCACGAAGATGATGATGTTGTCGGTGCAGCCTTTTTTCAGCAGAATCGGAATGGGACTAGTCGCCTTATTGATTAATATGTACATGTGGTACATCCCAGCAGGATTCCTAAAGCAGCTGGTCATGCAGATCTCTTGTGACTTGTCCAATTCTGTTAATCACCAGCCTTCGAATATCAACCCAGTTAAGTACAGGTTTGACTCTCCCCGGGCTCTCATATTGATGCAGGACATCACCCGATTCACCCAAACCTAGCCAATGTATCAGGGCTCCACAGTCATTGTACGTAGAAACTTATTATCCACGTGTTAAGTCAGAATCCTCGAGGTTTCTACTCACATTGTGGGAAACGAGTTGCTCCCAGATCAAGCATGCTTCATGCACACTGACGTACCCACGATGAGCATGCTGATAAAGGCTTGTATATTCCATTCTTTCTTTGTCCCTTCCTCTGCACATCATGAACCGTCTCGCGTCTGCTACTTTTTTGGCCCTCCTTGTGCTGCCCGGTTTAGTCCGTTGCACGATGCAGCAGGCCTTCCAACATCTTGCACTCGGGCCAATCGTGAAGTTAGATGATGCGATATTCACCGGCACGTTCATTGGCAACACGGCGCAATTCTTGGGCATTCCCTTTGCCAAACCCCCGTAATTATAACCATTACAACCAAATATTCATTAATTCAATATCTGCAGTATTGGAAGCCTCCGCTTCCAGGTTCCTCAACCATTGCCTCCCTATGAAGGTTTACACACTGTAGCAGCCTATGGTCCGGCCTGCTCTCAACAGGAATCATCGATACAAAGAGGGATAGCCCAAATGATCACCGAGTCAAGCGAAGATTGTGAGTGTTTAAAGTTCAGCTTCATGCCAGTTATGTGAATTGTTCGCTCTCAGGTCTTACACTCAATGTATTCACGCCTGCCGTCATGCTCCCTGGATCAAAACTGCCAGTAGTCGTGGTGAGTCTTAGTAACATCCTGTTTTTGGTGTGGCTGAGACGCAAATTCAGTATATATTCGGTGGCGGTTTTGAAACTGGAAGTGGTCAATCGTGAGTTGTCAAACATATTTGCGCATCGAGATGACGAATTACAATCCATGTATACAGAGAGTTCGGTAATATCACAGTCAACAGGTCGTTGCAAGTGCACGAACCAGTTATCTATGTTAGCATGAACTATCGGTGATGGTACTTTTGCTGTTTCACGTGCTTTTTCTGAGAATGACGTGTCGCAGGTTGAGCGGTAGGTTACCCCATAGACATCGAACTTCACTCACATCAATGTAGCTTGGGGATTCCTAGCGAGTGAAGAAGTCAGGCAGGCTGGGACTGGAAACTTAGGCCTCCGAGATCGTGAGGTCCAATTTCCTTTGACTTTCTTTGAACTAATAATTCGACCAGAGCGACTTGCACTTCACTGGGTCAAAAGATATATCAGCTCGTTCGGCGGAGATCCAACAAAGGTAACCATGTGAGCGTCCTTTTAATGGTGTATGTATGACTTTAACAAACCTCGACACCACAAAGATGGGGCGAAAGTGCCGGAGCGATATCTGTCGCTCTCCAGATGCTCGCTTATGATGGTCACAATGACGGTCTCTTCCGCGCGGCATTTATGCAATCAGGATCCCCGACACCTGTGGGCGATATCACCAATGGTCAACAGTATTATGACTTTCTTGTTGATAAAACAGGGTGCAAGGGGGCGATCGATACATTGGAATGCTTGCGAGCGGTACCTCAGGAAATTCTGCAAACCGCTGTGGATGAAACACCGTCTATTTCTTCTTACCAGGTTCTTAATCATGTTTCAGCATCAATATTTTTGACATTGATCAATATCATTACGGCAGTCACTTGTTTTGGCTTGGATGCCAAGGGCAGATGGGATATTTTTGACTGATAACTTCCAGCGCCTCGTCCAACAGGGGAAAATTGCAAATGTACCTTTTATCACAGGTGTGGGGATTTTGTTACTTTGAGTGGCATGCGGCTAACTCAGGAAACAGGCGACTGCGATGACGAGGGAACAGCCTTCGCCTTCAGCACCACTAACACCACGTACTGAAAATCATTTTTTTCCTTGTTGGTGACGCTAATTCACCTTACTTATTTTAGGACAAGCGAGCAATTTCATGAATATTTGAAAACATATTGGGCGCGCAATGCAACAGACGAGGAGATCAATGGAATTCTGTTCATGTATCCTCAAGACCCGACGACAGGATCTCCGTTTGGAACTGAAACCCTCAACCAGCTGACCCCGCAGTTCAAGCGTATAGCTGCTTTTCAGGGAGATGCCGTTTTCCAAGCTCCGAGACGGTTCTTTTTACATGAGCGGTCAGGGAAACAAAAGATATGGACCTATCGTGCGTGGAAGTTCTTTACCCATTCAAACAAGTATAACCCCCCCTTTCAGTCAGCAAAGGACTCAAGGCAGTTCCGCTTCTAGGCGCGGTACGTGGACGTTCGATCAAGACGTGTTGGAGGTGTCACTCAACTTGTCTTAGTTTCACAGCTCCGACTTCGTTGATGAGATGTGGGGTGGACAGGGGAGTTTATTGGATTACTTGATCAATTTTGCAACACACCTTGATCCTAATGGGAATCTCACTGGTATTTTCTGGCCGGAATACGCTGTTGAATCGAAGGATATGCTGATGTTTGGGGAATGGCCTTGGTCTCCACCCACCATTATTCAGGACACGTACAGGAAGGAGGCGATGGAGTACTTGATAAATTTCACTTTGACTTACCCTCTTTAGTACTCGCAAGACTCCATGTTTGACAGTGTTTTACTTACTGTATACTACAGACTCACCAGCGGTTGTATATAGCTCTGTTGCCATTAAAGTGCAGGCTGCACATTTCTCCCAGCGATTTGCACAATATCAAAGCCGTCTAAGATACCCGATATGCTGTCTTGCACGAGACAATTTTATTATTGGCCTTTGCTACGTGGGGGGGCAAAGTCAACCATACAGTATGACTAGCTTCACACCCGTTGTGCCTTCGGCACAGGAAGCAAACGGAGCGCTTCGCGCTCCTTTTTGGCTTCCTGGCCTTGGCTGCATCCTAGCATATGTCAATTTTTCATCAATTATTTATTGACATATGCTGCACTCGAACGGGCAACAGTGTTAAGTCGGAGCTCGAAAACCCGTGACCAGGCCACGCGAGATTCCCAAAAAGAGGTTTAAGCGAGCTAAGCGTTCTTAAGCGAATCTAAGCATCCCTAAGCGCGTCTAAGCGCTCCTAAGCGTTCCTAAGCGTTCCTAAGTGCATCTAGCGCTCCTAAGCGCCTAGTGTTCCTAAGTGTTCCTAAGCGCATCTAAGCGCATCTAAGCATATCTATGCAAAAGCCACGCAAGCTGGTGAGATGATTCCCACCCGTTGCATCCTACTTTATAGATAATTTGTGTTGGTGCGCTGATACCAATAGACTGGCACCAGGAAATTCCATTATTTGGACCAGTGTCAAACCATGAAGCTTTGAAGTTCAATGTCAGATGTGGCATTGTGGGAAACACAACAAGAAGAGAACTGGAAAGTAGACTTCTAATGTTGGGCTAAATGTGCTATGCCTAGCTGCTATTCAACCCTAAAGGGTTTCTGGACTAAGCTCAGTGCTCAGAGAGGATAGGAAATCATGCTAATAACTCTCAGTCTCAGACTGGTGCTGGTAGGTGGTGAAAACTATGATCAGTAGACACATGTGGATCTGCGTCTGGACATCATTCAGGATTCCTTGGAAGAATATGCGGTCATGTTCAGACTTGCCTATGTGATCTTCATTCTCGAGTGGCTGCATAATTCTCCTGAACGCACGAAGATAATTGCTCAATTCTTTGGCCAAGGGCATCAGCTTACTCATGTGATCGCACGCAACTGCCTGAAGGTCATTGAGCATGTAGTACTTAGGGCCTTCACAGCTGGGGTACATTACCTTGACTTCTTTGATAAATGCCTTGTAATCGCTAAGGCTCACTTCGGGTAACCCGCCCCATAGCTCCCATTTGCTCAGGGGTAGGTAGCGAATGATACCTTTGATGCAGTCAAGCCCGCAGAGGCCTGCTTCATTGGCATGTCCTTTGTAGATGTTGATGAAATCTACAAGATTCTCCATAGTCCTGTTGAATTTTGGTGCCTTGTTAGTCCCATGTATGGGCATTTTATACAATGTAGCCATTATTGGTTGCTGATTTGCAGTGGTGATGGGGGTTGGTGTGCTGGAGGGTTGTGGTTCGTACTTGTGTGGTAGGTTACCTACTATTATGCCACCAGGGATCGAGCTTGGCGTGTGGAGTGTTTCAAACTCTTCTTGTTTGATGGGTAGCACCTCATGGATAGGGTGTGTGTTTGCAGGAGTGGATGTTGATGCGGCAGGCATGTTTTCGCTGAGGGAGGTTAGCTCGCTAAGCAAAGAGAGGGTAGAAGAAATATGCTGCTGTGGCGTGTTGAGAAATGCTCCAGGGAGTTGGCTCCTAGGGTCATTGATCATGTCGAAATCGTCAGACAATTCCTCCTTTGCTGAGTCTTTAGGTGAGGGCGTGATGGGCGATACTGGGCGTCTGGTGTAGTTGAATAGCGTTAGGTTGGGGTGTGGTGGCTCTGACACATTTCGCGCACAGTTGTGTGACACTGGTATGAATAGAGGGCCAGGTTTGACGGTGGTGGCAGCTTTGTCGAAGGCGGCTATGGCTTCTTCTCTGGTTCTGCGATGACTTGTGGGCCTGAGTACCCTGCCAGTTTTCTCAGAAGTGTCCCTTGCGGTGGGCTCCAGTTGAAAGTGAGGACTTTGGACTATGGGGGAACTAAAGCAAGACCTGGATGCGAGACTGAACTTGACCCTAAGGACAGCTACTGAGAGAAGGTCCTCGAAATGACAGAGGGAGACTTCGAAACTGGATGAGCGCTATAGGATGTGCGAAGTGCGAATACTGGAAGAAGCGTGAAGAAGATGCGCATGAAAGCGCGGTGATGCGATAGAAAGCGAGAGCGCGTGCATGGAAACACAGCATGCACGATGGGGGTCTAAAGTGTAGGTGCTAGAGCTATCTGAAAATGAAATCCAGTGGAGAGAGAATTGAGCTGACTAGAGGTGATCGCACCTATGAAGGTAGTGTGCGAGTTCCAATTCTTTAGTGCTTTCAAACTAGCTCAAATGTGCAAACTACTGCTACTACACAGAGGTGGGAGGTGCTAGGATCCGGTACTCTAAAAAACTCCCCCTCCCTTCCCTATATTGGGCGTTAGGCGATGCTTTTAGCATAGAGGTGAAGCAAGTAGGTAGTGATATCTGTATGTAATAGTGTTTTAAACGCATGCCTGCGTGTTTACAGCACTATAATTGGCCCAGAAGGTACATCAGAGTGATAAGAGTATAATAAAAATGCACCAGTGGACTTTAGCAAGGACATGGATGGGTGGATGGACTGTAGTGGGGGACCTAGAGTGGGTGTGCAGGACGTGCAAGCGCGTTCGTGTGCATGTGGCGATCGCATGTCAGTTTGCGATAGTGCAGGTGGCTTATCCAGAGACTCAGAACTGAGTATCAGTGGGAAGGGGTGGTATATCATCCTATAGTGGCGATATAGAGGAGTGAGTCTCTACAGCGTGCATCAGAGTTCATGACAGATATGTAGGCAAAAAAAACAAGCATGTGAAAATACCCAAAGTTTTGCACAACTCCTTGTGATGAGCTCGAGCAGGCAAGCAACATTCATAAGTCAATTACTACATATGTCACATGAGAACCTGTGTAAGTTACATACTAGGCACAGCCATGAACGTCAATACTCAGATCTTAACCTTGAGATAGCTTCTTTAACATCCACAATGATACTCAGTCAATAATTGAATGCAGGGGATCACATAGTCTCACCTGTTGTGAAAGAACACCCAAGTAGTAGGATGTGATGACCTTGAATTATTGGACTGATACTTGTATGGTCTAGGATTTGTATCAGGGTGGATCTGAAAGGGAGTTAACAAATGAGAAAAACCAAACCCACCTGGATCGAGAGTTGATGAAGCTGAGGGTTGAGATGAATGACTGAGAGAAATTATTAGTTGTATCCACATGCAGACCTTGGGAGTTGGATGAAGTTACGTGCATCACGGCAACAGAGCATTGGGAGAAAAGGAGAACATACACAAGCTTGACCATGTGAACATATTTAATGGTGATTTGTTGGAATGGCTGCTTCAGTGCTCAATGTAAGAAACAAGACATGGTTCATATAATCATGCTGTGGGGTAATGACTCAGGATCATAACCATATCCGAGATGCTGCATGAGTACCACTAGCCAGATCAAGGGCCAATTGTAGCTCATGGAACTTCAAGTTCATGCCACTTCAATATGTGGAATTTATGGGGCGGGGAGGGTTCAAAACACAGCATTGGGAAAAGACAGGCCTAATGGCTGGGCAAATGGGAGCACCTTCAACTGCAAGTCATACCATAAACATGTTGAAGGTTGAAGACCTCAGGTTCGAACGTGAATGTACAAGATACGGTCAACCTGGGCAGCTCAGTGTACCACTGCATGGCGGCAAATGTAGATTTGACATCCATGGTCTGTCCTTGACGTGTGACAGTGATGGGGAGCAGTCTTTGCGAGTTGCTAGGTCGCAGTCTTATGCTCCTAGAGACAGGAAAAATGCGAGATGACATTGTCACTACTATTGTTCTACAAGAGTGTTGTGTCTACGACCGAGGCAGATATGATTCTGAGCAGTTTGGGCGAAGGCACGCAGCGCCTCCCAGTCCTGAGCTGCATATTCTGCAGGAAAGGTGAGCTGCGATTCCCATAATTGTAGGAGTCCAACAACACATCGAGTGAGCCAAGAACACCCACACCACTAGGAGGAGGATGAATACTCACCAGTAATGTTTGTTTCATCAAATGCAGGGCATTGTGTAGCACAGAAATTCATCTTGAATTGCAGGGGTTGCTTGCAGGTATGGTGTGAGAATTTGAGCATGCTCTCTTAGGTAACTTTGGAAGGCATCACTAGCCCATCTTCCCATCGTTTTGATGATGTCGAATGGCACATTGCGCAGGAGGTACTCTAACATTGTGCCGATTCTTATGGCGTGGCCCTGCAGGGGGTCTAGACTGGTGCTCTTGGCTGCCTGTGCCAACCTTGTGATAAATTTTGACTTTGTCAAGGGACAATGGACATTGCTGAATTTATACGAAAATAAAGTGATGCTGGGGAGGGGGTTGTTGATGCGAAAATGATTGGCTAAGGCCGCCTCTGGATCAGTAGGGCCATTCTGCCTTGCCCAGAATACGTCCTCCCCAGTTTGAGATGCTTTTGTTTGCAGTAGATGGAAGACTGTGGTGGTGAGACCATTGTGGTCTGTTTCCCTGTGAATGTCCGAATGCTTGACGTGCATGGAAGGATCGAAGGTTGTTAGGCTTTGGACTGTGAATTCCCCAGCTCAGGCAATGGAATAGAAAGTGGTTGTGAGACAGCTTCCTACCACAGCGTCCAGAGGAATGTTGGGGTCCAGTTTTTGCAAGACACTGGTGATGAATGCCACCGTGTATGGTGGGCACTTCTTCCATTTCGATGATGGTGGCATGAGGTTTTTTGCAGCTTTTAACATGGCATCTATTTGATCATCTATCAGTGACCATGATTTTCCATGCAGGATGTGCCAAGCGCAGATGCCATGGATGTAACCTGATATTGTCTTGCTGGAATATGAGCCGGCCAGGTCTGATATGAAGGCTGAAATGAGTTCCGAAGATGTGGGAGCATGCTGGGCATCTTCAATGGCTTTCAAGTTGCAATAGACATGGAAGGCAAGAATATCACTGCCGTAGGCTTCTCTGGTGCTGCTGGCCCATGTGTGCACCATAACATCTTGGATGCATTGTGTGTTGGCATAAGGAAGATGTGCCGGTGCTGTTTGATCTCCTGCAGGTAGCCATAGATGGATTCTGTCTTTGGCAGTGCAGTGGGGATGCAGGGAGGACATTCAAGGGGTGAGATTATCAGGATAAGCTGTGATAAGCTTGGGCCATTTCGAAGATCTTTTCTCCTTGGCGACAAAGCTCATCATTGAGCTTGTTGTGTGATTCTCGGGAGCAGGAGCAGATATGGCCGAGCGACTGCGCTTTGATGCCCTCATGGGGCGTATGATGTCCAGGAGGGATTGTGGGATTGTTGAAGTTTGTGATGAAGGGTTGGAGGGCTTGGGGGATACATATCAGAGGGAGTAGCAAGCTCAAGGGCAGGTAGATTCCCCTGGATGGGCTGTCCATTGGGTTATGGGCACTGGGCATGAAACGAGTGAGGAAAGTGCACTTTGAAGATGCAGTGAGCTCATGGATGCATTTGAAGACACTGTTGGTGGCCCTGTTTCGGCTCCTGCCTTTCCACCAGCCCTTGATGACTCCCCGATTGTTGCTGAAAACTTTGATGCACTTGCCCTCTGGGCTTTGACTGAGGAGCATGATAATGAGGAACTCCATCCTGACTGCCTTGGCCCAGTCAATGTCTCAGTTCTCGTCCTTCCATCCCAGGAGTAGTTGCCATGCTCTCCACCTGCCATTGATCCAAATCGCAATGCCAGTACCTGAGCTAGCATCTGAGTAAGCTGAGGGGTCAGTGACTTCGACGGGCCCTGGGATGGGTTGAGTGATGATGGGCTGTCTGAGGCTGGCCTTCCACCAGTGCAGGTCTTCCCCTGTATGCTTGGGGGGGGAACAAGGCATGTGAGGATGATCATGGAAGATGGATAGCATGGATTTGAGGGAAATGAGGTAGGCCCGCCCTGCAGGAAGAACCAAGGATGCATGCAAGAGCTTTCCATATAGCTCTTGCACTTCTTGAAGGGTGTGTGAGGACTGGGCTTCCCAGTCTCTGATGGCGGCCAGGTATTTCTCTTTTTTCTTCTGCAGGATCAAGACAGAATGCATTGCAATGTCCCACAGAAATCTGATGAAAGGAGTGCATGATGAGAAGAAGATGTCTTTCACCAGCTCCCATGGTATGCCCAATATTTTGGATAGGCGGTTGATGTTGTCGAAACAATAAGAGAATAACATGTCTTCTGGTGAATGTGGGGATGATGTTGATAGGTTGAGGATGGGGAATGATAGGTCCTCATCAAATTCCTCAATGCTGTTGTTGGGCATGGCCAATCCCTGGTACCATTTGCATCCTCTGTCGATGAGCAGTCCTCCATTCCTAGCGATGATGGCTGAGTGAGCCCTGCGAAGTTCATTATAAACTTCAAGGTGCTCCTGGAGGATGCAGATGGACAAATGGTCGTCCACCCATTTCAATAGTGGGCCGATGCCTTGTGATCTGAAGATGTCAGCTCCTGCATCTGCGACTTCCCTATAGCTCCCAGCTGAGGCTGAGAATCCAAAGCAAAAACTCGAGTCAATGGCGAACTCGTTGTCTCCCATCCTAACAACCAGGCCTGGCCATTGTGATGGGTGGAGAGGGATAGAGCGATAGGCTTCTGCCACATCACGAACCACTGCTTGTGAGCCTGGAGGGAGGGACCATATGAGGAGGCAGATGGTTGATGCTGTGCCCCAGGTACAGGGGTAGAGGTTAGAATTGATGGAAGAATTAATGGCAGATATGGTAGCAGATGGATATAAGGGAAATGATAGGTTTTGTACGAGCCAAAACTTGCCTGGTTTTCCTGGTTTGGGAACCATGGAAAGTGGGGCTGTCTGGAAAGGACTGATGAGTTTTTCTGTGTCTGACTTAGATAATGGGCTGATATAGTGCCTGGTAGAGTATTCACAATCCAGTATGGTAGAAAAGGCATTGTGGTGTGTGCATAATGAAGGACTGTTAGATGGGGTGTAAGTGTGAGATATTTTGGGACACTTCCCATGAAACTGATACATAGACTGTTAGGAATATGTGCATATTTGTCAATGAGATGCGAAGAGTTAAGAAAAAGTAGCCATGCTTTGGGTTGATACAGAGTGAGTGCCTTACATGCTCTTGCCTTGAGGACACCCTTGAGCTCCGTGATCCTTTGCTCTGCATCCAGAACACTTATGAACATGGGATCAGGCTGTGTTGGAACATCCTTTCGGTCTTTGCCAGTCATAGCAGAGCTCAAGACCTTCTGGATTGACCAGGTGACCCTCTGCGTTTTGATGGCATCAGGTCTTGGTCTTTTTGTCCCAGAGGAACTTGGAAGTGCATCTGTGAATGGGGTGATGGAAGTGGCCAAGGCAGAGGGTGCAGGCCGAAGAACCAGATTGACCTGCGCCCCCTTGAAAAGACTGTTGATTTTTGTAAGGTTTCTTCCCACCTTGGTCACTTGCACGATAGGGGTGGAAGTGGTTGTCCTTAGCTGGGGAAGGTGGATCTGTTTGCCTTCCTCAGTAGGTGTTGCCTTCCCAACCTCAGGGTCAAGGCATGAGGTTGGTTGCTGGGATCACATTTTGTAGCTGTGTGGTGTGAGCAAATGAGCCAATCCAGTTCGGGATGGCAATAGCATTATTGGGGAAGCAAAGATTACATGTTTCAAGTAAGCGTACAAGCAGGTGAACATAAGTGTAGTGTTCATTTGAGTATTAGGATGTGGGTAGCATGATCATGGCATAGGGAAGCATAGGGTAGCAGAGCAAAGCAAAGGTTAGTGAAGCAAAGTTGTGGGGTAGTGAAGCAAAGTTGTGGGGTAGTGAAGTAAATGGTAGCAGGAAGAAGCAAAGGGTAGTGAAGCAAGGTAGTTGGCATGTAGCATAGGGTGACAATTGGGTTTCAAGAGTCAAGAAGCAAAAATGGTAGCAGTTCAGGGAAGCAGGTAGATGGTACATGTCATAGCGTGGGATGTGCAATGAAAGAAATAGAAACATTGCGTCAGTGTTTGAACCGTTTGATGATGATTGGGTGATGCATACCAGTTTCAAGCCCTCATCACATTCTGCCTCCCATATGTCATCCAATAAGGCGTTATATAACATGTTATTGAAGATGCCAATGTTGAAACCTTGATCCTGGTTGAGCCAGTTATGCCATTCATGTGAACAGTCCCTGCATAGCATAACAGGGTCTTCTCCCCCCATGGGCACATTCTGTGCTCATGGTTGGTGATGAGTGTGAAGAAAAGAGTGAGCAATTGTTGATGCTTCTCTGGCCACCCGCTCTTTTCTATGTGGACTAGGAAGCTGGTCTTTGCCAAGTTGAACTGTTGCCACAATAGGTCATGGTCCTGTAGGGCTTTGTGGGAGGCCTTGAACAATGCTAGCATTTTCAAGGTGACCATGCCATTGACTTTTGCAAAGCCAAAAGTGTCATCTGAATCTGACATGGATCTAGACATGGTGGAAGCTTCCTGGCAGCCATCAGGACTAAAGTACCAAAGTTCTATGTACTCCATGTTTTTGATCTTCTGGATGGCATATTGTGATGGACGGGGGATGATGACATCTGCCATGATCATGGCTGTGTCAAAGTCATTGATCTTGGGCTTCTTCTTCTCTGCTTCGCATTGCTCTTCCTGCTCTTCAGCTTCCTTCTCAGCATTCTCATGCTCTAAGCACTCCCATGCAATGTGGGCATCTTCTTCTGTTTGTTCCTGCCAAAGGTCAATGTACTTTTGGTGCTCAAACCTCCACCCATTTGCCATGTTGGCAAGCGTGTCTTCTCTGCTTATGCCCCCCACCACAAGGGCATTGAGTCAACCAATATATGTGGCCAACTCGAAATTAGGCTGTGCTTCTAATGCTGGGTCAGTTAAAATTCATTCCATGATGTATCAGAAGAATTCAGGTATGTAGTTTCTTGTTTGGGAGCTTAGCTTTGCTTTAAAGAGAATTAGGATGAGGATGTCTGATCATTGAAAGAGGAGAAGAGGAAGGAAAAGAAGGAGGGAAGACAACATCATTTTGGACTGACTGAAACAAGAGGAGGTGTTGTCGCAGTATGAAGGCAAAAGGTTCATACTGCTTCCAACTGCTTGTGCAAAGACCTAACTCTAGTTCTCTGCTCGTGCCTTGTTACGTAACAGAGTAACAAATGGTGGTGGTAAGTGGCAGGATGTCAAGCACTGTCAGCCACTGGTGACTTCAAACTCCGCCACCCGTGCTGAGTGTGCACCCAGACTTGGTCCCAGACACAGACCTGGTGTCTGCGCAGACCCTCACCTAGACCAGCCATAGGCATGCTCAATTCTTACGATGTCAAGTTCAAGGTGTGTCAAGTCCCACCAGTGCCTTAAGCCAAACAACATAGCTGACCAGCGAGACCCCATTTGGGTTGCCGAAGCCAAGCTTACTCCACCTTATCAACAACCATCACCACAGCACACTTATGCAGTGACAATGAGAATTCCATGACCTCTTAACTGTCCTTTCTGCCTCATCGTCTATGTTAGGTATCTCACAGTGTGCTTGTCTTGAACTTGAACACTTCATTTCTCCTGACAACGACAATGACGACCACAGTCATCATACTGCTACATCTCTCACAAGAACAAGCACAGTACTTCAAGTATTCGCAAGTATGCTGTCCGGTGTCTCGCGTGGCCCATACAATCAATGGAGAAAATGTTTCAAATTCTTTGAGATTTCTCTAAGCTGGCCAGACCGAGATTTTCGACACAAATACAGGTATGTTTTCTATTCAATCATCAGCATTATCTTCGCCAACATCTTTCAGGGTTGGACGGCCCACCTTTGACTGTCTTGTCCATCTGCTCAAACAGAACCCCATCTTCTGATTGACTGGCAAGAGACCACAGCGCACATGTCAATATCAACTGGCATGCTTTCTCCTATGGTATGGCACACAAGGTGCGAATCCACTCCAAGCTGCGCACAAACTTGCAATCAGATTTGGAACAGTGTTCCTGTACTGCCAGCGAGTAGTGTGGGCATTGCGGGAGTTGGGTATCCATGTCGTTTCATGGGGAGATGATGAGCGCCACCAAGAAACATCTAAGTATATCATGGATGCATATGGATTTCTGGATTGTGTTGGGATGTTGGATGGGACACTCATCTGGCTGATGCAGATGCCTGAAGAGAATGGCTTCACTTTCATCTGTTGAAAAAAATTTCCTGCAGTAAGTTATCAAATCCACATGTGCCAAGCCTAACTCAACCTTTGTAGATCAATGTTCAAGCCATCATTGACCACAAGATGCGGTTCATCTCTGTGGACCTTGGCTGGCCTGGCTCTGTGTCCAATGTTACCATGTGGAAGAAATCGCATGTGTGGTGTCACCACCAAGACTATTTTCTAAACAATGGCCAAGTCTTGGCTGATAAAGGTATGTGTTGTCATGTCCTGCATTTTCAATATCCTGACTATTAGATAGGTTATCCATCATCTCCGTATGTGTTATGGCCCTTCACAGAACCTGAGATCAGGGATCAACCACTACCGGAAAAGTCTCAGTCACCGCAAGTTCAACCAGCGTCTGTCATCAATTCGAATCACTGTTGAGCATACATTTGGTGCCCTTAAGGGTTGCTTCCCATCGCTAAAGGATCTACCTGCCAGAGCAGAGCATGCAGGACACTTACTGTCTGATGCAGGCACTCTTCACCCTCCAGAACTTGTGTATCGATTTGGGAGACTGCCTGGAGCAGATACCATTCTTTGATCCTTCTGATCCAGACCAGGATGACTCAGAGGAGGGTGCTCCTCATGATACAGATGTCCTGCACTTTGATGGTGCAATTCCAGATGGTTGGGTAGAGCTGCCTGCTTACGAGACTGATGAGTGGCTTTGAGAAGCTGGGCGCCACTGCCATTTACTGATATTGAATGATCTATTTCCTCTAGATTAACTGTCACTAATTCTTGTCAGTAAAGTAGTCCATTAGTACCTTTCGAGCTACCTCTTTCATGTTATCTGGCATCATCTCGTCTGCCAGGACTTCCCTTGCATTCCTAACCCTAGCTTCAACCTGTGCCACTCTCACATCTGCTTCTTGCTTCTTGTCCTGTCAATTTTCATGTTTTTGCTGAATTTTCAAGCGATCATTATCACTTTTCATCATATGCTGCATATACTTGGCATTTGATGCAAGATATTCTGCAAGCTCGCTTCCCATGCTTGTGCAAGATGACTGCTGTTTGTGACACGGTGCAGGAACACCTCTCAAGGTCAGTGATTTTCCTTGCGTCTTTGTAGATGCTGTGCCTCCCTTTGCAGTACTTTTCCTTGCTGGCTTTTCCTCAGCATCAGCACTCTCAAAGCCACTGTTACCATCTTTGGCATCTTCATCACTGCTAATCTCAATTGTGTCCGAAATGGTGCCTAAGTGAAAGTCATGCTCCCGCACCAGCCCTGGGTGCTCGCCAAGGCTTGATTATAGGTGAGATATATTGTACAACAGTACTAATTTTTCATACTCACTAGTTGTTGAACAGCTCATACCAGCCCTCAGTATACCACCATTTCAGCATGGTCCCAGATAAGTTTCCTACATCCCTCCCTGCTACTCTTGCATTCTTGATCTGTTCATCAAGCTCCTCAACGTCAGGATCACCCTCGCCATTGCCAGTCATCGACTCGAATGCTAATATGTATGTGAATATCTTCTGTAGCCACTCATATCTGCTTCTGACTGATTCTAGACTTCATTTGCCATCAAACTTCATTTGGGATACCTACAAGTATTTCTGAGTCATCAGTGTAAGCAAATGTCTCTCAAACTTTGAACTTACCTTTCTATAGGCATATTTTGCATTTGTGCCAAGCTCCATGTAGAGCTCACTATCAGGACCCAGGAGTGCCTTGAGCAATATCCTTGTCTCATCATTAGTCCAATTGACTGATTCTTCCAGTCCCTCCAGTGCCTTCTTGCCATCTTCGGTTGCCTTTGTCTTGGCTGCTGTCTGCTTCAGCTGCTTGACTGATGCCTTCCAGGAAGCATTCTTTGTCTTACGAGGCTTCTTTTCAGTGCTTTGAGGCACTGGTGGCATGTCCTCAGTGCTGCCAGTAGTACTGTTTGTCATCCGATGCTTCTTCTCAGCATTCTGGGTTTCTGATGGTGTATCCTCAGTGCTGTCATGGTCACACTTCCTTTGCTCACTGATGATGTCTTGCTGTGGTGATGTCCTGTTTTGGACTACTTCTCAGTAGGTTGAGCAACACCTATCTGATTATGAGAGATCTTGACCTTGTTAGGACCTCAGTGTTACAGTAACACCTACCCCTATTCATTTTCCTCTATCTTTTGTATTACATCGTGATCGCTATTGCCGTCGTTAGATGACTCATCCTTTTTCTATTTTCATTTGTATTACATCACGATTGCTATTGCCGTTGTTAGATGACTTATCTCTGACTTGTCTTATCTCTGACTCGTCTCATCTTATCTATGACTCGCTGTGCTTGCCCTAAAGCACTTGCCTAGTATATATACCTAGTCACGTACTCAGTAGATCTGCACTTTAATCTACTAAGTTGTCATCTGGAACTCTTTCGCTTAGGACCCCCAATCCTAAATCATCTAAAGACCAATATTCGAAGCAGAGACACTCTCTTTGCTTTGTCTTAATGACCCTTACATTTGTAAGGTCTGATTCAGCTCTAGCCATCGCTCTTATCAAGCAAGCTATTGTTGCGACTATCTTAGTTCATAACACTCAGTAAGAAAACTTTCAATAAGCTCTCACCAAAGTTTGCAGATTTTGATACTGTTGCTGGGGATGTGCTGGCTGTTGAGGCTGCTGGTGGTGGCCTGAGTTTCTTGGTACCCAACCACCCAAGCTATGAAAGTGAGTTCTGAGTCTCGCTGCAATTATGATGAGAAAATGTTTTACCATGGGTCAAACCATAAATGTTGTGCATGAGAGTCTGGCCTCTGGCTTTGTGCTTGTCCACCATGTGCAGTGGCCATGTGCTGGTGGTTGTGACCAATGTAGGGCATGTTATATTGTTGTGGAACATGACCTGGAGCATTATTATAAGTCCTCTGCTGAGCACCATTGATGTCTTGTAAAGCATTATAGATGCCATGCGAAGAATTAATAGGGTTGTATACTATGTTCCGTGCTGGATAGCTCATCACTGGTCAGTGGACCACAGCAAAGTTTCTATGTTCAAACTTAATTCATTGGTGTGACGGTGTGTTCGCTTCGGTGGCTTCGGCAACCCAAATGGGGTCTCACCGGTCGGCTATGTTGTTTGGCTTAAGGCACGGTGGGACTTGACACACCTTGAACTTGACATCGTAAGAATTGAGCACGCCTCATGTCAGACTCGTACTCGCGAACAGAGACAAAGAAAAATGCGGAAGTGGGGATCTCGTAAGTTTACAAATTGCAACCAAGTCTTAGCCGAGCTTGTACATCGTACATCATGCCATCTCATACTTGATGATCCAAGTACACAGCACTTGATCTGGATTCTGTGCATCAGACACGAGGGTAAGACATGAAACACACCTTCAAATCAAACTTAGATTTAACACTTTATGAAGCTTCCACAACTCATACCGCCTCAGCGCCAACCACTCACATTGGTGATTGGAGTGTGCATTCCGTGTGAGTTGGCTTCAGTTTGTGAGTGATGCTCTAAGCTCTTCTGCTGAGCAAAGCTGGCCACTCGCTTACCAGTGATTTAAATCATCGCAGAAAACTCGAAAAAGGCCACCTCCCGTATACTCAGTCACGCAGCTGTCCTAAGCCGAAAAGAGTCGAAGATAGACCTCAGCAAGCTTTTCCCTTAATGCAAGGTTGCTCATTCTAATTTAAAAGCATAGCAAGCTGCTCTCGTATACATTGTCAACAAGCTGTTCGTAGTCGGGACGCAGGAGGCCGACCATGCCCTCTGCAATTAGTAAGAAGCAACAAACGTCAACTGTCGTTCCCCGCCATAAGATGCGAGGCCATACCCACGGCGTACGGGGTGTCGTGTACCTGCGTTGTGGTCAACGAATCATCACATGTTCTGGTGATGGCTCACTCCGACTATGGGACCTGGAGAGTGGCACACAGACAGGCCACGACTGGCGAGATGCTGAGGATGAGGAGGATGCTGAGACTGCAGTGACCGCCATAGCATTATCTCCGAATGGTACTACTGTTGGGAGCGGATACCTTGATGGGAAAGTGAGGTTGTGGGATGTCGAAACGGGGAAGGTCACCGCTAAATGGATAGGACATAGTCGATCCGTGCGGGCAATGTGCTGGAGTCCAGATGGTGGGCGAGTGGCGAGTGGATATGAGGACGGGACGGCAGCAGTGTGGGCCCTTGAGAGCGGCGAATCAGAAACGGTCCTTGGCCCAATCAAGACTGGGCAACAGTGGGTGTGGGCTATAATATACTCACCTGACTCGACCAAAATTGTGACGTCTTCGGGGGGATTCGAGCAGAGCACAATCAACATCTGGGAAGCCAAGACAGGCGAGCTGCTCGTCACACTCGATCATGATCCACTAGCAGTTTACAGCTTTGCCTGGACATCAGATGAAAAGAAGCTTATCTCCGGATCATTCAATGGTTCGATTAGGATCTTCGAAACCGCCACATGGCAGCAAATCGCAACTCTCCAAGGCCACAATCGCGTTGTCTACGCCATCTCCGTATCTCGGAACGATTGCCTACTTGCAAGTGTATCGTGCGATGAAACAGCGCGTCTGTGGGATCTCAGCACCAACCTCCCAGTCGGTCAACCCCTCCTACACGATAACCGTGTAGGATGCGCAGCCTTTTCCGCTGATGGAAAGTTGCTAGTCACTGGTTGCTGGGACAAAAGTGCGTACGTGTGGGATACCTATGCAATTCTCAAAGAAGTGGGCCTTCAAGAACTCTTGTCCCATCCCGATGTGAGTGGAAACAATCACCTACTTTATCTTCCTGATGATCTCCCCCCTTAGGAATTGCGAGATAGACATGAAAAGAAGGTTTATAGCATCCCATTACTCTTTGGTAAAGACCGCGCTAATATCCTGCCTGCAGGTCGCAGTCGGAAAGTCGTTAATAGATGTACGTGATACGTTTTCAACCTTTCTGGTAGATATTAATGCAAGTTCAAAATCTAGTCCGATGCTCGGCAACGTCCAGACCAGCTCAAGGACACCCTTCAACCACCGCGGAGTTTTTTTGATGATACGAGAGATGATGTTCATGTGCGCATATCAGCATTTCGACCTATCGGCTCTCATTCTCACTTCCGTTTCTCAGTCGTCTGTGACACGCGACACTTATGCTCACCTCCTGTTCACCGTGCTCTCACACCTTCGGGGAGTCCACGTGCACTCCTTGATCGCATTTCGTTGCCCTTCAGTCACTCTCAGCCAGACAAAATCAACATCCAGCATCACCCCAAACCACCTACCACCCCTCGTTGTGATCCTAGTGGTAATGAAGTTGCTGTAGTCAGAGACAAACAGGTATGTACTTTTTGTATTTGCGAAAACCGAAGTCGAATTATCTCTGAAGGCATTTTTTGTTGCTCCGCAGCTGGAACTACATTGGGACACGACGAAACGAACACGGCAGCAAGGCCAATCTCAAAGTCAAACCCCGGCGTTGCCATCACACTCTCGGTCTGCCGCCACCTCGAAATCCTCTCCTGCTGGTTGTACTATCACGTTAGGTGCAGCAGGCACACGCCCGGAAACCGCTCTGGTCATCAGGAAGCCAACATGGTGGACTCGTTTCTTGTTTTCTGTCTGTTGTGTGTCTACTGAACCCGTTGATGGTTGCCAATAAAGACACGGTATATGGATGAGTAGTTTATGTTTATATCTTGTTCTTTCTATTAATATGTTGTTTATGTTGTAAATTTCTTTCGCTAGTACGTCAATACCCCAGTACCCGTCCGGTTTGAGAGATCGCTTCTCATCCTCTGACTATTTCCATGTCTGTCGTTCATTCAAAGGAGTGTTTGATATTTGTGCTAGTTTCATAGTTGTCTCCGACATCAACACTTCGAGATCTAGCGATTGTCAAACTCACGAAACAAAGTACCGTGTGAATTGATCAGACCACAAAAATTCTTGTACACTGTAAGTTCGTCTTTGCAACAAGCGCCAATAATGCGGTGTAATGGCATTGAGTGTAATGACGAAATATTTGGCGCCAAGTCGGTGTGACATCCAATCTATTTTATACATACCATCCTCAGCAGATACAACCCTTAAGCTCAAAGGCGAGACTGCAACGGCGATGGTGCTGTCCTGTTCCATGATAATATCATCAACGTTGCAGATATGATGGGTGCTACTGGAATGTGAGGACATTATGACACTAGCACCCGTTGCAGCCATGCCGACAGAGTATCCTATTTATATGCTGTAGATATGTGCATGGCGGATTGGGATTTTGGGAAGACTGTCAAGTACTCACAGCGAAATTGACTATCAAGTGATGGACAAGAAGGATATCGCACTGCCCTGCAAACGTGCCAAGAAACGCATCGGTTTGAAAATAGATACACGGCAGTGCCCTGTCAATCAAGTCGGTCCTGGGAATGATACATTGTACATAGCGCCTGCTGAGCATTTTATCCACACAGCACATAACCTGTCAAATGAATACAAGGTATCATAGCGTTAACGCATGTAATACACCACGATATGATAAAATAGTGCATTAATTCCCCAACTCCAAACCAGATAACCCACTGTCCCAGCCTGTGCCTTTGAGTGGTCATTGAAAGCGCCGAGTTCGCCTGAAGGGAGCCTCTTGTGAGTGATACTTTTGGCTCGTCCTCGTCTGCTAGGTGAACTGACCACGCGACTCACAAACACTTCTTAAAGAACACTGCAGCAGCTCCTGCACACATAGTCCTTGAAGCCTTTCCGTGTGTCAGGACCGAAATCATATAAGCAGTCTTTCTCGTCAGTGAGTGCATCGTGCTCCTGCTGACAAGAGTTGAAGGAAGATGATAGCTCGTCACTGACAAGGGATCTTTGCCTTGCCGGATAAACCGTCTCAATTCAAAACTTCCTGCGGGCTAATACATAGTTCACAATCTGCTGGCTGAGACCCCAAGCACCAACATGTCTATGCCGATCAGTAAGAAACAACGTACACGGGCGGTCACGCCTTGCCAGACGATGCGAGGCCATACCAGCTTGATAGAAGGTGTTGCACACTTGCGCGATGGACGGCGGATCATCACTTGTTCAAGGGACGGCTCGCTCAGATTATGGGACCTTCAGAACGGCACACAGATAGGAGACGACTGGCGAGACGAAGAGGATGAGGAGGTTGATTGGGAATATGAATATGAGGAGGATGAGATATATGAAGTGGGATCATCGATGTGGGCTGTAGCATTGTCTCCAAGCGGTGACACTGTTGCAAGCGGAAGTTATGATGGGACAGTGAGATTGTGGGATGTCGAGACGCCAGGAAAGGTTGTCATCAAATGGACAGGACACCACGAGCATGTGCGGTCGGTGTGCTGGAGTCCAGATGGCGAGCGAGTGGCAGTCGGATCCGCCGGCGGCATAGCAAGAGTTTGGGATGTCGAGACCAGGAAAACCGTTCTAGGTCCAATGGAGACCGGGCACGAGTCTGTCACGGTAGTGATCTACTCACCCGACTCAACAAAATTTGCAACGGGTGGATACGGCGATATTGCAATCAGAATCTGGAATGCAAAAACAGGCGAGGTGATCTTCACACATGAATGCGAAGAGGAGCAAGATCAAGTTTTCAGCTTGATCTGGACGTCGGATGAAAAGAAACTTATCTCCGGGCTACACCATGGCTCGATCAAGATATTCGACACCGCCACTTGGCAACAGATTGCCCTTCTGGAAGGTCACAAAGACATTATCAACGCCCTCTTCTTGTTTCCGAACGAGCGCCTCCTCGCAAGTACATCCTGCGATAAAACAGTGCGTCTCTGGAATCTTGACACGAACCTCCCTGTCGGACCAATCCTCGAGCATGAAGATGTTGCGTCAAGTGCATCTCTTTCCGCTGATGGAAAGTTGCTGGTCACCGGTTGTTATGACCAAAATGCATATGTCTGGGACATTCACGCTATTCTGCGTGAGGCTGGTCTTGAAGACATCTTGTCTGTAAGTGTACACAGACACCGATCACCCACTTGATCTTGCTCACAATATCTGCTGTAGATGATCCTCAAAAAGAAGGCATGTAGCGTATCGTGCATCTCCGTCAAAATGACGCTAATGTCCCCCAGGGCGTAGCTGGAAAGTTCCTAATGGATGTATATGGTTTGTTTCTCTACCTTTTCTATCAGTATAATTTCAATATTTTAGACCAATGCTACGCAACGTCCAGCCCACCCCAACATTGCCCATAGACTACCGCGAGGCTTTTTTGATGATGCCCATGACAGCGTTCGTGTGCGTCTATCTGAATTTCGATGAATTATTCTCACCTCCATATTCTCAGTCCTCCGCGGCGCGTGGGACCCATACTCGTTCCTCTGGACGCCACATTGTTTCACCATTCTCATGGAGTTCACGTGCACTCCTTAGTCGCCTCTCGTCCCCCTTTCGCAGCTCTAACATTGATGGTGAAGCAACCGAACTCCATCAACGGCAAAAGCGAACCATCTTCCCTCGTCGTAGTCCTCCTACTGTCAAAGTAGCTGCAATACGGGACAAACAGGTATGACTTTCTTTAGATGATACTATTTCCAAAGTCCAATGATCTCTACAAAGGCGTTGTATGTTGCTCGGGGTCCAGAACAAGATAAGGCACTACAGCAACAACCTCGTCGCCTAGCTCAAGCATTGACATCACAGACTCAACCTGCCTCAACGTCCACAACACTCCCCGCTCCTGATCCTAATACTACCAAACAAGGTGCACCGACAGTGAAGTCACGAATCCTCTCGGTGTTGGCTCATCTCGTGCTTTTTGTCTGCTGTGCATCTGCTCAGCATACTAATGATCGTCGATGAAGACACAGCACGAGGACAGGTATTTATTCATATTCGGTATAGTCTTTCGCTCCTGCTAGTGCATCAATCACGTCCATTTAGCAAGATCACTTTTCAGTTAATTTTGACATGACCTCCTTGGACTCGAGTTGGCGTCAGAACTATGCTGTAAATAGCCTTCTCCGTTGTCCACGTCTGCAGCTTTGTTTTACGAGTGCCTAGTCCCAAAGAGATTGTGAACATTCCTACGACAGTCTGTCCCGTTCTATTTAGTCTCCCTTAGACCTAGTCAGACATATACAAGGAAGACAGTCGTTCCTCCTTGATTATATAATTTTTATCGGATTTTGATGCAATTCTACTGTGGTCGCGTTGATCACGTGTGCTATGAGTCAGTATTTACCTCCGTTTTGCGTTGTCAATGTTAACTTTTGCCCCTGCAGACTTCAACCATTGAAAAATTCAAATGAGCAGCCAGCCTGAGGTGACTGTGTTCGCAGCAATGTAGTCGCCCGGTTCAACAAAGTTTGCGACAGGCGGATACAACGAGAATATAACAAGATCTGGGATGCAAAGACAAATAAAAAAACTCAGCTCTTCGCAATCAAACATGGTGGAGAAAAAAATACCTCCGCGTTGTATGACTCATGATCAGATATTGGTACGTGATGAAGTGACGATCGATTGCTAGTTGCATCGGACTGATAAAACAGCACGACTTGTGGAATATTCGAATCTCAACAGCTTCAAGTCCATTTATCTGCGTGAAAACCTCTATCAAGGCTTGCTGAAAGTTTGCCTGCCAACTCATTGAAGATGAACCTAATGTCATATATACTGCGTGAAAGGTCTTATCTATTCTACCACCGTATGGTATAGTCTACTACTAATAATATTTAACGGTTCTTTCCTTCTGGAACTTTGCCAGAACTTGATCTAGCTTCCTAAGGGTGTTGGTGATAGTCACTGGTCCCTGCTTACAATCAAGCATGCGATCCAACTGAACTTTAACCTGAAAGTCTCCTGTTTTAAAACTTACTAATCGGTATTAGTCAGGCTACCATGATACCCCCGAGACGTCTGACAGGCCGCCTCATGATGCGTTATGATCAAACACTTATGTGAATCGGCGTGACCCGCATATATCATTTATGCATATGTGTCATACACACAAAGATTCTGAATCTCTCACGTCCTTTCATTCATCTCCAGGATGAATACAGAGAAGAGTGAGAAGGCAGGTTTGTATCAGCCTTCTGAGGAGCTGCTTCCGCATCCTCCAGGTCTAGTTCAAGCCCGGAAACATTCAAGGGGGCCTGTCTCCCGCAAGTTCCTGGTTCTTGGAAGCTTCGCCCTTATCTCTTTCCTATTCTACAAGGTTCACTCTATCTCCTGCTTCGTTGGTTTGAAGAAAGACAAGAAGTACTCTGAATCCTATGACAGTTACATAAAGCGTATCGAGGAGGGCTATCTGTGAGTACGAACTTCATGGTGTGCACTATACATCCGGGTCTTAGTTCATTGTGACCTGTAGTGCCGTTCCATCCACGCAGTCTGCGCTCGCAGCCTCGCGTGATTACGCCACACACCCACATTTGGCTGGCGCAGTGGAAGACTTCCAGGACGCAAAGGAGATCCTTGCTCTCTTCCAGTCCGAGTTTGGTATCCCTGCGCCTGCTACCGAGCCCATCTACCCGGCAGGTTCCCCTGAGTCCCGCGAGGCAACTCTCAGCACATCCTCTAAGCTTAGCAAACCAGCCGCATGGGTTGATATCTATTACCCAGTCATGAACACAGGAAATGCAGATGGCATGGTTGTGGAACTGCTCGGTGAGAGTGACCAGCCCATCTGGAAAGCCGACCTGCTTGAGGATGGTGACCCTCGTGACGACACCGCTGCCGAGTACAGGAATTCCGTTCCACCCTTCCACGGTTTCAGCGCTGCTGGAGAGGCTATCGGTCAACTGGTTTACGCCAACTACGGGACCTATGATGACTATAACAAGCTCGTTGACGCTGGAGTTAACCTCACAGGCAAGGTCATCTTGGCTCGCTACGGTGCTAATTTCCGTGGTCTTAAGGTGAGCCGTGTGGCATCCAATGACACACCGGATTACTGATGTCAAACGACAAGGTGCAAGGCGCAGCAGAGCGTGGGGCAGTTGGTGTCCTGATTTACTCTGACCCTCGAGACGATGGAAGTGTCACCGTGGAGAACGGATATGAGCCGTACCCCGCTGGTCCTGCTAGAAATCCTACATCCATCCAACGTGGCTCAGTTATGTACCTCTCGATCTATGCAGGTGACCCCACTACGCCAGGCTACCCTGCATATGAGAATGCAACTCGCGTTGAGCCAACTAACGTTCCAAATATCCCAAGCTTACCACTTTCCTGGGCCAACGCCAAACTTCTTTTTGAGGAGGAGCTCGGGGGTGTCCCTGAGGGTACCAAGTTAAACGGGAGAGTTGGAAGCAGAAAAGTCAGGATGGTTAATGATGGTAAATAATTGCATTCACCAGTTGGATCGTCGCTGAGCATGGTCGTGCAGTGGACGCTAAGGTCACGCCTATCTGGAACACTATGGCTGCAATTCCTGGCCACATCAAAGACGAAGTCGTCCTCCTTGGGTGCCATCGTGATGGTCAGTTGTGCGATCTTCTTGTGTAGTATGTACCTCATATCTCGATGTAGCTTGGGTTATGGGCGCAGCAGATCCCACATCTGGTACTGTCTCTCTCCACGAAGTCGTTCGAGGACTTGGGGCTCTTTACAAGCGTGGATGGAAACCATTGCGTACTATTGTCATTGCCAGTTGGGATGCTGAGGAGGTCAGTGCGATCAGTCATTGTCGGCAGCTCTCCTTATCCATAGCTGGCACAGTACGGTCTCGTTGGAAGCACTGAGTGGGGCGAGGACTTCGCCGACTGGATCCAAGAGCATGTAGTCTCCTACGTCAATGTCGGTATGTTGTTCGTCTGTATTATGTATGTGCTATCTGCTTAAAGTTGACGACAGACGTATCGGTTTCTGGTTCCCGCTGGCATACTTCTGCTTCCCCTTCTCTTGTTCACCTTATCCAGCGTTCTGCCCAAGACGTCCCTCACCCTACTGATGCACAAAAGACTCTGTGGGATGCCCACTTTGACGTTGGTCCTTACGAAGGCCCCGTGGATGCCGAATTTGCTCGCATGTGGGACACAAAGACCTCAAATGAACCACGAATTGGCCCACTGGGATCAGGAAGTGATTACACAGTTTTCTTGCAAAGACTTGGCGTTCGTCTCTCACCTTATACTCCTGCCGGACCCTCAACTCATTATGTTATTGTAGGTTGCCAGCTCCGACCAGGGCTTCGGCAATACTCCGACGGACGCGCCATACCACTACCACTCTATCTATGACTCGCAGATGTGGCAAGAAGTATACGCAGATCCTGGTTTTTACAAGCATGTTTGTTGTCACATACATCCTCGCGTTCGCCAATCTCACACGTGACTAGGTTGCTGTCGCGCAGAATTTGGGTCTGTTGACATTGCGTCTCACAGATTCCATAATCCTCCCTCTCAACACCACTCAGTATGCGCTGGAGCTTGACTCCTACGTCGACACGTGAGTGTCTCCAAATGCAGTCGCGTTATATGCTGTACTAACCCTTTCCAGCGTCATCGAGTCTACTTACCGTGAAGAGATTCTGCCAGATCTATTCCCTCTCAGGAGGGCCATTGCAAAACTGCAGGATGCAAGCTTCAAGCTTGACGAGGAGAAAGCTTCTGCCGAAGAGGCTTTCCATGAGGCTTTGAAGAAAGTCCGTCGTGTTCGCGGTCCCCCCGTTGTTCGGCGGGTCATCCGATGGGTCAAGGAGCATCTCGGCATTGGTGCACAGGAGGTCCAAGATTTGAGGTTCGACGCACTCAAATGGATGTCGTCTGTAACAGAGTCCAGTTGCTCGGAAATGGATATCTGCAAGTCGCGTGGCAAGGGTCCGCTATGTGATTTCATACGGGCCGCTAAGAGAGTCAGAGTCGCCAATCAAAAGCTCACAGCGTTTGAACGCGGATTTCTCTCTGAGGATGGCATTAAAGATAGGGAATGGTACAGACATTTGGGCGTTGCTCCCGGGAAACACCTTGGTAAGCCTCTCTATGATACTAGTGTGCAGTCTAGCTGATGATTTTCAACAGGGTATGCGCCAACGACACTGCCAGGCCTAACAGAAGCTATTGTCTATGACGAGGATCACGAGCTCGCCGAGTATGAGGCTACTCGACTGACCGAGCTCATTGAGAACCTCGCGGAATTCCTTGAGGTCTAAAGCACAGTATACTACCATTTGTAGGCTTCCAGGCCAGCACACACGAAACTCAATATGAACCTGCTTTCTTAGACATTGTTCAGCGTCGGTCTAGTGAATCCGAGTGAACTGGTAGCGGCAATCGAAAGTGCATACACGATTCTCAATCTTATCAACCATTCGGAATGATGGAGTGGCACGCACAGGTGAGAAGCAAGATCCCGCAGAAAGGGCAGCCTCTGTCGGCGCGAAAATTCGAATCATTGGGGTTTCTACTAGTTGCATCACCAGAACCCAGCTGCATTACATATTTACACAGCATCGCTATGTAGAACCTTCCTGCACAAGATGAAACGACTCGCGTCAGCTACGTTTTTGGCTTTTCTTGCGCTGTCCGACCAAGTCTATTACACATCGCGGACGTGACAGGTCTTCCAACATCTTGCAGTTGGATGATGGCATATTCACTGGCATATTCTATGACGATACGATACAACCATTGAGCGTTCCGTTCGCTCGATCTCGTGAGATCAACACTTGAAAATGGACTGAATGAATGCAACGTCGAGACCCTTCACTTCCAGATCCCTCAACCGTTGGCTCCTAATTTGGAAGGTGAACACGCTGCAGCTGAGGTATGGCGCTCGATCCATTCAGTGCCCTGATGATATTCCAGCCTAGTTTCGAGCTCCTGCACTGCACACATAACGTTGATTAAGCATCGAATATCACTGTCGAAAATATATCTCCTCCAAACTGTATCTCAGATGCATCCGTCTGTGTTATATGAATTCGTGATCGTCTTTCACTTGCTCGTAAGTTGAAAAGTATCCGAGAGGCTAGAACACTGTGGATGACGATTTGCGGGCTGGTTATAATCAGTTGGTGATGCAGTCGTGCAAGTTGATGTGCTTACGAGTCTGTGATCGAAACCCACGTAACCTGTATTGAACGATAAGCGCGTGGATGGCTGACCAGATGTACTGCAACGCACCGGAGGAACCATGGTCAAAATTATACTGAACGAAGACATGACTTGATAAATAGTAGGAAGTTAGCACCCGGGCCAGTCTGGGCGAACATAATCATCTTACCCATGATACACATCATATATCTCACTGAGTCATTAAAAAACGTTTCTTGGAGTAGTCCGACGGCATTGCCGTACTTGCTGAATCTGATGTACAACATCAAGCACAAGAGGACTGATTCATGCATGGGTCCGACAATCTTCTTGAGAGACGTGACGACTGACCTAGTTCATAGAGTAACAGAGCGGCGTACTCGAAGACGTTATTCCTCCCGCCCAAGAGAAGACAGTTGCCCGGATCCGCTGTCCACCCTCCATGAGCATGATTGTCACGAAAATCAAAGAGCACATCACAAACGTATGTTAATCGGGGTCGTGTTCTTGGAATTAAAAACCAGGGGAGTGTCCGATATGAGATAAGAGACCACGAAACAAACCTGGTAGTAGTTCAGCATCAATCCTTCTATGGTGAAAGGTGAACGAAAAACATACGACGGGAAAAACCAAAAGGAATGTCAGTAGACGCTCACTGCTCCAGGAAGCATAAATCCTCGTTATTAGCAAGCCTAGAGGGAAAATGTCAGCATCGGGAGCTCATTTATGATATGACATACCCTCTGCGGCTATAATGCAGATGATGTGCAACACTGAGTAAGGGGTGGATCAGAAAAGCAATGTACCGTAGTCTGTGCACGCTAACCGTTAGAAGCTTGCCCAAATCTGACACACTGCACAGTTGCTGTGAATATTGGTGCGTTGAACGGGTGCAATCACTCACACTTTCACCAGGATAGTATTGCGTTCGAAGTGCACCTATCCATCAGCCATAAGGAATCATCGCGAAAAGCGAGTTAAAACACGTGTAGCTCACCAATAAATGTCATCCCAATGCCGAAAAATGGCAAGTATCGTGATACAGTGAATATAAATCGCACAAACGTCCATTTGCGGTGCCAGACCCACTGTGACTTTGGGGCGGTCATTAAATAATTAGGCGATCAACGCACTACACGCACCTCTGCCTCTAGGGTAATGAAATAGTCAAAAATCTAAGTCAGAACATCAGCATCACATACCCCTGAGGTCAGGTCAGCGATTACACTCACTAAAACAGCAAACGTTCCGACTAGGTATTTCAGTCAGCCATGGTATTCATACAAGTATCAGATAAGAACACTACCATTGAAGTGCTGGGTGGACTAAGAATTAATCAAAGTTGTTTAGAGCTCGACTTGTTGCGCACCTTAGATGCCTGAACGCCAGCGTCGACATACAAAGCAGTAGGTTGACTCATCAAGTTTGTGGACAGTAGATCGACGCTTCTCGTTGTGCGTTACGCGTAACTTCACCATTTAAGCACCTACAACTAATGGCTGTGTTACAACGTTTACACATCATTGTCATGCCAAGATACACCAAGCATTGCAACACCAACGCCGAGTCGCCGACACTGATCAGGAGAGCGATCAAGGGGGGGGGATGAATAATAAGGCTGTAGGACTCGGATCATTCATGATGATGTACTACTATGAGACGCCACCGCACTGCCTTCAGTGGCTTACCTGCAACTCGCGAGTAAGCAAAGTAGAATCTAGATCTAATCTTGAACTCAAACACTGTAATTTGTGGGAAGGGTGGAAATACATGCCCAGTGACTACTTCGTATGAGTGGATTTTGACCTGCCCTCCCGCAAACAAGTAATATTGCAGCATGGGCGCCAAAAAACATGCTAGCACACACCAACGGGAGTATTTTATGTAAGTTTCAATCAAGTTGCATCTATGGCGCTGCGGTGTTCGGTAGTCTTACTGTATCTGCATCATTCTGTCGACCCCGGTACTGTTGCCATAACTGTCGCCAGTCAGTTCAAACGAGTTGACCTCACTGCTTCAAGCTCGTTGCTGTGAGCTTGGTTGAGGCTAGTACAAATTGGATTGGCCTACCTCCGGATTGCATGACAATTCCGTCATCGCTGAACTTGTTGCTTTCCGTCAGGGTGAGCGTTTCGGCTCGTAGAGTTTCATGCTCTCCTGGATGACGTGTTCACCATGACTGTGCAGAGGACTGCACGAGAGCGACGTGTGTTTTCCGTTGTTGGCGCACGATATGTATTATGCACCTCACCTGTGAACATATCATGTAGACGTCGTGGCAGAAGAAGGAATCTCAGTGAGTCCGCTTATGCAACTTTAGTGAGCACGTGGTGCACTTATCTTATCTGCTTATAATTTGTCGGTACGTAACCTCGTTCATTGATGGCCTCCTTCAATTTCGCCACCTGGCCTCCCCAGCTAACTCCAGAGCAACTAGAAGCTCTGACGCTCGCCTGCAACTACATACGCGCTCTCGCATGGATTATTATACCTTCCACCTTCTCAATCACCATCCAATACCCAACCACGCATACCAACCACCGCGATCCATGCCCCCCTCTCACTCATTCCCGCGCCCTTCCCCCGTGCACAATTCAGGCTGCAAGAGGGCTACAGAGCGTATATAACGTGCTCTACTCACGTGTAGCGATGGATACACAATTCTTAGATACAGTGATGGGCGCTGAGGAGGGCGTAGGCAAGGCGGATGAGTTCACTGGGACGCTGTGGAGGGGGTGGAAGAAGATCAGGGAGCATGGCGTACCAGTACAAGTGGGTTTGAGACTTCTTTCTTCTGTCGCATGGCGGGGCGTTGATGGCGCGTAGCCGTTGCACCTCGGCCTATTTAGATCGGATTATATGTTGCATGCTGCAGAAGATAGACTTGCATTGAAGCAGGTCGAGTTTAATACTATATCTTCGTCCTTTGGTCCGCTTTCTGAGCGTGCGGCTGCTATGCATAGGTGTGTTCAGTTTTCCTGGATATCTTTCGTAGAAACTGATGCGGCATAGAAATATCCTGGCATCTACCTCCTACTTTTCTGCATCTCCACATCTTACTGCAGACAATTTTCCAGAGAACGGCACCACCTCTGGTCTCGCTGAAGGTCTCTCCAAGGCTCACGAAGCTTATGGCGTTCGAGAGTCAGTTCTAACTTCGTTCAAGTATGCATGTATTCGTGAACTTACATCGACCCAGCGCGCGCATCCTGTTCGTCGTGCAACCCAACGAACGCAACGTTTTCGACCAACGATGGCTAGAGTATGAATTGCTCGAGAAGTACATCACCACCTCTCCTACCATCCACAGACTAACCAGAACGACAGACATCAAATCCATGCTGTCCGTCAAACACTCGCTGACCTAGCCGTCTCTGCATCCCTCGACCCCTCCACGCAAGCACTCACAATCACCATCCCTTCCCCAACCAATCCCTCACCATACGAAATCTCCACGATCTACTTCCGCGCATCCTACACCCCCTCGGACTTCCCGTCACCCTCCTACTACGACACGCGTTTCCTGCTGGAGCGCAGCCGTGCTATCAAATGCCCCTCCCTTCCCCTCCAACTCGCAGGCGGGAAGAAGGTCCAAGAAGCACTCACACGCCCCGGGGTACTCGAGCGCTTCCTCAGTAACAAAGGCGCAAAATGGGGTACACGCGCTCTCGATCTCACAGCGCATGCAGCAGACATCCGAGCCACCTGGATGGGCATGTGGGCGCTCGACTCAGAGGATGCTGATATCGCCGCTGCGCTTAATCACCTCCCGGTTTCAGGACAAGGACAAGAAAACGTACCGCCCGGAACACGTCTCGCGCGCCTTAAGGCCCCGTCGCTCGTGTTAAAGCCCCAGCGTGAGGGAGGTGGGAACAACGTCTACCGCAAAGCCATTCCTGCGTTCCTAGATGCTCTGCCCGCTGAAGAGCGCGAAGCCTGGATCGCAATGGAGATGATCGAGACGCCACGCGGGGTAAGTGGTTACCTCGTACGCGCATCTCCGTCGAGTTCAGGCACAGACAACGGGAGTACAGAGAAGAAAGTCGTACGCGCAGAGGTTATCTCTGAGCTGGGCTTCTTTGGGTATGCGTTGTTTGGAGTGGGAGAGGTGGTGGAGAGGGAGGTGGGATGGCTTGTGAGGACCAAGGGGACAGAGAGTAATGAGGGCGGGGTTGCAGCTGGGTTTTCGGTGTTGGATAGTGTGGTGCTCGTTTGATGCATGTCGTTTATAGGATAGAGAATATGTAAATCTAGAGTCGGAGGCAATGAATTGTCGCTGGAGAACAGCGACTCAACCTGTTGGATTATTCTGCATCATGATGGAATACCAGCATCAAGGCCTGGCTTTCCGATGTACTCAACAAAATGAGTTGCACATGTAAACCCGAAAGCACAACTATTTCAAGTTAATAGATTTCAAGATGCTTATCTAGCGGCAGGCCGGGTCCGGAGTCCAGACAGAAAGTCTCAGTCTTCGACATACCCCTAGTAATTAGACTGGCAGGTATTTTGTTCCCACGCTTGTGTATCCGTACAAGTCTGAGACTCAGGAGTTTCCAGTCGATGCCCAAAGTCTGCCCGCCGTGTTACACCGTCCGCTGAAGCTTACTCTATCCCGGGGTTGTGCCCACCTTTCCCAGCCAGCGAGTACGTCAGCAACAACAGCCAGCACATAAGGCGTGGGTTCGTTCCGACCATTTAGTACTCTGAATCTACCACCAACAACCGGGTCATGCTCACCATGTGACCAGCCAACGGATGTTGGCGCCCTCTTTGACGCCTTACGAGCACACCACGAGCTTACAATAGGTGTTGGTTTAGGCAACTTGAATGTAGTCAGGCCTTGATAAGGAATCTGAAGACCGCCGTGCTTTCTAAGTACCTTCAAGCTTCCCTGATAACCGTGCCACTCAACCATGACGGCCACGCTTAACCGTTATGAACAGCCATACTTCGGACCACACCCAAAGTTGGTCCTCGCCTTCGACGTAGGCATTACACACAGCAATGTCTCCTACTGTATACTCAGTCCCGGAGAAGTTCCTACTATCTGCTCTGTCGACAAGTCGGTATTCGGATTCCATCAAGTCATGGTTTATTATCGACTAATGCGAATATTAGATACCCAGGCCAAGAATACATCGGAGGCGACTCGAAGATACCTTCTTTACTATACTATAACACGAGTGGAATTGCCTGTGCCATTGGTGCTGAAACTCAAGAGATGAATGTTATTGAAAGAGCTGAGGAAGAAGGATGGGTGAAGCTTGAATGGTATGTCTGGTACTATTCGTGTTCGCGTAATTGACCATATAAACACTTGAAAGGTGGAAACTTCACCTACAAGCTGTGCATCCTCAGCCTGCCTCCTATACCGATTGCCCGCCTCTTCCACGAGGCAAGCATGTCATTGAGGTGCTCGGCGACTTCATGCAATACCTCTTTCGTTGTGCACGCACTTATATTAAGGAGAGTTTACCGAATGGGAACGGACTTTGGGGGTTACTCGAAAATCACATCGAGTTTGTCTTTACCTATCCAAACGGCTTGGAGGGTCCGCAGCAGCGACAAATCTGGATAGCTGCCGTCTTTGGCGGTCTCGTTTCCAGTACGGCAGAGGACATGGCCCGTGTTCATTTGCTGAGTGAAGGAGAAGCAAAATTGCACTACGTCATCTATCATAGTATCCTGGCGTCAGAAACACTGTCACAGACACCAATTGTCGCCTCTGATAGCCAAGGTATTGTCATTATCGATGCGGGAAATTGGACTATCGACCTTAACGCCTACTCAATGACTTTATCCCCATTGATGATTGAAGAGATTGCTCCGGCCGAGTGTAAGTCTCATGATATTCTCGAGTCACATCTCATTCTCCATTCATTAGGTCGACTGCAAGGTTATGGATTCGTGACCCGCCGTGCTCGTGGTCTTCTTCAAGGCTTGCCAGCAGTTCCTGTTTTCTGTGTTAATTCCTAATGGAATGACTTGGCAGAAAAACTATCAGGCAGTCGTTTCGGTACACCAGAGATAGTACAGCAGATGACTGACATCTTCGACAAAACCACCAAATTCAGGTTTCGCAACCCGGAAGAGTCGTCATATATCAGATTCGGTACCTTGCGCGACAAAGATACCCAGTTCAATATTCGTTCTGGCCAACTTAAATTGAATGGGTAAGGATTATAGGCTTCTCGAGCCATCGACGTCTAACACGTGGCTATTAAAAGACAAGATGTCGCAGAACTCTTCGAACCTTCCATTGCTAGCATTATCGAGGCTTTTGAAACCCAAAGAATGAATGCAAGCATTCCAATTACAGTTAGTCATTCATTCATTGCACTTAATTGCAAGTGCTGTCAGTGACTGACTGTCCACCACCTGAAGATTGTATCATTCATGGGGGACTTTGCTGCGAGCGACTGGATGTTCGCAAGGTTGCAGGAATATTTTCATTCGCTTGGTATTGCATTCAGTCGACCTGATAACCATTGGTGAGCATCAGTAACCAACAACGGTTCAAGCTCACCTATCTTATTTTCAGCAGTAAGGCGGTCGCTGATGGTGCTGTGTTGTACTGTGTCGAACAGCTCGTAGCACTATAGCAACAATGTAGCACCCTGTAATTTCTTCGAGTTTGTAGTTTTATTCTCGTATTCAGGTATGGTTTTGCTTTCGAACCATCGGACTTGGGAAGCGCTGCCTGTGTAGGTAGAGATCTTGCTTGACCAAAAACTTACTATGTAGCCTGCTCATCCTGAAGGATGAGCCTGGTACCAGAAGTTCACCGCTCCCTCAGAAAATTGCTCGCACAGTGCAATGCCATTTGGGCCAGCTCTGGCCTTTCCACTTCCTCGGGCTACTCATTCCGCATTCAAATCGGTGGAACAACGGAATTTCTTTTGTCAGGAGTCCCACTCGATGTCGTTGGACGTTGATCCTCCGATTCTTTCCTCCACTATTGACGCCCTCTTGAACTTCTGGCACCACTGCACGTGGAAAATCTCCAGACATTTCTTTTCGGGCCTGCACCGCCTTCCTTCTCGGTTTGGGTGTGCCTTCATTTACGGCTTTTCCTTGCTCGTGGCTTCGGGTTGGAGTCCCTCTTCCTCCCCTCGGTACACACCAGAGCCCGAACGTTCGCGTAACCTTATTCTTTGAACACCACCTTAACGGGAAAACATCATGATAGGATGGGATGGGATGGGATGTTTCCTGGACAGCCGCTACACGAAGAATGTCACGGTCTTGTAAGTGTTGTCTTTTAATATCGCTGTCGGAGTCTGACTCAAAAATGTGCTTACGATCATTCTCTCGTCTTCCAGTGCATGGGCTGCTGTACCAGAGAAGAACGTGTAACATTTCACAACGCGCTCCCGATGCATGCGTTGGTAATTCTAGGGTGTGATATCTACCACCGACCGTGGTCCCGATACTGAACCACGTGGAGTCGTTAAAGATAAACATCGCTCTCCTAGGATGCTCGGGACATGTTGGTGATGTTTACATGGGTATAGGGATGCCAGGTTGGGATGATGTGAGCGGAAGCGTGTTCTTGGGGTGGCATGAAAACTTTTAAAGTCATGAGAGAGGGTGCGTTGTCTTTGGTTGCGTCCTCGGACTGAGTTGGAGCATTAAGATGTTTCATTCGTGTATCATACAAAGTTTCGCGCTTGTGGACACATGCTGCCAAAAAGGTTTCGAGTCGTGCTATTCCGGTTCGAGCGGGCGATCAAGTCGGTGTGATGATTTGAATCGATGCAGACAAATCGAAGTGTCTGGAACTGAATGTGAAGAAATCGAAGAAGGGTACACTTCGAACAAACACGCCGTCGCAGGACTTATAATGAATAGTGGGACTATCGGTGGCGTGGAGGGAAGCATTGTAGAATCATTGGTCTAAGCCAGCATACCAATAAAAGTAACAGGGAAACATGATACAGGAATAACCAAAGTAAATCCATAGAAGATACCCGCGTGTCAATCTATGCATATGTAACAGTTCGCGGGGAAGGCATATTGTGTAAGGCTGATGGTGAATTCGAAGGGATTCGTAGTGATGGAAAAGTCCGTTTGACTCTGACGAGTGATAGAGACGGAGACTTTCTTGAGGCTTTCGGACGTGCCTGGAGCAGGAAAACACCGAACACAATTCTGCAAAGGAATAAGAAAGTACAGGGCTGGCTCAACGGTCAAAATGAGCATGAATGAATGAAGGAAGGAGACATAGTGATAAAGGATTGAAGGCAGTGAGCAACGAGGCGTAACCAACGTGATTGGGTGAGACGCTTATGAGGGAAGGCGACGTCAAAGCGTCAAATAAAGGATAGAGTGACGCAGGGGAAGAAAGAAAGCTCTAAAGGATAAGGAAATGTATCCAATAACGTCGGATGTGAAAAATAGAAGTTTTCACACCAATGATGCATTCGAAATGACTCGCGCCTTAATCTGTAGTACTGGATCAGTGCGTAGAGGATATGCGATCCTTGCAACTGCGACATTCATCACAACGAGAGAGCTGGGTGAACAAAGGATTAGCATCGTGGCATAGGCGGCATTACTGGAAGGACTCACTCAAGACCCAAGAACGTAAGCTGGTCTTTGTAGCTTCATCACTTGCGTCCATCGCAAAACGGTACGATTCGAAAGCTTCTCCAAGCCTGCCAGCCCCAAGGAGTGCAAGGATCAGTTTCTTGTTGGAGGTTTTCCACAACGCCCCGATGTCCCATCCAAAGAGCTGCAAAACAGGCGCAGTTGAGCATGGGTGAGTTTCCGGTGACGTCATATTAAACGTACCACAGTGAAAGCCTCGCAAGCAGCAGGAGCGGCAGATTTAGCCAAGAAAGTGCTAGCCTTAACAGCGGCAGTGAAGTGCTCGATGGCTTCACTATGACGCGCACCTATTGGAAGCAATAGTTCCTAGTTGGACTCGCAGACTTGCCTGATGCATGAAGCACAGTCCCATCAGTCAGCGGACGAACATAAGTGTGATTGAGTACACAAGACTCACCACCACGACACCACAAGCGAGGGGATCTGCAGAAGGATAAGCAGACAACTGCTCCACACGCAGCAATGCCTCTTTGTGTCTGTTAGCATTGAAGAGCGCAATAGCCTAAAATACACAATGAAGTGCGAAGTACACATGACGAAAAAATCAACCTACCTTGATTAAGTAAAGGAACACAGTGGCATCCATATTTCCATGCGTGAACGTGAATGCTAAATCAAAGGCTGTCCTTGCGTCCTCGACAAGCTGCTTTCCACAGAGAGCAATACCTTTGGCGATATAGCCAGCCATTGATGTCTGTATGGCAAGGGACTATGTGACCATCGAAGTCAGTAAAATTTTAACCAGGGCGTGATGGATCTTTATCACCTTGTTTGCATCCCGAAGCGCATTTTCCCAGTTAAGTTTGCGTGCCATAACGAAAGAGCGGTTGGCATAGGAGGCGAAGTTCTTGGCGTTGGCGGTAATCTCTTGAGTGAGGACCTTTTCAGCGGTAGACAAGTCCCCTGTGATGGATGCAATACGGATGGTCTTGGTGATAGCGAGGAGCTCATCCGCGGTGATGATAAGTGTCTGAGTGAAAAAAGCTCAAATAGCGCCATACGAGCAGAGAATAAAATCATACCCTTGAAACAAACTGCTCAGACTTGGAGACAAACTGTTCCTCGGTAACAGATTGCTCATCCTTGGAAGCGAGCCGCTCATTCAACATAGACTGGACTGTCGAAGACGATTGCTGAGACTTGGAATCGAAGCTTGTGGCCGTCGAAACTGCCTGTAGAGACTTGAAATCTGAGCTTTCAGTCTTTGAATCAGGTTCTATAACCTTTGAATATAAATGAAGATATTAGATGAGATGACGAACGTGTAACTAATTGGAATTACCTTCAGAGTTGAAGCACGCTTTCGAATCTTGGAATTAAAAGCTGGAACCTTTTGATGAAAGGACACAAGATGAGATGGTGAAGGTTTACATCAATAAGAGATTACCATTGACTCGAACGCTGGCTCCCACTTCGGGGCAGGTTGTAGAACCGAATTAAAAATCTAAACGCAAGATGAGATAATGGGAGGAAGGTAGACCGACAGGAAATTACCTTTTCCTCGGAAGCGTCCACTGGCGAAGTACCCATGGGTGCCGTCCACTCTGTGACTTTTTTATCATAACCTCCGCTAAGGATGCGCGTGCCATCCGCGGAGAAGGCTGCGCAAACGACAGAAGAAGTGTGCTGGAAGATGGCAATAGTATGTTTATCAGAGAGCTGCCAGAGACGAACAGAGTTGTCGCTAGAGGCGGAAACTGCATGCGTGCCAGAAGCATTGATGGCGATGGAATTGACTTTATATGTGTGACCCGTCCAGGGAAGATCGACCTGCGTCCAGCTCGATGTGTCCCACTCCCTTATAGTGGGATCATGGTCATCTCCCCCTGAAAGAAGGCGTGTTCTATCAGGAGACCAGGCGAGTGACAATGTACCGTGACTGTGACCCTTGAACCTCTTTTGGAGTTTCTCGCCAACGTAAATTTGGATATCTTGGTCTGTTGCAACCGCAAGCATATATACGCCAGACCGCGCATACCGAACGCAGCGGACAGTACTACCGCAGTTATAATTTACGGGGTATTGCGTCCATGTTTTGGTGTTCCAAAACTTTACGCTTTGGTCATTTGGTGCCGACGACGCAGTGACGACGAACGCATCGTCTGGTGAAAAGTCCAGTGAGCGGACTGCACTGCCGTGGACTTTGATAGGTTTGGTGAGATATTCTCCAGTTTTTGTCTGCCAGGCGATGAGCTCTCCGTTCTGGTCACCGGTCACTATCATTTGTCCATCTCGCGATACCGCCAATCCCATGACTTCACTGGTGTGCCCCTCCATTTTCTTCAATACTTCACCTGTCTTCAAGTCCCATAGACGAACTAGCCTGTCTTCAGAGGAGGTCACAATCTGTTGACTATAGGGAACGTCTGCGACTGCGTAGACCGTATGTGTGCGATCTTCGAACACTCGAGTAGGAGTGACAATAGGAACGGGTTGCGCCATTTTACTGGAGGTTGGTGTTGTTGAGCACGGTTGAATGAACTTGGTAAAGTGATTTCGGATGTAGCTGAAGAGGTGCGTGCGCTGCACGTTTTATATTGCTTCATTTGACGCTAAACACGCTCTTATTGCTACGATTACCTTACTTGACATTTCAGATACGTAGGTACATGCTTCTTGAATGCCGCTACAGACAGTTATCCGCCCGGTGACATGTGAACCTCAGGCCATCGGCCAATGTGCAGAGTGTCCTGGACATTCTAGACATTCTGGATCCAGCCTTTCAGGTCCCCAGGTCCGCGGCTGTGTTCAGATGCATCTACTATGACCAAATTTTTGTCATATCCTGCTACCAGATTACGCTCCGGGACCTTACAGAAACACACCAGATCACTCCCAGGCATCTTACAGACTGCCACCAGATCTAATAGCGGAGGGACGAATTTTGGTGGCGCATAACACCAAGGTACCTATCAGATTCATGTCATACCATTCAGTTCACCTGCGAGGTGACAAATATCAACCTAAAGCTGTTATGTGCAATTGAGACTCACCAACTGATATCCTCGTCATCCGACAATGAAATAGCATCGTGAATGTCCATCGAGTCGTTGTCATTGGCAACCGGTGCACGGAATAGGATATCCAGGACACGAACAGAACGTTCAGGTGTTTACCAGGTATGGCCAGGTGCCTGCACATTTGCTGATGGGCTCCTCAGGCCGACCGGAATTTTGATAGCTGCGGGGTTCTTTTCTTCTCTCATGAAATCGGCGCCATATGCATGCAGCCAAGGGCATATCAAGCAAGGTACATACTTGCGGAATACCCGTGTCATACAGGACCTTACCGTGAGCAACCAAATTTTTGTCCACCCACGTAATCGTGCTGAGGTAACGTCTCATTGTGCGCACTGTGGACGTGACAGTCAGGACACTATCAAGAACTAGATCGGTGTTGCAGATGCAGGCGTGAGTACTTCACTTCAACAGAATATAATTCAACGCCCAGGATTGTGACGCTCAGATTCTTGGTCGCGTCACCACTGCCTATGTACAATACAACTGCGTTTCAAAACGTATGTCCACTGCGACAAGGCGGGTGCGACTTCCGTAAACTCAAACTTTGACAGAAGGCCCAGACTCCAGAGATCTACAAGCGAAAGAAAGAAGTCAAGTTTTACCCATTACCACGGTGAAGGCCAGACCAAGAGACATACAAATGCCCAGTTCCATCGGAAATGAAAAAGACAAGAATCCCGACAGTGCTTCCACGATCATAGTGTTATCACTTACAACTTGCCGGCGAGTGGGAGCTCTAGTCCTGTAACCAGTCGGGATAGGGTACGCCCCGAGAGACTATAAATGGGTTTTCTACTGCTTGTTAACCTGATGTCGCAGAGCACAGCTGTTGAGTGTACGTAGCTGCAACCGCATGCCTGTCTTTCTCGTCTTTGCAATGCTGTCATCGCATGGATTTTCGGAACCTCCTGACAGAGTATCACTTGGCAGGACCGATCGGGCTTCACGCCTGTCTTCTGGGATAGGCCGCCGCGCTCTTGCATCTGCTCATCATATCGCCCAATTAGGATATTCGACACTGCCACTTGGGAACAGATCGCCATCCTCGTGGGTACAATAATTCCTCTGTAGTCCTTGTTTGTTGCTCCCCGGCGAAAACAAGAGCAGCCAATTGCATGGCCAGGGGTCATCATCACGATCTCAGCCTGCCGCTACTTCAATGTCCACAACACAATCTACTCCAATAGTAGTACTCAGGCTACCGCACCAGGTGTACCAACCGTATAGTCACGACTCTTCATCATTGTTGGCTCGTCTTGTACCTCTGATTTGTTGCGTACCTTTCCCCAAGCACCGATGGTAATTGATGCTGTAGAATAATAAAAATTCTATTCTATCTCTATTCCTTTCGCCGTGTCTTGCCCTATTCCCGGCCGTCAATCGTATTTTCTCGTCGTGAGACTCATGCAGTATATCGATAATCTTTGCTAACAAGAGGAATGCTTCAAGGTATCCAAGAGAATGAAAGTTAAGGGACATTCTCTCCTCCGCTCATGTAGATATTCATTGCACTGTACTATGAAACTCAAGCAACCGACTGGTCTTTAAGGTGATGTCTTAGACTCCAAGAGCAAGATATCTTCTACCAACCTTCAAGTATCGATGATGGGTCCAACCAAGTAGGTTCATCTTGAGGTGTGTAAACGTATTCCGAGTAGACGACCCTATTTTGCATCCCTTATTTTCGCTCCATAGCTCAGCTTTGCCCAATGTTTTATTGACAATGATAGACCCGTCGGCTCACTGGCACAGTCATCTTTGCCATTGCCAGACAACCCATTCTCATTCAAAGTCGATCCTCGCGAGCGTATCTCGTGCACATTATCGACGATCTGCCATCAAGCATAGACGATGTCATCCCCAACCAGAAAGACGCCAGAAGTCATGCTCTGTGTGCGCAATGAATATTTTCACTCTCTTCAGACACGCATTTCAAATTTTACAAAATGCCAATCATGTCGCTAGAAGGACTGCTCGGTCATTCTGGTACAATCAGGAGTTATAAGTACTATGAGGTATCTGCAAACATTGAGGCTTCCTGCGGTGAGAAAAAACGACCCACTGGCGACTGCTTGAATCGCGTCACTGCATAACGTCGAAACCAACCAGGCGGCTGTGGAAATCAAACACGCTCGAGAAATGAAATGACAGTAAAATGAAATGTAAATGGGTGTCTGTATGCTGCAGTACCTATGTCCATCTGCATGTGAGAGAGATACAGTAGAGAGGAACCGCGAAACGAATCCACAATGGAAGGGGCCGTAGCTACAGGGTTGTTGCACGTGTCGGCCTGGCGCGGAGCAATAGGAGCAGTGGGTACTGCGGACGTTGACACCAATAGGGTGACAGGCTGAGTCTGCGGTGGCGAAGTCTGGGTCTGAACTGGACCTTGCGATTGACCTTGCTGCTGTTGTGTTGAGGGTGCATTGCCATCAGGGTGTCGAGGGGACGCGCAACAGAGAAAAAGCACGAGATGAGCCAACATTCGGACGGGTAGTGAATACGCAGGTCTTCCACCTGGTGTGGTAGTACCATTAGGCTGAGTGTTTGGGCGGTGTGGCAGTGGCGGAGGGGCAACAAATAAGACCTGATAGAAATCATCAGACAACAGAAATTGATACACCGGAGAAAGATATACCTCCCTGTCCCGCATTGCAGGTATTTCAACAACATGAGGAGTTGTTGTGCGTTGCGAGAGTTCGATTACTTCGCTGGTGCGAGGTTGAGAGCGGAAGAATGAGGACAGGACATCGACAAATGGACGTGAACTCAAAGGCGTTGTGGGATGAGGTCCAGTTCTCGAATCGGGCTGAGAGCGGGGCAAAAGTGAGGATAGACGAGCGAAGAGAGCGTGTAGATCTAACCCCGAAGGTGTGCAGGGTTGAGGTTCGTTTTCTCCATCATTGTAGGGCGGAGAGTGGTGGAAGAGTAAGGACAGGTGGTCTAGGAGCACCCGCGGATGTAACAACGAAGGCGTTGGGGTTTGCGGAAGTTCAGCGTTGTTGGGTCGAAAGCGACGGAGAAGCGATGCAAGGCGAGCAAGGAGTGCACTTGCAGAGGAATGAGGGTGGCCACCACCCGTTGATGAGGACTGAAAACACAAAAGTCTGAACACGAACTCATTTACAGAAATACTGATGACGCACACCATCACCGGCTTCCGTACCATCGAAAAACCGTGGTGAAAGTCCATCGAAACCCCAAAACTCATCGTGACATCGTGTGGCATCAGCCTGGGATGTTGTTGTTATTTAACAAATGGGAAGGCTTGGAAATACGTCACGTACCTCCAACAGTGACTTGTCACTGATTGAGGAACGGGGGGTGCGCTCTGGCTCGCCTTGAGATGCCTTCGTTTGAGCAGCAAATATGAGGTCAGTGAGGGAGTGGGTGATATATTAACACCCACAATGATTAATAGGTCTTCAAGACCAGCTTTTTTGAGAATGGCATGAATATCCCATGCGTACACATCTGTGCCACTGCCAGTGACTAGCACAGTTCCATCAGCAGAAAGGGCTGCGCATTCTACTCTCTTGTCATGCTGGAGGGGAGGTCCGACTTGGAGGTTTGTGTCGAGATTCCACAGACGCGCTGTTTGATCATTTGACACACTCACAAGGAGGTGGCCGTTTTGGGAACAGGTAATAGCGTTGACCCAGTCTCTGTGACCCTGCAGAGTGGCAATCTGCTGCCAAGTGGCTGTGTCAAATATCCTAATCAGGCTATTTGACGCGGAGATGAGTTTCTCTCCATTCCAGGCCAAGCTTCTAACCCAATGATCATGTCTGATTATTGTGAGCAGTGCGCCCGTCTTTGCATCCCAGATTTTTATTCCGTCTTGGAGTCCCCCCGTCGCAAATTTTGTCGAGTCGGGTGAGAATATCACCGTGTCCACCCACGTTTGCCTAGTCTTGATGGGACCCAGGACTGTCTTGCCGCTCTTGACATCCCATATTCTTGCCCCATCCTCGGATACGCTCAGCACTCGATCACCACTTGCGCTCCAGCACACTGAGTCTACACTCAACATGTGCCATTTCCATACGACAATGACCTTTGCCTTCTCCACGTCCCACAACCTCACTGCCCCATTATTGCCGCTTCCGCTTGCGATAGTGCTGCCATTTGGAGACAATGCTATTGAGAACATTCTTACTTTATTCCCCTCATCTCGCCAGTCATCGCCAATTTGTGTCCCGCTCTCCAGGCCCCAAAGTCGGAGTGAGCCGTCAGTTGAACATGTGATGATGCGTCGTCCACTCGGCAGGTGCACGACACCGTTCACGTTGCCGGTATTACTTCGCATCGTCTTATATGGTATGATTGTTGTAATTTCTTTCATCTCAGTGACGGGGGAAGACATGGTTAGCGCTCGGCGTATCGACGTCAATGGCAGGTCGTGGACTGTATGCGCGAGAAATCTGGTGCTGCTTTTTAGTTAGGACGGGTTATTTGGCGATGGCTGGTGAGTCGACGGGCATACTTTATGTTATCAATACAAGCGCGCCAGGTATTTCTTACAGGAATTTAATTCCGACCGAGGACGGTTTTGGGACTATGTATGCTGACTCTTTCAGAGATTCGGAGGAGACCTTTGCTAGGATCTGCTAGTAAACGAATGCTCGACATCGCCTGATAGAACAGTATTACTCACAAGACCCACCAACGTTAACACGTACTGACGCTGATGCACTGATGAAGAGGACAGACCGTAAACTGGGATGGTGGATGTTTAGTTTGGAGGAAGTTAAGAGCTTATCATCTCAACCGTTTCCTAATAAGGTGCGCACTCCACGCCTTATCTCCTCATGTACGACCCGTGTTGCCTTGTATCCACATCACGTCATCGCTCCTGGGACACTTAATTTTGGTGGTTATCACAAGCGTTCCGCGCTTCCTCTCCCCTTCTTTGCGTGTCTTTCAACATGTATATGTCTGCAATATACGCAAGGCGCTGCCTGCAGCACGCTTGTCTGCTTGTTGTGCAATATTTGAACACTCATCCTCATGGTATTGCTAGTAGACACCCCTATTAGATGTCTTACCCTGCTGAATCTCGCTCTGCTCATCTAGCACAGGTGTGAGATCTTTCGATAGTTTTATTAGCACCAAGGCAGAGCAGATCAATGCGAGATAATATCACCGAGATCCATCGTCTCGGGTTTAGAAGGCGCCTTGCAAATCCAAATTCCAGAAAACGGACCATCCAATCAGTCGAAGATCTTATTGATGGTTACGAGATTTGAAGTTGCAGGCGGCACAATCGCTGATAATCACAAAATATGTAAGCAGAAGTCTAGAAGCATTTTGTGCTCTCGAATTCGTTGATGGTATTTGTGAGTCACCCTCCCGAACGACAGCTTGCAGTGATAATCGTTGGGTATGTCATCGTCTCATGTCTGGTGTACTGCCTATAAAAACTTCTTGACCATGATTTTTCAGCTGGTGGAAGTCGCGGGCACTGACTGTTGTACGATTCACAACTCAATCATGTATTGATTTTTGTATGAGCAGACCTCCACCAATGCATCAGGGTTATCCTCTGTCATCCGTCTGTCAATTGCTCGCTGGTGCATTGAAGTTCAAGTCTTGCGATTGATATGGGAGTACTCTTTCAAGCAACAAAACACGAGGGCTCTCAGATTCGACTACAAATACATATGCGGAGAACGATCATATACTAATATTACAACGACGTCAGTGTTGATGTCGTATTCACTCTCTATTGACTAGAACTACAGTCAGTCAGATCCCTGGCAGGAAGACGCTAAAGCTCACTAGATAGACCTGGATTCATTTGAGAAAGTCCTTCTCAGTCAGAATGCGACCATTGAGCATCTTTCCAAGATGAGTTGGTAGATATCCCATGCCTTTCCTTCTCATTCCGAACAACTTCTTTAGGGGAAGAAGCTGGGATCGCTTGAACATACATGATGCTCTTGCAGAAGGGCGATTGTCTATCTTGATGAATCCGTCGTGGTCGGCTACCAAGTCCTCTCCCCCTAAATCCGGCGCGTTGAGTCCTAAGAAGCTGCAAGTATGCAGATACGTGTTGTAATCGGAGAAATAGAGTTGGGCCGCAAAAAGGTTGAGCTGGCAGATAAGCGGTTCTGATGGTGTCATCCGTGGGGCCGAAGGAACACAGTAGAGTCGAAGGTCGTCGCATGCCTGCATCGTTTGTATGATGCGAGGAGTGTAGATGCACAGGTGAACTGCCTTGCTCGTGCGGATATCAGGTAGTAGTACGTCCACTTCATTCGGGCTCATTACTACCAGGGTTGGGTGGCCAACGTCACTGGATACAATCCAATTGACGGGCCGCAGATAATCATCCATTTTTTGGATGCCAGGGACAGTCCCCACCGTATGAGCGAAGTCGCGGGTGACTAAAACATTGTGTGCCCACTGATCGCGCTCATCAAATTCAGCAGTCGTGTCGACAAGGCTGGATAGCACTTGAATGAATGCGGGAGAATCTGCGGCAATTTGACCGGACTTCACGAATTGACGAACGTGTACATCCACGTTCTGGGCTGCGGGTTCTACCTTGGGCGGTCTTTCCACTTGACGTTCTCTCTCTACCTCATGGATTACCTCCCTTTCTTGTTCTTCGTCCATCCTCCTCTCGGGAGCTGATAGAATTCCGAGCTCCTCGCACTTCGTTTGGATATCTGGATCGAAATTTTGGGATACCTCTGAAGAACTGCGTGGCGCGTACAATTCCTCTAATGAACGTTCCTCCGGCTGCAACCAGGCTGACATTAAGGTAGAAATGGAAGTGGTAGGGGCTTGCGAGAATTGAGTCCATGCGGAATATCGTGTATTGAAATCCGATCGCTGTTGGATCCAGGATAATGCACGCATCTCAATATCAGTGCAAGTTTCGAGCATCGCCCAGTGCAAGATATCTGACACGTCGACGAGGTCGCTAGCATCTTTCTGAGCTGCCGAGCGAATGCTCTGGTCAACTTCAGCCGGAGCGAAGAACATCACTGATTGCCCATGGCCCAGCTTGCGCATTCGCATGCATCCTTTGACATCAGTCAATATCAAGACCGACAAGCACGAACTCTGGAATCACGAACCTTGCACTAGGCGGTCCTTCGTAACTTTGGGACCAAGCGTGACAGCAGCTCGGAAACCGTAAGGCAGCTTGACGTCTGTTCCCCTCGTATGGGCGTCGTCTAGATATACCACGCATTGGTCAAGCTGCTGTGCGAAGGGGGACGACACAAGGGGTTCGACTGTCCCATCTAGACTGACAACAACCAGTTCATCGTCGTCATTCACGAAGACTGCAGCTCGGGCTTTGGGCGTGGCTCGAAGCCATGCTTCGGCTAACTCCTGATTCCTCAATTCCAGCATCTGCGCTCCCACATCTAAGAGCACGCGGACCTTGGGGGTCTGTGCGACAAGAGAATCAATGAAGTCATGCACTTCTTGGCCAGGTGGTATGCGTTCGTAGGAGTTGTTTTCTGGGCGCAGAAGAAAGGCTAGGACTCGGGCATTCGTGCTGCGTTGGTAGTCAAGGTCGTGCTGCACAATTGAGCTCGGTAGTAAATATCGATTGTCGTTTGTACCAGAAAAGCCGGTTGTGAGATGATTCTTTTCTTGAGCGAGATCCCATCCGGAGCAGGTGAGTTTACTGGGGAATCCCTTGGCTTCCTTGGGGAAGACAACTCGAGACAGGTAGAAATCTACGACTGCCTTGTTAGATGCGAATAGTTGCTGAAGGTCACTGAGCTGGTCTGCAGATTCTGTGTTGATTCCCCTAAGGTTCCGTAGGCTTTCTGGGACGGACTGAAGTCCAAGTACCCAGGATTCATACTCGAGGGCGGGATTATCCTGCTTCAGCAGGAGCTCGAAGCATAATATCAGCTGCTGGGGCGTGAGGCCTGCATAGTAGTATGACATGCACGTGAGGGTGACAGCAACGTCCGGATGGCCAAACTCTGCCCGCAGAGAGGGCATGTCTTTGGCACGGAATGGAACGGCTAACATCGTTCGTTTGGGGGCGAGACCATAGTCCACGCGCCAGCGACGTTCTTTAAGGGCGTACACCAAGATACCACATGCCAGTAGTCCACGCAAGACTAGAAGGCAGGGCCAGACGGTGGTGTGTCTATAGCGCTCCTCCACCAAGCTGGTATAAGTGTTGGATATATTCTCAGTTGCGATGAACTGATGAACTGCTTGTTTGACGCAGAGAGGTGCTTGATCGAAGCTGACGTTTTCGAGTGCCCCGCTGATGACATCCTGTGTGATCCATTGGACTAATTTTTCACCTGCTGTGGGGTGCAGAACTCGAATGAAGGGGAACACTCCATGTGGCCGAATAGACACTTCCGAGTGAGAGGGAAATTCGCTCGTGAGCCGAGTAGCATGCTTTGCGACAAGACTCAAAACTTGTTGTGTAGTCGTCCACCTGTCAGGATGACCCTGAAGCGACCTTTGGAGGCCGACAGTGTACACCAGTTGGTAACGAACGTGCAAAATTTCATCACTTTCGTCCAGGATGTCACGTGTATGATTATCGAGCCACAGCTGAGTCTGCAGTATATCTTCAGCAGCTTCAGACCGAGGGAGCAGCTGACGGTCAACGGCCATCAACTGGAACGACAGAATATGATCTGGCTGCACGACCAAGATGCCCTTGGTGTCCATGCATTCTTGCATCAGGTCACGATACATGTGCACCTTCGATGAGTCGATGGAAAGAGCACGGGAGAATGGAATATAGAAAATGCGCCTCTGTGCAAGGCCGCTCAGTCGTTCAACCAAGAGCTGGAACATCTGAGCAGACAACGACTTCAGGACGATTACTCGGACCAGTTTGTGGCCGTCGGAAAGTGCGGCTGCTGCGAGAGGAACAATCACGTAGGATTTGCCCTCACCCATGTTCAGTTGGAGAGAAGTATTCCCCCCCCTGCAGGGCGATATCATCTCCCGCGCAACCTTCATTTGGACAGGCCGTGCCAAGAACTGACTTTCGATCTGCAACACTTATCATCAATAATGGTGGACGAATGGCTTCTTTCTGAGGCGTACCTGTATTAAAAGCCAATCAGGATACTGCTCGTACCTGTCCGAATCGCATAAGCACAACAGTGCTATACCAGCCACATATATACGAAGGAAAAGATGAAACATGTCCAATACAGGGTCTACGATCCCAAAGGACTCGCTCTGATGGAAAAACGATAGATAAAAAATAAATAGAGGGTACAGCTCCGAATCAGACCGCTCGCATTCTTCATTCTCCAATTCCTTGAAGAATTCGCCCCAGTTTTTGCTAGCGGCGAACATGAACAGCCTTCGCGAGCGTTGGAGTCGCAAAAGTACCTGCGACAGGCAGACAAGAGTCGTACGCCACGCCTTCCCCAAACAACTTCCCGATGCAGAAGCCATGCGAGTGAACAGGAGATTTGGTGTGACTCGAGGCCACAACCCAGCATTATACAACGCATTCTCAGCAACAGAGACAGGTGAGAGGACGTGTACGATAGATGTGAGTGCATCTTGGAATTGCTGCCTGTGAAGAGAATGGTACTCGAGCAATATTTCCGTCGTGTACGGAGCAGAGTCTGGTAAAGCAACAAGCTTTTCTTCGCAGAACATCGATCTGCTCCGGTCGAGATCATTGGCGTAGTTACGGCGGAACTTGTTACTTCCTCGGTCGCGAAAGTTGTTGATAAGTTGTTGCAACCTCGCTGTGACTATGATATCTGGAGATACCAAATCTCCCCGATCAGAATCGGGCAGAACATGGGGAGGCCCGTTCACGCGTATAACAGGTGGGTTTCTAGCGAAGAGGTACTTAACATCAACGGACGAGGCTGACGAAGCAAAATCCAAGTCTTTGAGGTGGAAATCAAGATCGTATTGTGAGGGTAGTTTTGACGGAGGATGAGTGGCATAGAACCGGTTGAGGATATCTTGCAGGACGTTCAAATGCTGCTTCAGAGAACGGTTTGCCCAACAGCTGCGATATACTGGGCGAAGTTTCTCCGACAGTTCGGTAAGATTGTAGCAGTTCGCTTGCAGAATATTCAGTGCTGGAGGATCTTCGCATGGCCAAGCGTCTTGAACTTTGCTGAGAATGAGGTGCTTTTCAGAGCGACACTTATCTTCAAAGGCTGAATGACGACGCCTCCCAAGAGCCTTTTCATCTTCCCAGCTCATTGCAGGTAGGTATCTCTCCTGGCTGGTTTCATAATCTATGACACACGAACCGACGATGGTGTCCAAGATCGCACTGGAAGGTATGAAACCATCCGAGAGATCATATGAAGCGAACTCTGGTGGATCACCCAGGGTGCGAATTTCGGGAACTGTGGCGAAGGCTAGGATTGTCGGGACGAGTGCATGCTCATCCAACAAGCCATATGATACTGAGGCCAAGGTGAAGACGAGTTTGAATGTGTCCTCCTTCGTAGCAGTACGACAGTGGTCGTACGCAGAAAGGAAGGTGTCGTGAAATGGCTGGAGCCAGTATTTGGAGTATCGCAAGCCGAGCGATGATTCACCAATGCCCTGGACATTCTTCCACTGAGTAAACAAACTGAGGATATCCTGTTGCACCGGAAGTCTGCTTGGCCACTGGTGTGCCATGAAGGCAGTATTGAATGCCCTCTCCTCTGCGTTTCTATCGGGTACATCGCGCAAAGCATAGATGGCATCTGCGTTACCGAGCAGAAGTGGAAGAGAAAACTGGTCAGGGTAGACCGCAGAAGCACGGATGGACGCGCGCTCGAGAAGGTGGTCGGTGAATTGCGGAAGATCAAGTGTAAGATGAAGGTCTGAAGATCCTTCTGAGAAAGTTGAAAGCTGCATGCCATAGTCTATAATAGATTTCGCAGCTGGATGAAAACCGTGGTGTTGAGCGAGGGATGCAAGACATGACCAAGAAACATTCTGCATCTTCTGAAGATGTGTAGGATACCAGACGCGCATGGTTGACAACGAACTTATCTCGCACAAAAGATCTATATCGCGATGGCGAAGCTTCATGAAAGACCGGCAAGCCGCAGAGTGCAGGAGATGCAACGCCTCCTCTGTCCCTGTTCGACCCGTCAGAGGATCCGGGAGACAGCCGCTGGTAACAGCATGGAGGAGTGCCTGATAAAGCTTATTCGTCAGACCTACAAGCCCAGTGAGACAGCATAGATCTGTGTCAACCCTGTACAGGTGGTACGCCACCCGGGCACCTTCAGTAGTAATGGTAACTTGGACGTGATGCTCATCGATAGTGTATGAGATACGACCGTCTGGAATGATGACGGTGCGGGGGTGCTCGTCCATGAATTGTGACTTCGGACGCATGACGAGTTGATTGACCAATCCCAACATCGTTCCAGTAGACTGGATGTCATCAACGACCATGTTGCGCATGTTACGGGACTGCAGTTCCCCATCCTCGTCGATAAAGAATTCCAGACCATATCGAGGCAAATCTGCCTTCAACAAATGAGTGTTCCCGGGACCTCTGTTACATGTAACCATGATGCAGTAGGCATCCTCCAGAGGACGCATTCTCTTGGAGATCATGTCCCACGTGTGGCTACGTATGTCGATGAGAGTGGCACCGTCGGCATTCTGCAGCGTTGAGGGGCCCGAAACAGAAAATCGCAGGACCCAATTTTCAGGTGAAGACTGCCACGCATGTTTCGCTGGCCGAATCTCTATTTCGTCTGCGTCCAGGTTGAGCCAATGAGTATGGCCGTCTATCAAGGTCGTCGGTAGGTCCCCCATAAATTTCTGGCTCGGAATGAGTTGAAGGATAGGCGAGCCTTGTTCAACATGCTTTGCGCGGATGATGAGATCGTTTGGGTCGCGGAGAGCGAAAGATACCTTCATTGACGGGCGAGTATATTATTTTAGCTGCTGAGTGATGACAACAAGGGTGACTGACCTGATGGCCGTAGGGGTTCCCGCGTGTCGCATACTCCATTCCAGGAATATCAGCTGGAACTATGTCCAGAACTTGCTGCAATTAATGAGTCAGCGTGCATTAACAGAGTCGCAACTTTCAAAAGCTAACATCACCGAAGGTTGTCTGATAGGTGGGATGTTGCACTATAATCGACGGAAGCCGACCCAACGGCTTGCCATCAACAAGCAAACACCCATCAACTAAGTTAAAGTGCACAGCTTGCGGTGATTGAGAACAGGAAGGCGCAGTCTGCGTCACAAGCCAACGAGAACTCGGAGCTGGCAGGGCCCTCCAAGGAGTTCTTGGTCTGTAGCTGCCCCATATTTCTTCCACCGCACAATCAAGACCCTCCCTGTGAATCTCTACAAATTGACGAACAGAAGCTTCTAGTGCGTGACAGCATCTCTTGTCCCGCTCTAGCAGTAGCCTGGAATGTTGCGACAGATTGCCCAGTTGGCTTGGAGTATTGTCGTAAATCATGACCGCACAGTACGCAAATATCTTGATATCGTCATTTGATGTTAAGAGCAGCGAAGGATCTCCGTCGACATCAAAGGTGCTCCGACAGGTGGCGGCCATATCACGAAGACGTGCTTGCAAATCCCGACTGGCCTTCTCATCGTCGCTGGCTTCCATTTTCCGTGAAAGCTGCCTAAGCAACGTAAAGGTCGCTGTTCGTATCCTCCGAAGCAACAAATATCCTCGACTTTTGATACTCCCTTCCTGTGTCGAGGACAAGATACGGCACACAATCATGATGATAGTGCTTATCGTGATACCTTCCAACCAATTTTCTTCGACGCTTGCCATCAAAGATTCCAGCTCTCCGAGCAGTGCGCTAAGGAAGGGTGTACTGTTCAGCTCCTCGTGCCACGGAAGGCCCTCGTCAGATGAACGTGGGCCAACCTGTGAAACGGCTTGGGCTAATAACAGATGGACTTCCTCGCATCGAAAATTGAGTGTCCTCGCACGGAGTTCGCGTAACACATTCATCCATTGCAGTAGCGGTCCACTTCTTAAGGTTCCGAAAGCGATAAATTCGTGAATGGTCATATCATTGTGACAATCCGCCTGGTTGGCGATGACCTCGTTTGAGGTATGTGATGTTCCTGCAAGGTATTGTTGCGAAACATAGTACGGTCCCTTGGGAAGAAGGAAAGTGCACAGTTTGTTGGAATCCCAGTGCAGCAGGGAGCCGGCTATCCATGCTTGTGTGGTGATATCAAAAGGCTGAAATACGAGACCGTTGTTCACACAAACACAGTCGGCAACCGTGGGAACATTTTGGTAATGGTAATGGCACGTAATGAAGGGTTTAGCATCTGACGCCAAAGTCAGCCTTTGCCTTGGATGGCATTTGCGGTATTGCCGCAAGGCGCCATAATTCGGCAGCGTGATGAAGGGAGGAGTGGACAAAATCTGTTCTGGAGTGCAGATGTCGACGAGTATATGAAATGTCATAGATCTCCACATGTCGAACGCGATGGGGCATGCTAGCTCGAACACAACGACGATTGCCTCTTTTTCGTACCGCGGTAACGGCCACTCGTGAACTGTAATGGTCATGGATCGCATCTGCTCCTCCAGGGAACATTTAGAACACCACCGAACGTGGTACTCATAACCCCAGGAGTTGACACGGTATTCATGTGATAAGCTTGCTGCGCTTGTCTGGAGGGAAGCGTACCTCTCGTTGAGGGTCCGAAGCTCGACCAACTTCTTCTCCCGCTCTTCCCGAGCATCCGCCTCGATTTTCAGCTTCAAACTCTGCAACATGGATGACTGGTAAAAATACTGCACTGCGAACGATTTGTCATCGTTGGTGGACGAGAACACCGACAGATGGTCGGAAACCTGGCAATGGCGCATTTCTAAGTAGGCGCGCAACTGCTTCAAACGATCAAGGGCTGAAGGTTTTCGGATCAGGAGATTCTTCCAAAGGGTCGATGGGACTTCGGGGGGATATTTTGCCAAGAGTGGGATTTGTTTAACAACGACCTTATCCATGGCTACCCAGAGCTCGAAAAGAGTGAGAAGCATCATTGACATATTCTCCGGGTTTCCATCGTAAGCTTCCAGCGCTCGGGAGGAGTATGCAGAGGCACACGCCTCAATCGAGATGCATGCGGATCGATGCTCTGCAATGAAACGCGCGCTACCCAGTCATCGATCCCTGATCTAACAAGCGTCTCGAAGTCTATCAGGGAAAGGGATGGTTCTGCAGCATGAGCAGCTATCAGGAAGCTAGCGTCAGCGTCAAGGAAATCATCGATTGTCCCGCGTGCGCGGTGGCTGAGGTTGAACGGGGTTGATGGGTCAGACGAATGCTGGTTCAGCAAAGCTTGGCGTATATACTCTCGACTGGTGTTCAAGGAAAGCTGAGTATCCTGCAAGATCGAGAGGGTCTTGGGAGCCCAAGGAGGTGAAGTCTGCTGCACGTCCTGAACAGATCCCCATCTTTCCTCTAAGACACTCTTAACGTCACCCGTGACCTTAACGACCATCTGTGATAACTCCGGAGAAGCAGAAGTTCCAAGTTTGAAAAGACGGCGTGCAATCTTTGCTGACATAAAGTGTAGGATGTCGTTCGACAAGTTGTGGTCGATGGCGAGGGTCGTGACCCTAGCCATCAAGAACAACATGAATGATTTATATGATGTTCGTCCGAGAGCGTTGCGTTCCAGAGTCGTCTGTAAAGCAACGCGAATAACAAGCCAAAGCGGAGACCGCCTCCACGGCAATTTCGCGTTGTTCCACAGCACATCATCTCCGATGCGCTTGCGGATGCGAGGAACATCAGCGATACTCCCGAGGCCACGAAGTATACCGGTCAGGAGTTCTGTGATATACCGGGGATGAGTCGTATCCCTCTCTTCAGGAATAGTGGAATCAGCTTTTGTGCGCGTTGCTGCCGCATCAAGGACGTCATGATCCATGCAAACGAGAAAATTCGCCAGCTCCGCAGAAAAGGTAGCGTCATTGACAATCGTGTTTGGAACCGCAATAGCAGGTCCAGGATACGAACAGATCAGCTTTCCCTTTGCGCCCATCACTGCGGCGGGGTCAGGAGAGATCTCGAACGATTCGAATATAGTCTCAGATTCAAGTTTTCTCATGACCACTGCAGCATTTTGCGCGCGAATCATAAATACCAGGACATCTTAAAATGATACTCAGCACATGGGGAAAAGTGCAAATAAGATGAAAATAACAGACCTTCGTCGTCCATGGCATTGATCTGAGATTCAACTTCCTTTAAGGACATAATGCTGAATCTGATTGAATCTCGGAGGTTCTGAAGCATTTTAAAGCTGCTCGCCCAAAGCTGATGCTTATCGGACGGCAGATCGTTGTTGAAGGCTTGAGCAGCATCTAATACCGCCTGAGATAGGGCCAAGTCGTTCTCAAGGGTATGGTCGCTTGCTTGCGGCAATTTGAGGGGACAGAAAACATGATTGATGATATATTCCAGACCAGATTGGTCCGTTGAAAGCTCAGACATGTTGTTAGGGTAAAAGAAGAGTGCAGTGACGGTGGAATTCACCCAGGCTAATAAGGCTCCCTTAAGCGCTTGTCCCCCCAAAGTCGGAGAAGCACCAACATGCTACCGGAGGTGTGTCATTGATATGATAATTGAAGCTGTACACGGGCATCCGCTTGAAGAACGACTCAGATCTCAAACAAGATCATGCCTGCAGGCACGAAGGTTTAATGTACCGTGGAAAGTAACATACTGTGAAATCTGCTGATCAAAGTGCGTCAACTTCTGTATGATTTGCACTCACTAGTTTTGAATATTCAGCCTCAACATTCCTCAATCAGCCCTCCATCCTAGCGACATACTCCATATCATCGGCACAGACCTTCCTCCAAACCTCTCCACTGCGCCTCTCATATCTTCACGAACCATGACAGGCTGCGAGATTAAATTCATCAAGCGTCACCTTCGGTCTAGACCGACCCTAATGTGACAAGGATGCCTCGTTGCTGCCTCGACACCGTCCAAATATCGTAGGTGTCCTTCTGCACCAGATCTTGCACATACGTCGGTGTGGCACCTTCTGATCTGTTACGAGAGCACGCAACACATTAGCGAAAGCCCTGTTTCTCCGCATAAGATCCTATTTTGAGTGATGCGCTGATCACTGTGTAGAACGATAACACAGGTATAAGGTAGTCTCTGGGGTCATCTGAAGAGATAAGGACAGCCATACACGTTACTATTGTGTCCGTTGGGTATACACTGTTCAAATGACAGTACGTATAGTTACCCTGGACCAACGTACACACTTGGGATGTTGGATCCGTAGGGCGGGAAATGAAACCTTGAGTGCGAATACCGAGCGATTCGGAATTCTGAATATAACATTCGTTAAAAGTATGTATCATGAACTACTGACTCGAAGACACAGACCAGAGAAGTCTCTGACACGGGGCATATGCCATCCTCGCAAGTCCGAGAAAGTGATATTTAGATCAATTCAATTCATTACTGATGTGCGTTGCTGCAGCTGATCATTGACATAATTGACCGATGCTGAGCGCACACTCATGTGAAATCCAAATCATCCATGCACTTACCACGCTACCCCTGCTCACGCGCCATCCGGCGAGATCATTGCTAAAGCACACGCCGCCGGGTGAAGTAAAGTTCATCAATGATATCAGTGTTCGTGTTTCCGCTGCGACGTGGCACAGATGTAGGTCATCAGGACATACGAGAATTGTGCCCTTGAGCCTGATGGAGGACAACGTCAGCAATCTCAGATGAAGTTCACGCCTGGAGGCACGCTAGACGATTTTGATTCACCTTGAAACAGAGCCTGATAGAAGTCGTGCCTTCTGTATTAGGCAGAGCCTCCACAGCTGCTAGACTGTGTGCGTCCGAGGCGAGGCCTAGGCACTACTTCTGAGGTGCAGCGTGTTGAATGAAGAAGTTGAATCTGGTTGTCCTGCGCAGTACTTTGCGTAGTGACGAGCATCAGCGTGAGTCTGGAAGTAGAAGAGCCGACTTGGCCGATGATAAATTTGATTTTCGCACGACTCCGTTCAACAAACGATCAAGTAAACCTTATCGCTTGGCCACTGGCAAGGGTTGGCCCATCGGTCTACTGATATCCAGATTGCACGACAGTTTCGTCTTTGATTCTGCACTGATTGCTTCTCGTCCGACGCATTGAGTATATCGGCTGGCAGAGGGACGATTGAGCTCAGTGAGCTGGCCTTACATCAGTTCCTCTCGCCAGCCGATATGCGTAGCGCGTTGGTGTCGCACGCCGCACTTCTCCTATAGACATGGCCGCCATGTCATGGAGATGATAGCAGGCTCTGCCATCGCACGTAGCAGCGAATGGCAAATTGCTTCAAAACTGATCTAGACACTTGAGGATATAGGCGCTAGCATCGATGATCGCAAACAAGAGACTCCAATCTTCTTCAAGTGCTCGTTGTCCAACCTACAACACCGCTGCTGGCATAGTGGGTAGCAAAATCATTGCGTTGGTATATACATCTAAGTTCTTCTGACCTCCTAATCTTCCTCGATACCCTCCTCTTCCTCCGCAATAAGTCTCTCTGCCTCAAGGGCAGCCATACATCCACTCCCCGCACTAGTAATAGCTTGTCTGTACCTCTTATCCTGCACATCACCAGCAGCGAACACGCCCTTGACACTTGTCTGCGTCGTTCCAGGGACAGTGATGATATAACCATCGGGGTCTGTTTGTAGCTGTGAACGCACTAGGGCCGTAGCTGGCTCATGTCCAATTGCATAGAACAGTCCGCGCACGGGGAGATCGCGCTCTTCGCCTGTCGTTACGTTTTTAATGCGGAGGTTCTTGAGGAGGTCGCCGTCGCCTTGACATTCGGTTGCGACGGTGTTCCAGAGGATGCTCTGTGCAAGCGTGTGAGTTGTAGTAAGTGGTGGGTATGAGGATAGAGGGAACGTACGATCTTGGGGTTATTCATGAGGCGCTTGGCCATAATTTTAGAAGCGCGGAGTTCGCTACGGCGGACCAGGACGTAGACGTGAGAGCCGTACTTTGTCAAATCTATTACAATGTAGTGATTGGCCTTTGGTATGACAACGAGAGGAAAGTTGGGAGATCTTACACGTAGCTTCTTCCGCTGCAGAGTCACCACCACCGATAACAGCTAATGGTTGATTCCTGAATATAGGGACGGCACCATCGCAAACTGCACATGCGCTGATGCCACTTTGCCAGTATGTAACCTCGCCTTTGAGTCCTAGCCTCTTCGCGCTCGCACCAGTCGCTATGATAATCGTATCAGCAGTTTCTGGTTCCTCGTATTCCTGACTCTCTCGCCAGTAGCGAAATGGGCGCGCAGAGAGATCGATCTTGGAAACGGTCTCTGTAATGATCTGGGTGCCGAAGCGAATAGACTGCTCGCGGAATTTGTCCATAAGCTCAGGGCCCAGGATGCCGGACGGAAAGCCGGGGTAATTCTCGACTGTGGTGAGAGAAGAGATATAGAAAAGACACGGGTGGAATAAGGCGTGTACGTACCATCTGTGGTCGTCGTAAGCTGACCACCGGCAGCGAAACCATTTGCCATGAAGCCCTCGAAGAGGACAGGGTTGAGGTTCGCGCGCGCGAGATAAACGGCGGCGGTGTGACCTGCAGGACCTGAACCGATGATGACCTGCGCATGGGTGAGCGCTGGGGAATGATGGAACCGAAATGAATGATACGGACGACTTTTGAATGCATTGTCGTGCTCTTTGGAACTTTACCGTTTGTGAGCGGTGCCATTTTTGAGTACGTGCGATCTGGAAGGGAAGCAGATGCGGCTGCGAGAGGAATCGCCCGTAGGCCTTTCAGAAAGCGAAATCGAGAAGACAGCGTGTTATAAGTACAAGCTAAGAATTCGGTCGTGCGAAATTACTAATCTAATCTGATCCCAGGGCCGGAGCCCGAAACCAAGTATTAAAGTCGCGACCGAGGGTTGGTTCTGCACTGTTCCTCTCGTCAAATTCAAACCATTCAAACTCACTATCGAATTTAATGTATATCAGTAGGATACGAGCAATTAATGGTGCCAGCGCACTCGGGCTAATGCGCAAAGAAATCGCTTAACCTGAATGGTCTTGCCAGCGGTCAACTTGACTTAATTCAACCCACTCAAGTTGTGCAACGTCATTGAATACAGTAGATGTGGTAACTTGACCTCGTTCTTCACGACAGCCTGCAGGCAAGGACTACTCAGGTTAATGGAATATCGCGAATTTGACCAGGCCTCCACTATCTATTCATACTAGGGGAGATTCCACTTCCCTTCCCCGCGTGCAATGCTCTCAGCTGGTATGCTGAAGCTGCGCAACACATATGACCTCCTCTTTACATGGTCCGATGGTCGCCAAGCCAGATTTATTCCTTTCTTCCTCTAGCTAAGCGGACGGGCTATTTACCGTGGAAGACCACTAGCGGATGGTTACGTAACTTGGTGATCTTTTAAATTCGTTGCTAAATTCATTTCATCATGCCAGTCATACAAGCAACGCTCCACTGAGCAGCATTTCTCGGTTTCAAGGCCAGGCTGCTATCCAGAGCATGACATCGAGAAACATACTGTAATGTTTCGATCACGCGAGGGTTTCCGAACCACAACAGTAGAACTCGGTAAATACAATGGTCAACATCGCTTGCCCCCTCAAGTAATTATGCACCCTACGCAGCATCCGGCTCGCTGCTCATTCTCGAACTCGACATCAAAATCAACTTTTCCAAGTACTTCCCTCTCTCTTGTAGTTGTTACGTGCTTGCGTTCGTTCGTTCCCTGCACTTTGTCATAACGGTCATCGAGTATCTTCTGGTCGTAGTACGCCCAATGCATGCACGAAATGCGCTTCTTCTGTTCATGCGTTGTCAGTTATGCCACGTGCAGCAATCTTTCGACTCACCCTCTCCTGGTACTTCTTGATCAATCTAGCTATATGGATAAATACCTCCTCCACATTGCGTCCGTTCTTGAGCGATACCTGTATGAATGCTAAATTCATTTCCTCTGCGAGTTTGTTTCCCTCTTCCACGTTATCTGTCAGCCATCTAGAGAACCTTAGCGCAATCCAACAGTCTCACCTTCCCAAGTCACTTCCATCCACGTCGCTTTGTGTTCGTCCTCAACCCTTACCGCCACGAGCATACCAGGGATAGGGTTTGTTGCATTGTCTCTTTCATGTTGTTTCCTCCTCACGACCCATCCATAATTTTCTTTCGCCAGCTCCAGCGACTTGCGATTTTCGGCAGAGTAAATGAAAAGGAACCCATCTCCTTGCTCGATGTATGCGCTCATGAGGTCTTTCTCACTATACATATCTCATGTCGGCCGATGTTAATAGGAACGAAACGGAGACATAACGCACAAGTAGTGATCTGCATCGCCTGGACCGAGGGTGTCGATTAACTCGATCGTTATTGGTTCGCCGTCGACTATGCATTCCCTGATGCGGGCTGCGGCGCGAATTAAGATCAGTAGATGAATAAATAGTGTTTCTGTCCTGTCGGACACTCACGGAACTTTCTGTTGTCATTCGGATGCTTGTCAGCTTGCGTTGGACAGAACGCTTTTGCTATTTTGGACCTTGCACCAACTGAAAGTTATCAGAGGCACTGGTATTTCAGATGAAAAAAAGGACTTACCGAGAGGACTGACGAACACAACTCGATACATTGGTAGAGGCACGGAACGGATTGCTTGCTCGATACCAATATCATTCTGTATGGGCTTGAATGGCTCGGTGAACTTTGACACCGATGCATTGCCTCTGCTTACCCGCAGTTTTAGGTTTTGCCTTGGCTCGTGCGAATGAGAGTGCATATTTTATAACCAGATGACTTGAAGTGGGGTGTTGAAAATACGCCACTCCATCAGACTATTTGAGTGGTAGTGGACAAAGCAGCGCGGCGGAGGGATGGAGCGCAAAGAGGTGTGGCAAGTGTCTTTGTTTATGGTCCACAGCTTCATGGTTGTAACTCCACATGGATAAGCATGGTTTTCGATTGTGTGATGATCGTGTCCTACAAGCTATCAGTCAGACCTTACTCGGTTCCTTCGAGCAACGTCCGAATTCCACCCTTACGGCATTCACACGAGAAGACCCCAGGGCCCAGACCCTATTCGACATGGTCACTTCGGTTTGATGCTGCAACCATCGTCGAGCGGTATATAACGGCCTCAACATATCCTTCTTCCCGCACGTTTCTCTTCTCTTACTCTTCGAAGTTTTACCTTCAGCTTTGTCGGTTCGATCTTAACATGTCTGAAGTCTTTTCGTTGTAAATGCTGTGAGGGTGTTCGGATCTTGTTGGCTCAGGGTTTGAAGTTGCTCGAAGGAACCGAGTAAGGCCTGACTGATAACAGGGTACCACTGGCAGCAACTGGTGTGTCACAGAACACGGGCCCCCACTGCGGCTGGTTTATAAGCCGTCATGTGTATGAAAGGACAGGCAGCTGTGCGTTTTCCCTTGTCGATTTCTCGGGTTTGTGCCCTACACTCAAGTGCGTAGCTTCTTTTTTGTGTTTTTTGTGTTTCTAAACTCACTTTTGCACCTTCCGTGCACACCATATGACTAGGCTAGCCACCAGTATCATTCCCAGTGCTTCTCGTCTTGCGTATCTTGATACTTATCGCACTCCTCGTCGTAGCACCCCTCAGCAGGCGGCCTGTTCCCAACCGTCGCTGAGACTCACCCTAATCTTTAATGTCTCCCTCCAACATCGAGAAGCTAGGGCCGCACTACCAGCCTCCCGAAGCAACTACCGAAAAGATTGTAGCGTCCCCAGAAGAGAGTTGGCCCACAAAAGATTTTGGTCTTATACCAATCCCGAAAAGGCTCCAATACGATCCCCTCAAACCTTTTCACTTTGGCATCTTTCTCAACGTTTCCTTTGGGTTTGCCAGCACATTCAGTATGGATTTCTTTGTAGATGATGAATGGATGCTAATGGCAAGACAGCTGTCGCTAACTTGTATTATTGTCAACCGCTGTTGAGTATGTTGTTGCAAAGAGTTATTGGCTGTGCGTGTCTCTGATCTGAAATTTGTACATAGTCGAATTTTCGAAATCATTCGATGTTACATATGAAGAGGTTTCACGGTGTGTTATTTCGTCTGTTTCAATGAATCTGGGCTAATAGTAAGTATGATTCGGTTATCAAGCATCCCCACCCTCATTCAAGCAGGGTAAATGAACTTATCGGTTTCCGATGGAACGTTCACGACTTATTATCGTGGTCCAGGTATTTAGTGGGATTACTTTTGATATCCCCCCTCGGCGACCTTGTTCGACGCAGACAACTGGTGTTGCTGCTGGTTGCAATATCCACTACTCTAACGATAGGTTTGGCCGTGACCAAGAATTTGCGGGTCTTCGAGACCTTGTCCTTCTTGATCGGCGTTGCAAATGTCACTCCCCAGATCTTGATGCCCCTAGCTGCAGATCTGGCCCCACCTGAACGCAGAGCGTCTGTATTGTCTGTGGTAATCTCAGGTCTTGTGCTAGGCGTCTTGATCGCTCGTGTCTTGGCTGGCGTCATAGGTAATTTTACAACCTGGCGTGCAGTCTACTATATGTCAATTGGTGTCCAATCACTCGTTCTTATCGGCGCCTACCTGGTGCTTCCTGACTATCCATCCAAAAACCGTGATATGACTTACTTCCAAATCCTATTTTCGATGGCCAAGTATGCGGTGACGGAGCCACTTGTGATACAGGTGGCCGTTATAAATATTGCATCCAGCGCCTGTTTTGCCAGTTTTTGGGTCACTCTCACCTTCCTTCTCGGAGGTCCACCCTATTACTACTCCACGTACGCACATATCCTCTGACTTTTTACTGCCTGAATTTGAGACCATTTCCAGTCTCAAAATTGGTCTATTTGGTCTCGTTGGCATGCTAGGCGTGCTTGTTGTACCTTTCTCAGGACGTCTCATTGACAAGTTGGTTCCTTGGTACGCAACTTTGACAGCCACTGGCTTGCTCCTGGTTTCCCAAGCCGTGCAGACTGCTGCAGGTGGGATCAATGTTGCAGCTGTCGTCATCGCATGCTTCGGGCTTGATGTTGCGCGTCAGGCCCAGCAAGTGTCTATGACCACTCGGGTCCTAAGGTCAACATATTTGTTTTTCCGTGGGGGGGACCGCTGTTGACTCACAATAATCATGCCACAGCATATCTTCCGCCGCTCGTGCGCGTTTAAACGCCATTCTCATTCTATCGGTGAGTTCCGCAGTGTGTTATCAATTGGTGTGTTGTTAAGCAAGATGCCACAGTTGTTCATCGGGCAGGTGATGGGCACGTCTGTTGGCACCCACATTTTCGTGCAACACGGATGGAGAGCGTGTTCACTATTAATGCTGGCGCTCCAAGCCTTCTCAATTGTAGTTTTATTGCTGCGCGGTCCACATTGTCCTCGGAAACGTTGGTTTGGCTATGAAGGGGGACTCGAGGCACGCAAACGTGTTGTCTTGGAGAGGGAGAAATCACGGAGTGGCGAGGGGGGAACAGTGGAACATGATCCAGAGGCGTAGATGGAGGCACCGATGCAAAATGGTGAAGGTCTGCAGTCCGATACAATGTCATAGACGTTCATCTTATGATCTGAGGAAGCTTGCTCACAGGAAGCACGGCGACGGTAATGCAATTTACCATTGAGACCACTGAAAATTAAGGCCGCATCAGGCCCCCGGAAGCTCCCCCATATGTCTGTCCGCAAAATAGCAGATTTCAGACCGAAAATTGGCCAAATGTCTGTCCAAAAATAGCAGATTTGTCGAGTAGAGTCTGTCTTTTCGTTGTGAATGTCGTGATGATGTTCGAACGTCCAGACTTGGTTGGCTCAGGGGTTGAAGTTGCTCGAAAGAACTGAGTAGGGTCCAATTTAACTGATAGCAGGGTACCAGCAGACCTCAATGTGAAAGCTTCTAGGCGCATCCTGTCAAGAAGCATTCATTTGTCAATGACGTTCGAGTCAGCTTGTCTCCCGTGATGCATGATGTATGAGATCTCGGTGGTCCTAGCCGTGTCTAATAATACCGTCAGCTCTATGGCATTCGGACTTCCGCTCTGAGTCTGGTCATCGACATCACGACTTTGTTACTCAAATACCTACACTAGGACTGTGGTCTTTTTCGAACAGGCAAGTTTATGTATATTAGTGGTCAGGTCTTACAGAATACTGGTACGTTCCTTCTGCTGCATGAGCCATGACCTCTCCCACTGAAACAATTGTCAGTTCGGCAACAGTCCAGCCTACTCCGTCGTCGCTTGTCCCAGCGCAGACGGATCCGACATTCTCGAAAGACTTTCGATGCCTTCCTATTCTGAGACGACTTCGTTATGACTCTGATAAGCCTTTCCACTTCGGAATGTTGCTCAATGTGTCTTTTGGCATAGGCAGTACTTTAGGTAAGCCATAATACCAGGACGTTCATAGATACGTATTTAACTTCGATGCAGTTGCTGCCAACCTATATTATTGCCAGCCAATTCTAAGTACGTTAGCTTTGCAATTTCTACTTGTTGTCTTGACGCGTATGTCTCAAAGTTCGATTGTCGGCTTCTTTCCATGTCACGTATGACGAGGTGGCAAGGTGTGGATAGCCGAAAGTCTAACTGAGATCGGCGAATCTAACATTCACACAGAATACCAACACTACTTCAAGCTGGGTGAGATTATACAATCCTTACAAATGGCTACTGTTAACGATGGGTAAGATTTGGTATCGGCCTCCTACTCATAACACCACTCGGTGACATGCTTCGCCGTCGCCAGTTGATATTGCTCTTGGTTGTGTTTTCAACTACCTTAACAATAGGACTCGCCATCACAAACAACCTCTTGGTGTTCGAGATAATCTCGTTTCTGATTGGGTTGACGTCTGTCACTCCTCAAATTCTCATGCCACTAGCCGCTGATCTCGCTCCTCCCGCCCGTCGTGGATCAGCTATCTTAGTTGTCCTGTCAGGTTTTCTGCTTGGCATCCTCGTCACACGTGTACTATCTGGCATAGTGGCCAATTTCGCAAGTTGGCGAATCGTGTACTTTATGTCTATCGGCATCCAGAGTATTGTCCTGGGTGGTGCATACATGTTGCTTCCGGACTATCCAGTGAAGAACCATGATTTGTCCTACCTTGAGATATTTCGTTCCATGGCGAAATATATTATTACCGAACCTCTTGTCAGCCAGATCATGTTAACAAACTGGGCTGGCGGCGCATGCTACACCAACTGGTGGGTGACCCTCACGTTCCTACTCGGTGGACCGCCATATTACTATTCCACGTCAGTGACCCTGTCTTATTATCACTCATTCGCTGACGCCGTCGTGTCAGTATGATCATCGGCTTGTTTGGCCTCATTGGAATGTTGGGTGTAATTATTGTACCGTTCTTTGGCCGTTTGCTCGATCGGCTTGTGCCATGGTGGTCCATAGTAGTTTCAACTGTGCTTCTTTTGGTGTTCCAAGCAGTACAAACTGGAGCGGGAGGTATAAACATCGCTGCGGTCATCATATCTTTTTTTTTTTTTTGATTCAATTTTCATGTCCTAAGGAGAGTAATACTCTATGGAGGACAGTTCTATCTAGTCCGGGGGGCCCCCGGTGCCCCCAACGCATCTCTGAGTTCGCGAATGCCCTGATGTGGGACGTACCCCATCAGTCCGCCGTTCCCGCCAGCCGTTTTAGACGCGCGACCCATCGAAGATGAGATGACTTGTGTGTACAATTGCAAGGGTGTGGACTATTGGTATGATAACTGAGATGCGTACTCGGCCGCATGCGCGGGCAGGTACAGGAGTCGAAAGGTTGCAGTTGGATTTGTATAAGGGTGGTCCCGCGTGTTGGCAATTGGGAGGACCCTTTCTGGCTGACTGAGACCAGTGGGGGTGAGTGGTGACTCTGTATGTGCGAGTAGAGAGTGTTGGTACAAGGTATTATTGGTGATGTATGGTAGTGACATGGGTGGGGACTGAGGGGTGTGGGCTGATGCAAGGGCGGGGGTCTTGTGTGGGTAGTCATTTTGGTTCTGTACAAAACTTATCAGCCTGCTGGGGAGTGAGGGAGCAGAACTTCACCAAGGGTGGTTTTGAATCTTTTTGTTCTGTTGACAAAGCTAACCAAGTGGGGGGTGGCATCTGAGTCCATCAATAGAAATTGGAGAGAGGTGGCCCTTCGCCCTAGGGCACCAATCAGAGTGTGGCAGTCATGCCGGAAGTGCAAACATTCTAGCAGGTAATGGTGTACTGTCTCATTGACACCTGGGCAATGGGGACAGGAGGGGCTGTCAGACTTGCGTATATGATGTAGGTGCTTGTTGAGTGGGGCGTGGCCAGTGCGGAGGAAGATGTAGAGACTGGTAAGACACTTTGGGAAGTTGGAGGACAGCTTGATGAACAAGCATTTGAGGATGTTGGGGTCAAGTTGGTTGAAACAATAAAAACGGGGAGAGTTGTGCCAAAGTAGTCCCCAGCGCTGGGTAGTGTCCTTGCCTTGTGCTTCCTTCAGTGCTGAGATGCTTAGTGGGAGGGTGCGATGGTGGAGGTAATGGGGGAGGTGAGTGAGGGGACTGTTATTGTGGCTACCTTCTGCCGCTGATTTGGCATGCTTGTCAGCCTCTTCATTTCCATGGATGCCTGAGTGTCCTGGGACCCAACATATGGTCACGTCGAAGTCTCTGTATTCCTGTGCGATCTTGTACATCATCCTGTGAAAGCAATCTGCCAGATATGATCTGGGGCATGAATTGAAACTCTCACTGGCTTGAATTAAAGCTTGGTTATCAACTGAAATAGATAAAGGGAAGGAGAGGTCGTGTTCTGTGGCTAGCAACTGTGCAGCTAGGGTAAGTCCCAGTTCTTCTGCTTTGAACACCATATGCTCTTCCTCAATTCCAAGATGATACTGTAGCATCCTGGGCAACTGTCCTGCATGGAAAAGGACTGCTGCTGCCCTGATCTTGCCTTTATATCCTGAACCATCACTGTAAATTTGGATCTGGTCTGTCAGTAGTTCATGTTCAGAGATAGCTGTGTCTTTGGTTGAGGCGATGTGTGAGGTCCAGGGGTTCTTGGTGGCTGGAGGATGTTGAGCTGGGGTGAGTGTTTACACTGTTTGGGGGGAGAGGGCAAAGCGGTGGGTGAGACGATGGAGGGATGATCAATGTGCTGCGATGTAGTGCTTGGCTGCTTTGCATACAGGTGCATGCAAGGGATGGGTGCTGGGGAGTGCCATGAGACGAACAATGGCTCAGTGACAGGTGTCTTGGAGGAGGAGGGAGGTGGGGAGGAGGTTGGTGTGAACTTTGAGGATGTCAGTTGCCATTGTATGCATGGCTCCCATGATAGCTATGGCTGCTAGGTGTTGAACTGCCAATAGACACTTGGTGACTCCTATTGAGCCTCTCTGTAGGGTGTCCATTCCATTGTGGAAGACAGGTGAAAACCAAAGGTCTGTGGCATATAGCATCTTAGGAACTGCCACTGCTAGATATAGTTGGTGCATCAAGCGCATGGGGATGCCCTTAGCAGAAGATGAAAGATGATGTAGCTGAAATACATAGGACATTCCCCTCGCTAATGCGTTATCCACTTGGGCTCTCCAATGCAACTCCTGGTCAAGGATGATGCCAAGAAAGCAATGCATTGAGGAAGGACAGATGGTGGCACCTTGAATTTGCATATTGGGGCATGGTTTTCATCTGTTCATAGAAAAGTCCATTATTGCAAATTTATTGGTTTCAAAATGGGAATTATAATCTCTTGACCAGTCATACCCTCCTCCTGGGCATTCCAGCATGTTGGCCAGGATTGTGTGAGTCTTGGTGAAGTCCTTTCCAATAGCGATGAAGGCTGTATCATTGACAAATGCTAAGGTCATCTCCTTCAGGGCTTCTCTTCCCCTGCGAGGCATGGCAACATCGACCAGGTTGGAACTGTAAATAATGTATAGAATCATTGATAGTGGGTCCCCTTGTCCTATTCTGTTGGTGACCAAAAACCAATCTGACATGTAGCCATCAAATTTCAACTGTGTTTGACAGAGTGTTAGTACTCGCTCCGTGAAGTCCATGATGTCCTTTGGAATGCATCTCATATGCATATTATGAAGCAGACATTTAGTTACCGCATTAGGAATGGCACCTTCAATATCTAAGAACAAGACCAGTGCTACTTTGTGCAATTGCCACACATCCTTTATCATTGCTTCAAGTAGGTAGAGTGAGTCAGAAGTGGATCATCCTGGTCTACTTTCGAGATACACACTTACCTTTGATGTGATCTGGGTGTGACAAACTGAGCCTTAGCTTCGAAGCTTTGAAGATGTGTGTGACCTGTGACACCTCAGAAATAGCTTTGACCTACTACCAGCCACTGTCAGTGCCTGCAGCAACATGGATATGGCAAAATGATCCTCACGCTCACGCTCACCAGTGTGGAGCACTTCCAAGTTGTATTTTCACATCTGTCAGTCAACATGGATCCTCCAATGTTCAGTACTAAGGCATTCATCAGTGAGCTCTCGGACAGTGAGCTCTAAAACAATCTCCATCAACTTGAAAGCCCTTCAACACCATGCCCAGTTCATACAATGCCTCTGCCAGTGACTTGGAGTCAGAAACAAGTCACGGCAAAATACTATCTACTCTCCTATGTGTTCCTATGAAGTATTGTGCAATTATTCCTTTGCATACCCTCTCAGTCACTCAGCTGCTCGACTTCAACCTCCTTGCAAATCTAGAAACCGATTTGTTGACTACCAGTATCATCTTTTCTCAAGAGTTCCCTATGGTCCAGCTCCCCACAGATTTTGTTTCGCAATCAGTTCCTACATTTTCAATGGCCACTGCACTTCATGATCATGCTAGTAGTGCCTGGCAGGACAGAAATAAATCAGTCATCCATCCTTCATTCCCTGATGACCCACTTCCTTTATGGGTCTTGTTATACTGGGTATCCATGTCTCACCTCAGGCAGTACTTCTTGGTGGCAATCAAGGGTCTTTTAGACCTGGTTTCTATGTTATGGGAAACTTGGCTGAAAGACCCTTCATCCGAGAGGATCTGCCATATGTAAATATAGCTACAATCTAAAAATATCAATTTGCCTCATTGCCACCTGCTGTACACTGCTCTGGTGCAGCACGCTCCTCCTGCATGTCCTGTTGAAATTTAGATACCTTGACTATGCCTTACATGTTGTCCAAGAGCATCCGATGCCATCTCAATGACAATGGTCACTTGTCACTTAGCCATTTTTCTCAACTCCTCTGCTCCAGCCATCAAGATATCATGGCCCCTTGTATGGGTACCTGCACTGCTCAACCCAGCATGTCATCTGGGCTGGGTACCCACTTTTCCAGCCCATGGAAACCTAGAGACAAGTGGAAAACCCAGGTGCTTGTTGAAGTGCTAGGTCAGAAGGCTAAACAACATCAGTTGCTTGCCAAGATGGCAAGTCTACTTGCCAGTTCAGCGACTCAGAAGCCTGAAGAAACTCCACCTGTCCTGCCAGAGACAGAAATGGATACTGTGGTTCTCAAGGACAATGCTAACAATGCTTGGGAAGATGTCCCTGAACCTCAGGACAATTGCTCTCCCCAATCTCCTTCACAATCCACACCAAGTCGTTGTACCCAGCCTGATCTCACATCTACTCGCTTGTATGACAGCTGGAAAGCTCTTATTCCTACACTAGTTGAGATCCAACTAGACTACACTGCATGGACACTAGGTGTGCCTCTCAAATGAACGCCAAAGGTTCTGTCTTTGTGCACCTCGCACACATGTGCACAAAAACACACATCTCTTACCTGTCTCTTTTTTGACTGTAAGTACTCAGTCACATTCTTTGACTTAAATCAGCTAATTTCTTTTTAGATTTCATCTCCATTGATGCAATGAGCTGTAGATGTGCAAACTTAGCACAGACACTCGTTTTCCATGGCTTATTCCCTACTGCACCCTCCCAGCCCTGAATGGCTATATCCATTGAGTTGCTCGCCTTATATCGCTCTCTTTTTTAGCACTCATGCGATGCTGTCAATGCACTTGCATCTGCACTTCACACGCACTACATCCGACAAGGATACTGAATAACAAATGGAAAGGTACATGTTTGTTGACTTTGGATGCTTGTTCAGTTACTCACATGAATGAACCAGGGTGAAGTTATTCAAGAACCTTTCTGCAGGCAATGCAGAAGGAATCACAGCTTTCAATCCGTTGTGCAAACACAACAATGGCTAGACACTTGTTAAAGTGCCTAACCAAAAATATTGTTGTAGGTCGATGCTCTGCCTAGCTGCTACACTTGCAAGCAAGAACATTCAACCCTAAAGGGAATTGCTACTGAGAACAGCCGATGATACTAAAGACCCAAAAGTGCACAGAGCACGGGAACAAGTGTGCAGGTATGTAGAGCGCAGGAATGTGGAAGTGCAAGATGCTAGGGTAGGGAAGTCTTTAAGGAATGGCGTGGGTAACAAGTGAGGGCAAGGGTATTGATTGCATGGGTAAGGAAAGTCAAGGTAAGGTGTCCAGGTATAAGATAACCAATAGGGGCTAAAAAGCGCGCACTAATGGTGACTGCTCCTAAGTAAAACCTAAGGGAAGGAAATACTGCAGAAGGGAAGTAAATATGAAGTAGTTGCCCTAGGCACTTTATACTAGCTAAACCCTCTTGGAAATGGAAGGGACAGGACAGACAGGCAGTAGGAATATGTAAAGACATGTAATAAGGCTGCAACACTTGTTACAACACATGAGGCAAGGCAAAATACATACCAATGAGGTAGGATGGACAATGGACTGATGCGAGACATTTGTAAGGTAGTCCGAAGGTGCAGGAAATTGACCGCAGGTATGCGCGTAGCGCGGGAGTGAATGCATGGGTCCACAGAGCGTAGGAATATGCATCTGGAGTGGGTTGAGTGTGGGAAAAGTGGTCGATGGTTTTGTAGCTTTCCATCACCTATATCAAAAGATGGCCATTGCAAGCCTAGCGGGAATATGATCATCACACTGTGCTTGTATGTAAAGCTCCTTGTGATCATCATGGCCCTCCTGATGTTCTGGCATAGATGCTCTGGCTCGTCTCAAGAAAGAGTTGGACACCATCCTTGCTCTGCAAGCAGACCTTGATGCTTCGGACAAAGCTCTACAGACAATGAGGGACACAATTGCAAAAGGTGAGATGTCAGAGGACACCCATGATGCAATTGAAAGTCTTGAATGAGTGCATGAGTGTCTAATGCACAAAGTGGAAGTATTATATGCTTTGCTCAATGTTCAGGACAGGTTCCTGGAACTAGATGGCTTGAACCTTGAGTTTGTTTGAACATTGCTATTAGCATGCAATCTCAAGATGAACATTCGCAAGTGTGCCATTGGCAGCTTCTTCGAGTGGGATAAGCTTGATTGTGCAGTAGGAGGGTCACAGCAAGCACTCGGTAAGGTGAAATATGATTTTGAACAACTTGACCTGATGTTGTGTATTAGGTACAAAACTCCACCAACAGACTTGAAAAGTGATTGCAAAATGCCAGCCAGCATTAATGGCTGCTCTCTGTAAATTCAACACCTATTGTGAGTGTCTGGAAGCCCTTTATGATCCACATTGCAGCATTCCTCTTCCCACACCTCTCCCAACAAAACTAACTGACCTATGCAATGATCAGAGTTTGATGGAAGACATATGGATCACACCTTCCACTGGAAAGGTCCCCTGCTGGTTGGATGATCAAGATGTTTGTGATGGCATTTGTGCAATGTTGAAGAGAGATAGATGTGTTGAAGAGCAGCAATGTCTTGGTCTGGAGGCGGACAATCTCTGCAGATGGTTCAGTGACAAGCTCTCAGCACTAGAACTCACCCTTTTGACACCAGGTTGTAAGTATCATACCTTCCCTTGTTCTTGTCTGATCTCACAGTACATTTGCAGATGAAAAATTCCTTGTCCCACTTCGCCAGCAACAGGAGCACCTTCAGTACATCCAGACTTGTTGGATGACCTCACTTGCATCTGCAGCATGATTTGCATCTCACACAACTGATGCTGTATCTTTGGCCCAGAAGCTCTCAGGTGTCTTGGAGGAGCATCCGCTTCATTGGATCAATATGTATGCTGTCTCTTATGTTGTACCTACCAAAGACAAAGAGCCTGGACCAGAAATATTTTCTGATGCTGATCACACAGCTTTGCAACCTGAAGATGCTGCCCTTGTAGACATTCTGACTGCCAGAGTCCCTGGTGGTGAGGATGATGATATTGACATCATTGTGAATGATCTTGGAGCCAAATTTTGTTGGTGAATCCCTGAAGTAGCATGGTTCTTCTACTGTTCACACTATAGTCTATGCTTACAAGTCTTCTAGGACATCACATTTGACCGAACACCTCTACCAGAAGTGGGGATCATTATTCCAGGCACCATCAAAGAATGAGTATCTGCACCTTGCTTTGGATGTCCTCATCAAGTATTTGAGCCAAAGGACATTGCACTTCTTGCTTCTCGGACTGCACTACTCAATGACAGTTGCATTAATGGGTGTGCAGTTCTTCTTTACTTAGAGGCAGTGCAATTGTCTTCAATGGCTGAACAGTATGCCATCCTTTCAACCCATGACCTCCTGCGCATCCAATACAATGCCCCTGATGATGTTCTATGGCACAATATGTCATGGACATCTTACTGGATGAAAGAGGTGTGGATTCTTCCCATCCATAGGCCTTCAGATGTTGGCCACTGGGTTCTATGCATCATTCACCTTCAAAGCAAGGAACTCCATCTCTTCGACAGCTTCACTGAGTGGAAGCCATGGAAAAGTGACACCAAGGTTTGTGAGCTTCCTCTAATAGATTTTTACATGACTAAATTCATCCAGGACATCATGAAATTAATTGCTCATCTTCTGAGTATCACTCAACAACATGATCGTGTTTTTAATGTCAACATTGACTTCGATGGATGGCTCACACATCCTCTAGTGGTAAGTATGGTCACAACCTTGATGGTGCAAAACACGGCCTCATCTTATATGTTATAGACTGATGCACTCCAGACAAACAGCTTTGACTGTGGTGTCTGGGTGCTTGCCATGATTGTGGCAACACTGCATGGGTACCACTGCACAGTGTGGGAAACACAACAAGAAGAGAACTGGAAAGTAGACTTCTAATGTTGGGCTAAATGTGCTATGCCTAGCTGCTATTCAACCCTAAAGGGTTTCTGGACTAAGCTCTGTGCTCAGAGAGAGTAGGAAATCATGCTAAAAACTGCTCAGTCTCAGACTGGTACTGGTAGATGGTGAAAACTATGATGATTACATAAGCACCAAAAGTGCGAACATAACACTAAGTAATATCTGCCTATACAAGCCCACAGAATATGAAATCCCTACAACGGCTCTTGGAGAGGGAGACATGCACATGTTTTGATATTATCTCAGAACACTCATGTTTCAAATTCCTGTATTCTAACTAGATAATACTACTGTCCAATGCATATGGATTCGATCCCATCATCATTGTGTGCACTTCATTGTGATAATGATAGATTCTTCAAGCACGCCACTGTAGGAGGCACTGAGCCATCACACAGTGTCTCTTGCAATCTTCCATACTATCAACATACTCGTCCAACATTGCCCACTGCCTCAAGAATACATCAAGAGCTTCCCTCAACTCAGCACAAAGATCCAGCACTCCCCCTGAACTGTGCCTCTTAGCATGCTCATAGACTTCCTCCTTCTCCATTCAAAATCATTGACCATGGATCACCTGGACAAGGTTTTCTGTCCAGTGAGCTTCTGCTGGGGTCTCTAAAGGTTGAGGAGTGTGGTATGGTGGATCAACATCCCATTGTGCAAGATCTGATTCATCAAGGTTGTCAGCACTTTGTGATGCTTGTTGAAATAGGTAGGTGTCTGGAAGATCTGCTCTTGCGAGGTTGATTAAATCAGATGGAAGGGATGACAACTCAACATTGGAATCAAGAGTGGGTGATTTGGAAGCATGAGTGAGGGACTTTGTCAAACCCTTTTGACTGTGGGCTTTGGCATATGTGCATGAATTCAAAAGTCGACAAGTGTTTTTACCTCTGTGTGCACAGTGTTAGTACTTAGATAAGAAATACGCAAAGCAAGAGTTCTCTGGACCTATCAGATCGACTATACTTTGCTGTGTGTTGACGTGTTGCAGCAGTTTTATCAGTGAGAGTGAGGTGTTTTGCTCTCCACCCCATAGGTAAAGAGGTAAAGAAGTCTAAAGCAATTGAAATGAATGAGTGGGCAACATTTGAGAGTTGGTTTATTTGACCAGATACCATTTGAATTAAAAAATGTGTCAATACCATTAGAACTGGCATGTCATGGAGCATCTTAATATGTGCACTAGATGTTTTTTTGGGTACATTGGAGGTATGGGGACATGTTTTTTATGTGTGAACATCATTATCCATACACTGATTGGCTGATCAGATTTGGCTGTGCAGAATAGTCATCTCAATGACAAGTCAATGTGCTGCCACAGTGCCTCAGGTGCAACATGTACCTCACATAGTCCTGATGCCCTCTCGTCCCTCTCCCATGCCTCAGTAGGTTGTCCTATTGACTGTAATGGTGTTTTGACTTTTCTTCTCTTCTTCTACAGAATATATTGTCATCAAATTTGAGGTGGATCCTGATGCCATCCTTTTGGGCAAGTCGAAAGTGATATGTTAAGGTTGCGTGCTCAAGGGGGTTGGATCACAAGGGCTTGGCCTCAGCTCATATGCTGTGCCCCTTTCCCGAGTATGTGCCCTTAATTTCCAGGGGCTAGAACGGTCATCTGGAGTTTCCGGGATTTGACTAGGGCGGATAGCAGACGTCCGGATCTGAAATGTGAGATAAATCCGACAGACATCCGGATATCACCTGGGCAAGCGGATAAGACTAATCTGGACAAAGTCTGGACTAGAAACTAACAGAGGATGGACTACCCGTAAGGTAGAGTCGGAAATGTAGTCTAGGATGCAATCCTAAGACTCGGAATATGACAAGAGACTTTATCTCGAGTCTGGAGGACACAGGAATGAGCAGGAACTAAGATGATATTCGAACTGGAGTATTTCTGAGAGTTACAGGAGGTTTATATACTGTAGGTATCATATAGGAATCAGTCAGCAAACATAAAGGCTATGTATGAAGCATATGCAGAGTCTATTAATAAGTAGGACGGATCACAAATAATGAACACCGGAAATGAAATGTATGTAATGGATCAATAATCAAAAGGGAAACATGGTTAACCAGAGTCCGGAGACAGGGGCAGTCTAAATGGAGTTGGGCGCTGATATAGGGTTTGGATTCCAGAAGGGAGATAAAGATAGATCAGATCATTTGAGATCCGGATCTCAGATCTGGATATCCGGAGAAGCAGATTTAGAGTTGAGGGTCCAGAATGGCATATGACACAATAGTAGGTACCTCCCATGAGTCTTTTCAACCATCGAGCATGCTCTACTGATTCTCACAATTTTTCCCCCAGCAGACCATGTCAATGACCATACCATTTGTTGTCAATAGTGCACTCTCCACTGAAAATCCAGAGCTCACCGTCATCAATAAGAACCATCCTCGATATGACAATGCTGTGAGATCATTAGCAGACAAGTCTGTCCTTCATGTACACAAGGCTGTTTTCTACAATGTTCCAGGTGTGTCATTTAACAATTTAACAAATGTATCCTTATTAATATGTCACAATACTCCAGTACAAGTCAAACCCTGTCAAGAAGTCTTCTGTGCGACACATGGGGCTTACATTGGTGTAGTGGCAGGCTGGTGAGCACAGATTTATCCAAGGCGCTTGTTTTATTTAATCTTTTTGACATAGGGAGAATACACTTAACTGCATTCTCAGTGTCCCTGGCGCTGTTCACTTTCACGTTGATTCCATCGCAATTGGGGAGGAGAAAATCAGAAATGCAATTGATGAAGGATGTATTGAAATGGTGGAGCCCTGGGCGACCCCAGACTTGTACAAGTAGTTACTATGTAGGTATTGAATGAAGTCTTGCTTGAATTGTGCACAAGTGTGCATCAGCCCTCCAGAGCCTCCCACAGGCTGTCCTGCCCCCCAACTCACAATGGCATCTTGTCATTCCTCCCCTCCCATCAAAAGTTCTCTCTGCAGCATTTCTTGCATGACAGCCAATGCCAGGCAAAGCAAAATAAAGACTCACATGCTTATTGGCTGATTAAGGTGCATGCAGGAACCTCTTGTCTAACCATTGTCTAACCTTCTGTGCCCTCAGATGCTCCAGTGCCTCCCACCCAAGTTGGAGGATCCCTCATCATTTAGCCATTTCCATGGTTTTTTGAGCCTTCCTGGAGGAGTGCAGAATAATCATCCTCAATGTGCTGCCGCAGTGCCTTGGGTGCAACAGCACTTTGACTTTTGACTTCTCTTCTTTTACAGAATTTTGGTTGCAAATTTTCTTTGTGAATCTCATTTGTTGCTCTGGCACATCCAAGTCCACCATGTACTATGAAAGCCAAAGGTGCCATGGGCATTTTCTTCCTCCTACCCTCATTGTCATCTGTCAGGCTCTACAAAAAGAGCATTTTTCTCCTGCAAACGCTGAAGGTGAGTTATTGATGATTGCACAATCTTCAGTGTAACATTTAATGCTAAAGCATGTACACAGTGTCTAGAAATGTCACATCCCAACCCAGAGGACCCTGACTACAACTGGGAGCAATTTGGTGGTGGTGGATACATATCTCCTCCTGCTGCCCAGACTCCCACTCATTTATGTGCACACATCAAACCAACTGTACATGATTCTGGCCTTGTCAAAAATGCTCAGGGTAGGAGAGTGAAACTTGTCACAAATCTTCTGGATGAGAGTGGTGAAGTCAATCCCTCAGCTCAGAATGTCCAGCCTGAGACAGGACAATTGCCTACTCCCATCTTACAGCAAGAGCTCCCAAACAACTCCACACAGGGTAGGCAAGGCTTATATGGTGATGTACCATGCCGAGCTGTGTTGTGTGAACTGCCACATGAACCCCAGCAGCATCCTTCACATGAATCCCAGCGATATCCTTCAGGCCCATGTGAACCTCCCCTTCCTCTCAATGCTCAGCAACCTCAGCCTAACATTATCCTTCTGCAACCTCCCCTTGCTACTATGCAGGGAACACACACACCTGTGGGGTTGAACAGCGGGCAGGATCTCCATGCTGCCCCACTTAATGCTGGACTGAGTGCTGATGCTCTTGGAGTGCTAGGTCTTCCCCAGGCCAGTCCCATAGATGACTTCAGTGCAGGGACTTCCACTACATTTGATGGCACACATTGTCCATTCACTGCCAATACTGAATTCGACTTCTCATCGCTTGATGTTCCATGGGATCCTGTGGGTGGGGACTTCACTCTAGGCAATATGTATGATGGCCGCACAGATTTACCAGAGACATGAGTTATCCCCCCCACACCTGCAAAGACTCCACCTTCTTTTGGTGCTCAACCTGGTATGCAAGATGCTTTCCAAAGCCACGATGACATGAGAGAATCTTTAGCTGGTGCACTGGTTGGCCATAGAACAGATGAGGTGAATGTATTGTTGGGGGAGAATTTCAAAGCCATCAATGGCATATTCAATGATCTTGTCGCAAAAACTGGCTTACCTTTGCAGCAAGTTTCTCATGCATATCACAAGGCCCATGGACAAATTCATTCTGCATTCAATCATTGGAACACATATGGCCACTACTTGAAAGTGAACTGAAAGCAGGAGCTATAAAGACTTCGCAATATTGAGGTAGCTGATGCTGCTCAGATTACACCAGCAATCTGAGCCAAATGCTACAAGGTGTTCTGAGTGGCTTTTCTGGACTCATGGCAAGAAATCCTTGAGACATTTGAGCAGGTAGAGGTGAGGTCAGTTGGACCTCAGACAGTTTTGCAGCAAACACAGGAATTCAGTAAGATTTGGAGAAAAGTCGTGACTATGGTGCATCCAACACTTCATACATCAAAATAATGTGCTGACCTTACTCTTAGGTGGACACCACTGCTGCCAAACATGGCTTTGAAGCTGTCTTTATCATATGCAGAAAGGTAGTCAATCAGGACACCTCACTTGGGTATATACATGAAACGCCAGGTGCAGAAAGTGTAAGTCATTCTTCCATTTGTATACATCAAAGTCCTTACTCAACACTTTTAGTTTTGGCAAACATGCTGCCAAGCTGACGAAGACATGATGATTGGGCATTTAAAAGCCCATGTATAGTAAGTCCATGGCTCCAATGTAGACCACTTTTGAATTCTAACTCACCATTTTAGCAACCTCACATCCCTCACTGTGGTTGAGGACATATATCCTGATGGCACACTGAGCATAAACAAGGATGAGCTGCAACCCAAGTGTAAATCAGCCAAAGTGTCAGCAGACACTCCAGATGCCATGAAAATTGACCCGGATGCTCTGGAGGTGTCTGACAGTGGTGATTGGCAACTCCAGGTCGATGTTCTTCAATGCATCAAGGGTGGCATAACTGTGCTATTCAGTGAGTATCTATTCCTTTTGGTATTGTTGCTTGATGTTTGCTTACCATTCTTAAGAGGAGCTTGGTGGGAAACTCACTGTCTGCTCAGGCAATTTCCCTTGGAAGAAGCTCCACAGCAACCTTGACCGTCAAGGGTTCATTATGGAAGGCTACCCAGAGGATATTCTTATGCCAGGAGAGACATGCAGCACCAATGCAAGGAGTAAGGGGATCAACAACCTCAACAAACGGGAACAGATCATTCTTGCAGAAGCCTTAAAATCTGGAACACTGGTGATCAAACATGGGCCCACAGGTATGTACTCATTTATATATTCTTAACCTACAGTAATTTCTTACTAGGTCCAGAGGTCAAAGACAACAGTTGACCTGTCATCATTGGGGAGGCTCCCCCACCACATTCTATTCACTTACACAGCTGGTGGTTGCTTGCCAATGGCATCATGTATCATGAAGGACCATCTCATCTCCAGCCAAGTGCAGTGACAACCAAAGTCAGGAAGCCAAATGGCAGTGTGCCCATTGCTCCCCCCATAGTTGTCAAGGATGATTCTCCCACTTCCACCATAGTTCGTCAGAAAAACCTTGTCATTTCGGTTGACATACCTCCTGCATGCCCCTTTAAGGTAGTCATGCTGCCAAAATCACAGGTGACACCAGTTGACATACCTCCTGCACATCCATTTAAGGTAGTTATGCTGCCAAAATCAAAGGTGACACCAGCACCTTCTAATGTCATCACTCTCAATGAGTCCATGAAGGCATCCTCTGGATCTGAGGGAGATAACTCAGAATATCATGACCTTCCACAAGATGATGAGTCTGATTATGAGGAAGAACTTCTGTCCTGCAAATATAAGGCAAGGACCATTGGCAGCACTCACAGACTTAAGCACCATGTGCCGTCCAGTGATGTTGAGTTGATTGAGCAGCTGCAGCCCAAGGGAAAGGGAAAAGAGACTGTGTTGCAGAAGGAGAGGGCAAGGGTACGTTATCATGAGCTCACCTCTGATTCTGAAGAGGAAAAGAAGGAAGGTATGTAAGGTTCATCTCTATCACCTGTATATCATGCTTACCATAACACTTTTACATAGTTGATGTGCCTTTGCAACTCTGAGACAGTCCAGTACATTCAAAGCCTGGGCCGAAGCCAAAGATGGTTATTCCTGGTTTGGCTGCAGCAGCTAAACAAGTTGCTTTCTATGAAGGTGGGATGCTTCATACGTATGAATCATCAAGAGCAGCAGGACCCTTGGGAGCAGCAGAACCATCAGGAGCATCAGACATGCACGAATCATCGAGAGCAGTAAGCACAGGAGTGTTACCAGAGCCATCTGCCCCCTCATCTGCCCCCTCGTCTCCATCGCCTCAATGTCAGCAACCTCCACACTCATTGGTTCCACTATCATATGACCAGCACAGCCCTGCCCTCCAAACTGCACCATATAATTACAGTCATGGCAGGACCCTTCCAGCACCTTCATATGGGCAACATCTTGATGTGCTGCAAGGTCAGAACTATCCTGACCCACACCATGATCAGATCACCTACCAATGGACTGCTCAACCCCTTCTAACCATGAATCAGAGTTTGGGTGTCAACACTGCCAGTTACAGCCATGCCCAGTATCCTCCTCACGATGATGTGTATACACACCTTGCACCCCATCATGCTAATGCTGCTCACACAGAAGCTTATATGACTCGTCCACCTGCTCATCAACAACATCTGGAAAACCATGGTACTCCTGCACTGGTATTTTCTCAGCAGCAGCAGCAGCAATATTCAGATGTTTATGGTCATGTACCTGCTCACGCACCTGCTCATGCACCTTCTTGCACACCTTCTTGCACACCTTCTCGTGCCCCTACTCCTCAACAGCACAGGGAGACTTATGACATCCATGTGCCAGCTCATCAACCACCCACCTCTCAACAGCATACAGGGACATATGACACTCATGTGCCTGCTCCTCAACAAGGACCTGTGGATGGCAGGGTACCATATAACCTGGGAAAACACTGGCAGCCTCACTATGGGCCACAAACACCATGCTCTAGTCAGAGGATGCGCCCTTTACCTGCTCTAATGGGGTACTCATCATCACTACCTCAGTCTGAAAGCAACTAGTAGACATCACCTCTTGTTTTTTGGAATGCTTTCCTCCATGGCACCATGCTCTTAATGTTTCCATCATCCTTGCTTTTGATGGTGTTCTTGATATTTCTGTATGTCCATACCTCACTCATTGCTTTGATTGCGTGTTCTTGATGTCTTGTATGTTAATATCTCACTCATGCTTGCTTGTTGTACAACTGACTTCAATGATAGTTTACTTATGTACTTTCATGTGCCAATAAATCAATTGTTTCTGGTTGAATGAAATGCTTTGGACATTTGTGAAATGGGATTTGAAGTCCCACTGAAGAAGATACATCTAAGGTTCATGATGCAGGAACATTTAGAACAAACCTGGCCTGGCATGAGAACAATGAACATCAAGATCAGACATCCCTGGCATGGGAACAATGAACATTGAGATCAAACATCAGACAATGGAAAAGTCAAGTCACTGAAAGGGATACACTTGAGGCTTGTATTGATTAAAAAACATTTAAAACAAACATTAAATAACGGAAAGGTCAAGTCATTGAGTTGACCAAGATGCACTTGAGGCTTGTGAGGGCTGGAGCAAGGGAGCAAGGGCAGCAGATAGCGCTATGTGAGATGCACATGAGGCTCATGAAGCACCTGGCACAGTGAGTATGGTCAGAAAAGGCAAAAAAAAAACTGTTTAGAACAACCTCAGCAAATTTATTGTTTGATGGTGGCTAGACAGCTGTGAGCAACAGTAGTGGACAGCACTATGCAAGATGCACACAAGGGATGTGAAGCACAGTGAGTATGGTCAGAAAAGGCGAAGAAAACTATTTAGAAAGACCTCACCAAACTTATTGTTTGATGGCTGTTAGATGGCTGTGAGTAAGGGCAGTGGACAGCGCTATGCAAGATGCACATAAGGGATGTGAAGATCTATACATACCATATATGGCAGTGAGTGAGGGCAAAGGGCACAGACTATACTTGCCATGAGAGCCTCTGCACGAACTTGAGTCAAAAACCCTCTCAAGGGTGGGAGCCTATTGTAGCACCTGGTGGAGACCCTCTTGGGGACAATGGTCTTTCAGCCTAGTTTCCCATGACATAGAAACTGGGTCTGAAAGATTGTGGGAACAGCTTTGAAGTGGTGCCAAGGGTGCCATGTCTCGCATGCTTGAACATCAATGTGATTGGTGCATATCACATGACTGGATCTTAGACCAACTGGACACCATTTCATGTGACTGGCCTGAGTTGGAACTAATTGACAACATTTTCGATATCATAGAGCATCTTCCATGGGATGCTCCACTCAAGGGAGTTGGTGCTTGCACTGATCTGTCCACTAGCAGGCTCCAGCCACTGACTTGGAGGTTGAGTCTGAGGGTCATGGCAAGTGCAGACATCTTGCAAACACTCAGTACAAAGACTTTTGGATGCACTAGATATGTTTTTTGATGTTTTTACTGCTTGTCACAATTTAGGTTTGGCAGCCTCAAAACTGGTGTGACTGTCACAAATAATAGCTTCAATTCATTGGACGTGTGATGCTGTGATGAAGCTAAGTGCATATCTCAACAGTACCTCCAAAGTGCATGTTGGGTAGCAGTTGATGGCATTCAAGGACATGGGTGAGTTGGTCAGCTATGATCGCTGTCAGGAGTTTACCAGTGGTGTTGAGTAGGGTGATAGGCTGGTAGGCCTTGGGAACTGAGTAGTTGGGCTTTCCTGGTTTTTGCAGGACCACCATCATGAACATTCTCCATGGCTGGTAGTATGTGCTGTGGGAGAAGGTGGTATTGAATAGGTGCTGGAGGTAGGGGATGAGGGTGTCTGAACATTCTTTGAACACAATGTTGCAGATCCTGTCAGGACCTGGTGCCTTGTATCTGCTCAGTTGCTGATGGCCTGTTTGATTTGGTCAGGGTGATGGGTGGAGTTCATTCAATAGGGTCAGGGTATTCCATGTCATGTGGGACAGAGTCAGCATCGGGGGGGGGGGGGGAGGGAAGAAAGACTTAGCTAGGATTTTACTCTTCTCGCTGTTGGTGATTGCTTCAGCTATGGATCCATCCTGGTTGGTGAGGGTGAGGGAGGGTATGTGGGTCTTTCCTCCATCACAGGGTTCTGCTGATATATATTTGTTAGCGGTCCACAGATCTTTACCTTCGATGTCCTCCAACCAGTCCAACCAGTGTTGTTTCTTGGTTGCCACAATCTCATTGGCATATTTGTCCTTGCTGGCTTTGAGGTCATCATGGCTGGGGTGCTGGGGGAGACCCCACATTTGGTAGGTGAGTTTGCTGAGCTCCTTGACCTGCGTTCTGAGGTTGGACAGGTGTTTTGTCCACCATTGTTTGGAGTGAGGGCAGGGTTTCGAGTAAGGTATGCAGGTCTCCATGGTAAGGGTGATCGATTGGGTGAGGTGCTTGGCAGCTTCCTGAAATTCATCGTCTGAGGTCATCATATCTTGCTTTGGATTAGACATGTTCCACCAAACTCAATCCATATCACTCTCTACACTGATGTTCAGGTACAATATCATGTGTTTTGTAGTTCTGCCATACTGATTGACAATAAAACAGCATTTCAGAGACTGTGCGCTCGCATTTAAACACATTGATGAACATATCAGTGTGTTAATCCACATTTTCTGTTGTAAATCAGCTGGATGATTCAATGGGCTGTCACAGGTTTTTCTGGGTCAAATTACGGGGACGTCTGTTGGGACTGACGTTTTTGTTGGATATGGCTGGTGTGCAGATTCTGTGCTGTTCATGGTCATGTATGTCTTCCAGCTTGCTGTGCTTATCCTTAGAGGTTCCCATTGTCCTTGGAATTGCTGGTTTGGTTATGAAGGTGGGCTGGAAGTCTGGAAGATCTTGCCATCTAAGCAGTCCCAACTAGTTGCGAATGACGACCCTGAGAACGCAGAATGTGGTCACCTGGCTGTGGTCTGCAGCAAGAAGGGGGGCACTAAAGGAGGTGCTGAGGAGCTTTGCTAGTCTGAAAATCTCTCAAGCCAAAACTTGACACTAGTACTGAACATATTATATACTGCTAGCTTAGAGGCTGTAACATGTAATTCTTGATGATCCGATCTGCTCATGCATTATCACCAGTTCACCAACTTCATACAGTTGTTCCATGGTAAATTACTCATGAAATCTGCTGGTTATTGAGTACTATTACTATCACTCAGGTGTTTTGCAAAACTTTGATTCAGTTGGCATATATGCAGCTCCTCTAACACAGCCAACACAATTTCATCAGGAAAACCCTCCTGGGCTAAATTCACAAAATTATCACTAAATCACATTATTTGGATAATTCTATCTAATCACTTGTGTTTAGGAATGAAGATGATCATAATCTTTCTGCAGGATGCAATTATCTCAAAATTAGCAAGAATCATTGGAATATTGAAAAAGTATGTCTATCTATATATGAGTTCAACCAGAATGTGTTGCAGTCATCAAGAACAGTCTCACTCTTCCATTCTCATGGGGCTATGTTCCCAAACCTTGGTATAAGGTGGATGCTATGCTCAATATCACCCACCAGCTCAACACTAGCCACTCTGTCACCACCGCGCATTGATCTTGAGAGTTTGTAAAGTCCGTTATTTCAGTCAGGAGCAGATGGGAATGGAATAAACCATTCAATGTATGCAAGGTGAGGAGGAACATCAAATGTTGGTGGGAAAAGCAGCAGTATTGATTTTGGTGGTAAGGCAAAGATGGCTTGAACTTGACTGACATGGAAACATAGATGAGTCAGTAAGCAGTTATTAGCAACCAAACAGCACCTGTTCACACACCTTCAAGATCATTTGTATTTGAGTCTTCACCAAGCCTGACCAAAGCTGTATCAGACTGGCGAGCAACCAGACGAGAGCCTGACCACTGTTGCAGTTTTGCATGGACACTGTCCAAGGTTACATGTCCCTTGCTGTGGCCACCAGTATCAATCGAGCACCACTTGATCTTATGAAAGATGGGGAGACTTTGGAATGGAAAATGAATGTCACCTGCTAAATTTTCAAGTGCTTGACCTCAGAGAGGCTCAGGATGGCTGCTTTGACTGTGGCATGCGATATAGTGTGCAAGGGCCTCACAAAAATGAGTTGCGCCATAATCTTCAACAAGTTTTTGAATGCTGACAGCCTTTGCACTAGGGTGTCTTGTCATGACTAGTTCACATCTGAAAGTCATATCAGATGGATGTGAATGATAGGGCTCAGACTGGTGGCCACCAGCAAGATGCCAAGTAACATACTTCAGGTGCTGTAAAATCTTCTCCTTTTGTTCAAGCCAGTGCGTCATTTGAATAAACTCATCCTTGTGATTGGTGGCGTGGTAGGCATCTTTTGCTAGATCAATATGAAGACATTTGGTATATTTGGTATTGTAATTGTCAGTTGTACCAAATAGTGTGATCATGAGATGGTAGTGGTGTGCGGCATGCAACTTCGGCAAGTTGAAATTGTTTTGAATACCAAGTTGAATAAAAATCTCCTTGTTTTCGTGGAAAAGATCTAATGCCTCATCTAGCGAGTGAAGCGTCTCTGAGCTGTGACAAGGGTATTGGGCAAGATATAGGAAGTCGAGTAGCCCCTGCACTGATCGAAGAAGACGACTCGCATCAAGATTGTTGGGCAAGGATATGTTGATTATGATGCCAAGGATGAAACAACATATCTGCACATGTTCAGCACCACTTACATGTGATAAGCATGTGATGCCCTTGGTGAATAGGCAGATATGATGGTTTGGAGGTAGCCACCGACAATGAGTGTCAATTTCTGCAGCTCCAAAAGCTGCCGATAACCATCCCAGGAGGTGCTTGATCAAGCCTTGATATAGCTGGTGCAGCACATCTGGTGTGATAGCCTGGAAAATATTTGCAAAAGGGAGATCCTCCCAGAAAGGATGAATGATGGGCTTGACACCTGCTGTGGCACATGCATGCACAAATGCTAAATTTCCATGGTCTAAAGCAGCAAGTGAAATGGGACTGTGTTGCTTCCCATGTCCTTGACTTCAACATCGCACTTCAGGCACTCTCTGAACTTGATACCTGTGGCCAGGAGTTGTTCTGTATAGTTGCCAACAAAACTTGCAAACAATGGATGACAACGACGAAGAGCACCATCTCCACTATGCATGAGAACACCATCTAATCCAGTAGGTTTCAGCAGAGCGAGCACACAGCATAAACATGCATGGTACAAATTTGCAATAGTGTGACAGTGAGATGCTTTGTTGGTAATGTGTTCAAGGCGGGTTGTTGGCAGATAAGCAAGCAGGATATGTGCGCCACATGAAGGTTTACGCTAGATTTCCTTTGGTATGTTGCTGATTGTAAGATATACAGGGTAGGCAGTCTTGTTGTGAAACATCATCACTTGTGTTTTGTCTGAGGAAATAATAATTGGAACTATGGTTCCACCAGGACAATTTTCATCGAGCTTTTTCTAGACAACCATAATAAGTTACAATGTCTGGTAGGTGTTGTGCCAAGCTGTCCTTACCTGCGTTTCCCACCACCACTTACCAGTATGCATGTCACGGAATAGATGAACCATCTGGTCTTCATCAGTGTGATGCTGCTCTGGGGCAAATGTGAGATATCTTGCGAAGTCCGGGTCACTATACAAAGACTTGACACATTTGATGATATTGTGGTAATAGACATCAAATGCTTCTCCAGCAACAACAACTTGTTCTCATTTGAATTTTGGTTGTCCCATTGGAAGTTCGTAATCAATTAACTTGTTCAGTTCATTTGCATTTTTGAAAGAAAGTCCTAAGCATTCACTGACCTAGTATTAGGGGCCATTAAATTAGATACTCATCATGAAACCAAGAAAAATGCTCACTCTGTCAATGGAGAGCAAGTCCAAAAATGCAGTAGAACTTGAACCACAAAGTTTCGCCCATTTCACAACCTCCCATTCAGTCTTCGAGGTGAATGGGTAGTACATATTCTCGTCATCAGCAAGCTGTGCTCCATACACAACATTGGCAGAGTGTTCAGACGATATCCTTTGGCCAGCACGTGGGTCTGGATAAGGCATAGCTACAAATCCATGCTGGCCTTGTGCACGTGCCTCGATGTCCTGATGAGCATTGTGAATCTCATGATCATCATGAACTTTGGCATTGTCAGCATCATCAAAGGCAAAGGTATCAGGTAGCGATAGCATTGGTGCCTCCCATTCAGGTTCAAATAGGGAATCATTGATATCCAAGTTGTTATCCAAGTTGTCAACATCTGAGTCAGAGTTGCTACCAGCCTGCTCAGAGCATTGATCAGAGCAAGACCACTCCAACTCGTCCTCATTGTAAGCTCCAAAGTAGTCTCCCTGGAATGCAGGAATAGGTGGCTCAGGCTCATCTACAGGATCTGGGTTTGTTCAGTTGGGCTGGCATGAGTTCCTGTAGAGTGCTTGGCAACGGGAGTCATGGCTTTTTGCAAGATGTTGGCTAAGGCCAGTGACCATGAAATTGTCATGGCCACATGCTGGGCACATCTGCATGTGAGGGGAGAGGTGGGTGCTGGGGGGAATGCACGAAGAGGAGGAGAGAAAAGCTTTAGGACGGACAGCTGAGCCTGAATCAATTTCTGATGGAGGTGGGGAATGCGTGAAAAGGAGGAGAGAAAAGCTTTAGGATGGACAGCTGAGCCTGAATCAATTTCTGATGGAGGTCCTGAATGAGCCAAGAGGAGGAGAGAAAAGCTTCCTGAAACAGACAGCTGAGCCTGAATCAATTTCCGATGCTGGAAGTCCTGAGGTAAGTACTAACCCACCTTAAGAAAAGTGAAGTCAGGCCTGAGGTAAACATTTGGGTAAGTATGAACCCAGTGCTCATCTCCGCATAAGACTCACCTCACACCTCATGTTATCATCTCCCATCTAGAGGCAGACCCAGAGGGTAAGTATCACCTCGCACCTCATGTTATCATCACCCATCCCAGAGGCAGACCCAGATGATTTCTCACAGCACTCAAGATATCTATGTCCCCTCACCCCATGAGATGGACAGCTGAGCCTGAATCAATTTCCGATGCTGCTAGTAGGTCCTGAGGTAAGTTCAGGGATGGACTGTGTCCGAGTACTAACCCACCTGAGCGCACAGCAACACTACAAAATTTAACTTCAATACCATCAACTCAAATCTCATTTTTCAACTCTTACCATTCATCACACTCCCTGCTACTAGTAGTCCTGTCCCAAGTTTTCCACTCCCTAGTTCTTTAAGCAAGTTTAGTACCGTTGTCCTGCATGATTTGGGAATCATGCATGGACATGACTACTAGGTAGCCCCCCTAAAAGACAAAGTCTGTTAGCTTAGGCATCAGGCTAGTCAACCCATACCTTGGTTTCAAACCTTGGTCATATAGTTCAGTTTCCCCTCTGTGATTCATGAATTTATTATATCTTGAAGAAAAGTCATTTGTGAGATGGGAATCACATAATGACCTAGTTGATATTGTGAAGCAAGAAGGTTAAGGTATTGCCTTGCCTTTGGCTTATTCACTTTGGCTAGAGAAAACTATAGAGAAAAGTTCAAAGCCTAACAAAAAAACCTATCTAAAAAGCCTGTGTTTTGTGTCTTGTTATTGTGTTATTATTTCTGAGTTGTTTTCTCTAGTATTTCCTTGATTTATTTTTCTATTGGGATGCTCTGACCCATCAGATACTTCACAAAATTGTACCTACAGGGTATGATGTCATAATGATGTCATATGGCTCCACAGATACTCCTGCAAGTATTCTGTTGAAAGTTATGATGTCATGATGATGTCATTTGTTCTGGAATGTTCTGCTCCACTTGCTAGAATGTTCTGCTCCACTTTCTGGAATATTCTGCTCCACTTCTGATGTCATTGCTCCGCTTTTTTACTTACATAATATTCCCACACAAAATGTATATAAGGAGGGCCCATTCTCCCCAAAAAAAATAGGATCTCCCACTTGCAATCATTTGAATCTCAGTTTGAGCTACTCACTGTGAAGATTGTTGCTTACAAAGAAAGCCCCTTTGAAGTACCAAGTGCAGGGAAAAGACATTCCCTTGAGATTACATAAGTTTCTTATGATAGAAACTTAGTTTATTTGAGACCAGCTTCTCACCTAGTTTCTGATATTGACCAACACAAGCTTTGGTCAATCTGTTTGTTTGTGAGACCAGCTTCTCACCTAGTTTCTGATATTGGCCAACACAAGCTTTGGTCAATCTGTTCATTTGTGAGACCCGCTTCTCACCTAGTTATCTGATATTGACCAACACAAGCTTTGGTCATTCTGTTCATTTGTGAGACCAGTTTCTCACCACTTTGTGCCTATTTGACCAACCAGTCTTTGGTCAACGTATTTGTATTTGAGACCATAGTCTCTACAGAGGATTATCTTAACAAGGAACCACATTCCAGTGTCTAGATGGTTTATCCTAGACAAGTTTATAAGTTGGGATATAACACAAAAGCTCCAGCTAAGTTAATCACATAGATTGGTTTAGCAAGCCTCCCAAGAACTCACACATTATCTACCACAAAAGAAGAAAAGTCGTAGACCATGTTAATTGAGGACTGGCAAGAAGTCTTATCCTAGTGTAATTGTGGTGTCATTACATTTTACATGCATTTATATAAGACCCTTGGTTATTAAGACACCATTGTCTTTCTTTCAAATTTTAGTCAAGTCTCGCCTGATCAAGGAAACATGACCGCACCTTGTGATAAGTGTCTATGCAGACAAGTGGTGACCATGATGCTGGCTCATGATGCGGGCCCCACTGGTAGACTCAGAGCCATGTGGAGCAAAGAAAAAGGCTATGGAGAATGCAGGTGAGTTAGAAGCACACTAGGAAAAACTAATAGTTTGCAGCTGACCTGAAAAATTCCCAGTCTGGAAGCAGGACAAACCTAAGTGACAGTCAGCGCCAACTGAGGGTGCTGCAAGAGGATCAGCTGCGCAAAAGAAGAAAAAAGCTTCTGCTAGTAAGCCTATTTCATTTGGGGAACATGTTTGCAACTTGAATACTAACCACATGCATCACTTTATAGAAGATGCCACACTGCCTCAAAAGGACTTGCATGCACCTGTATCAAAATCTCGAAAACCTTCAACACTAAGTACATACAGTCGATGAACATCACTTGCCACTTACTGACATATTTAATTGCTGCAGAGCACCAGTGCATGGACACAGACACTGAACATGATAGTAGTGAACATGATGGTTTTAGCGATAGTGAAGATAAGAAGAAAGGTTAGTATTCTCCTGGGCTGGCAGAAAAGGAAATCTTACAGATTAAGCATGCACAGTCAAGGAGGCCCATTATTGGCCGAGTAAACTCTGTTGAACTTACTCCATGAAGGATGTGAACATGATGCTATCCAGCAAACATGAACAGAGTGGTGTTGACTCAGATGACAATCAGTGCAATGTCCATTCAGGCACTGACCCCTGTGACAGTGATGGTGACTCAAACCATATCAGTGAGGATGAGGATTTAGACACTGCTGCAAGAATGCTTTCAGATGAGGTCAGTAGTTCCTGATTAGTAATACTTATGACAAGGATGAGAAACAACTCAACCAAAGGTTGCATCACTCGTTACTGATGACCGGAAGTCTCAGAAGTCAAAGGGATCAGCTTGTGGCACAGTATTAAAGGACTCCAAAGTGTTGGCCCATGATCATAAGCAAGCGACAGAGGTGAGAACAATTCTTCAATTCAATTACTACCCTCTTGGTTGCTAGTATAGTATTCCACCTTTAGATTCCAACCTGGGATGATGTCGGCAATGCTATTTCAGAGTCTGTTGAAAGCACCACTACTATCAGTGGTGAATCAGAATTTTTCTCTGATAATGATGGCACCATCACTCGAAAAGCCTGAACCTCTGCGCCAAAGAGTATCGCCTCACTTGTCCAATCCGAGAAGGGAAGAGTCAAACTCCTTGATCAGAACCCACAGACCCGCCAGGTTGTTCAAGCTGTGATCACTGAAGTCAAGTGCTATCTGATCTTTGTCCATGGGTACCCTGAATTAGTTGACAAGAACCAGCTCTCAATGCGAACTTTGTTAACCATGGCTGAGAAATGTAGCTTGCACACAATCACAGAATGTCTTCAAGCGGATGAGCAGTATGCTTCACAGCTTGGTGCGCTGGTGAGTTCATTTGGTGCATAGTATCCAAGTCAATCCAGTTGAAGTTTCTAACTATCTTTGATTATATGAGGTGGATGCCCGCATCCCTATATTGCAGCATGAGCTGAAAGACGATGCTTGTGCAAACATTGATGGCTACTTCTGCCTTGGGCACAAGGACTTTGCAAAAGCGAAAAAACTAACAGAAAAGGTCATTTATGCTTATGCTTTGAAGTTCGATGTGAGTGCATTACATTTGCTCTGGCTATGCTGATTCTTGCGACTTTTTTCAGACCAACAATAATGCTATGCCTATTAGGAACAAGCCCTACCAGGGTGAACTCCTCATATACTTGATATGTAACCAGCTCTTCCTTAGCTCAAAGGCCATTGGTGTGAAATTTGTGGCATGCTTTGTTGAAATTGCCAAGAATAAGGCGCAGCATCCTGAAATTCCTATATCCTTGCTGGTGCTGGTTGCAACTGTGGTAATGTGCTTGTAATCACTCTATGAATGCACAGCTCAAATTTTTTCAAGGTTTATTCCACTCTTTTATGGAAGTCTCTTGGTTCACTGGGGAAGTTCAACTTCTCAGGAAACCAATTCAGCAAAACTTACAACTACCACATCAAGTCCCTGGAACAGTTGAAGGAGAACGCACCTGGAAAGTTTCATCATATGATGGCGGACATTTATGAGGCTGTGCAGTGAGTTTTTGCCTGGGGGGTGCTGCCTCAGTCCTCAATGCTGACTTGTCACTTGGCTTGCAGTAAGTTGAGTCGGATTAGCGCTGCTGGGGGCCACAACAAGCTGGACACTTTGGAACTGCTTGACCTTGATGGTATGGAGGAGGACAAGGACTAATCTTCGGCATTACTGGGGAGCACATTGAGGTGAACACTTTTGAACTGCTTGTCCTTACTGGGGAGCACATCAAGGTGAACGCTTTTGAACCATTTGACCTTCATGTTGATAGTATGGATAGGACTCGGGCTAATCTACTCCCTACTCACATTCATTTTGTACCTATGCGATTTGTTGAGAGCGCTGATTGATACAAGTCTCCATCTCAGTCCTTACTAGCTGTGCTTTAACTTTACATACCATTTTCTAATCAAAACTAATTTGTTTTTGTGTAATGTTGTCTGATGGTGATTGAATTTGTGAATACCGCTCGTCAAAAATTAAACGGATGTTCTCAAATAGCTAATCATTATGATTAATTCTGCCAAATTATTTGGGGGTAACATAATCGATCTAATGGATCTAATCGTTCAAATCTGTCGCATTTTGAGATAATAGTGCATGATTATTGATAATGTCGTATAATTAGACGGGGAGGGTTTTCCTGATGTTGTGCCATTCCAGATTGATGTTACATTTCTACAGTCTATCACCAGAAGTTTACTAGATTTTTATATGCTGCCGTTGGCGAGTTATTGGAGCCACGGAACGATCCCTCACTAAAAGCTGTTGTCCGTATGTTTGTGGAGTCGGTCACACAGTGCACGGTAAATCGCTCCCATGATAATACATGCAGCATGAGCATATCCAGTCGCGGAGATTTATATTTTGCAAACTGTCACACCTGCGCTCATGTATATGGCTGATAACGACTGCAGTCGGATTTCTTTAAAACTTGCAGGCTGTGTTTTTACAGGTCTGGACCAGTTAAGGACCAGCTTCCAGGAAATTGTGGGGCCACTACTACTAGGATCTGCGGTATGCGGTGAATATCAACTCACATTCCTGCTCAGTGCTCTTGACATAGTATAAATAATCTGAGAGTCTCCAAATTTGAAACCACACTAAATATAAATAGCGGTTCTTAAAAGTTGAAGCACATGAGAGAATGGTATTTCCTGGCATTTGAATCCTCCGGAGGCCTCAGTACTTGGTAAAGCGTAATAGTGTGCATACAGAGTCTTGGCACTGCGGTTTGGCTTGTTTCAACAGTTTGTTGTAATACCTACATAATATTCTTGGTTCGCACTCAATGTTGAAACGTTGAGGCTTCAGGTTGTTGAGGGTGCAGAGCCATTCCGCAGCTGGTTAAACCCGTGAGAGCAAGCGCTTAACGCTTGCGGCTGGCGTACTTACCAATGCCAAGGACGGACTTCCGGTGAGTTGCTGACTTTCACGGTTGCTGATTGACTCGGAAGTCGGAAATATCTGTTTGACAGAATTAAAAGCCTTTATAAGGACGTCATGTGTATGAAAGGGCAGGTAGCTTTGAGGCAGCTGGTGTGCTTTCTCTCGTCGATTTCTCGGCCGTTCGGATTCTGTGTCCTACACTCAAGTTCGTCGTTTGTTTTTAGTGTTTTTTGAGTTTCCTATACTCACTTTCGCAGAGCCCGTGCACACCATATGACCTAGCCTCCGGCATCACTCCCAGTGCTTCCCGTCTTGCGTATCTTCATACTTATCGCAGTCCTCGTCGTAGCACACACTTCAGCAGGCGGCCAGTTCCTAACCGTCGCTGAGACTCACCCTAGACTTTAATGTCTCCCTCCAGCACTGAGAAACTAGGGGCGCACTGCGAGTCTCCCGAAGCAACTGCCGAACAAATTGCAGCGTCCCCAGAAGAAAGTTGGCCCACAAAAGATTTTGGTCTTATACCGATCCCGAAAAGGCTCCAATACGATCCCGTCAAACCTTTTCACTTTGGCATCTTTCTCAACATGTCCTTTGGATTTGCTAGCACATTCAGTACGGATTTCTCTGTACACAATGAATGGATGCTAATGGAAAGACAGCTGTTGCTAACTTGTATTATTGTCAACCGCTGTTGAGTATGTTGTTGCGAGGAGTTATCGGCTGTGCGTGTCTCTGATCTGAAATTCGTACATAGTCGAATTTTCGAAATCATTCGATGTTACATATGAAGAGGTTTCACGGTGTGTTATTTCGTCTGTTTCAATGAATCTGGGCTAATAGTGAGTATAATTCGGTTGTCAAGAATCCCCACCCTCGTTCAAGCAGGGTAAATGAACTTATCGGTTTCCGATGGAACGTTCACGACTTATTATCGTGGTCCAGATATTTAGTGGGATTACTTTTGATATCCCCCCTCGGCGACCTTGTTCGACGCAGACAACTGGTGTTGCTGCTGGTTGCAATATCCACTACTCTAACGATAGGTTTGGCCGTGACTAAAAATTTGCAAGTTTTTGAGACCTTGTCCTTCTTGGTCGGCGTTGCAACTGTCACTCCCCAGATCTTGATGCCCCTAGCTGCAGATCTGGCCCCACCTGAACGTAGAGCGTCTGCATTATCTGTGGTACTCTCGGGTCTCATGCTAGGCGTCCTGATCGCTCGTGTCTTGGCTGGCGTCATAGGTAATTTTACAACCTGGCGTGCAGTCTACTATATGTCAATTGGTGTCCAATCACTCGTTCTTATCGGCGCCTACCTGATGCTTCCTGACTATCCGTCCAAAAACCGTGATATGACCTATTTCCAAATCCTATTTTCGATGGCCAAGTATGCGGTGACGGAGCCACTTGTAATACAGGTGGCCATTATAAATATTGCATCCAGCACATGTTTCACTAGTTTTTGGGTCACTCTCACCTTCCTTCTCGGAGGTGCACCCTATTACTACTCCACGTACGCACATATCCTCTGACTTTTTACTGCCTGAACTTGAGACCATTTCCAGTCTCATAATTGGTCTCTTCGGTCTCGTTGGCATGCTAGGCGTGCTCGTTGGACCTTTCGCAGGGCGTCTAATTGATAGGCTGGTTCCTTGGTACGCAACTTTGACAGCCACTGGCTTGCTCCTGGTTTCCCAAGCTGTGCAGACTGCTGCAGGTGGAATCAATGTTGCAGCTGTCGTCATCGCATGCTTCGGGCTTGATGTTGCGCGTCAGGCCCAGCAAGTGTCTATGACCACTCGGGTCCTAAGGTCAACATATTTGTTTTTCCGTGGGGGGGACCGCTGTTGACTCACAATAATCATGCCACAGCATATCTTCCGCAGCTCGTGCGCGTTTAAACGCCATTCTCATTCTATCGGTGAGTTCCGCAGGAGTTATCAATCGGAGTGTTGTTAAGCAAGACGTACCAGCTCTTCATCGGGCAGGTGATGGGCACATCCGTTGGCACGCAAGTTTTCGTGCAACACGGGTGGAGAGCGTGTTCACTATTGATGCTAGCGCTCCAAGCCTTCTCAATTCTAGTTTTATTGCTGCGCGGTCCACATTGTCCTCGAAAACGTTGGTTTGGCTATGAAGGGGGACTCGAGGCACGGAAACGTGTTGTCTTGGAGAGGGAGAAGTCACGGAGTGGCGAGGGGGCAAAAGTGGAACACGATTCAGAGGCGCAAATAGAGGCGCCGATGCAAAATGGTGAAGGTCTGCAGTCCGATACATCATAGATAGAAGTTCATCTTGTGACCCGAGGAAACTTGCTCACGGGAAGGACGGCAGCGGTAATGCAATTTGCCACTGGGACCACCGAAAAAGTAAGGCCGCGTCTTTGATAAGAATCTACAATGGTGGGACCCACAAGTGCATAGCATGTAAGTCACGCCATACCAATATAGAGTTACAAACACTGAGACTACTTTCCAGTCGGGGAACTTTGAAGTGTTGGAATAGCAAAACTGGCGAAGGTTAGTGACCACTCAAAAAAACCTCATCGGAATGCGACATACCAAGGTCGTAGAAAATCAACAAACCATACATGATGCTTCCTCAGCCACACCGCGCGTTAAATCTGAAAACCCATATCAAGGAAAAGAACTCGGGAGATTAAGAAAACAGACACAAACCCCCAAATTCACTCCCATTAACACATGCAATAGTTAGTATAGCGATATCTCACGCATTTGCAAGGTTGCTTTGTATCCTCCACATTGTGTCCGCTCTTCAAACTTGAATCTTGAACGATACATGCATGAACGTCCGCAAGCACTGCCATTATAACTGCTTTCATCCGACTGTGTTTCGTATTCCACTGCGAAGAATGTCGGAATCTGTGTGATGAGTTCTTGTGAAAGTAATAGTCCAGGAAACTGTCTCATTATAGTGCCAAAGAGGATCGTGCTTCGTGAAGCATGATCGATTTTATTGGCGAATGTATCGTAGAAATTATGTTGAAGTGACCAGAAGATGAAATAACATTTGTATGCCTAGCTGCAGGTAGCCATGTGTGGATTGATTTTCTGTTTGTAGTACTACGTGTTCTGTAGCTGATGTCGGAAGTTGGAGAAAAGGAACAGAGGATACTAGTCTCACCTACTAGCCAGACCAATCGATGGGAATTACTAGGATAAGCCGTCAAGACCCACGAGTCAACAGAGATGCCGCGAAATGTAAATCTTGTAAGTCGTGTGAGGGAACCAGGAAGACGTCCGCTTTGTCAGCTTGATCATGTGCGACATGTAGCACCGTGGCATGGCCAAATACATGTCATCATCATCAGAATTGACAATGACGAAGAAGCACTGATAGTCAGCCTTATCGGATATCAATATTTGCCTCGACTCAAACCACCATGGCGGCAGCAGCACGGACACTCAGCACCTGCATATTTTGCAAGATCATCAAGGGTATGTTGACTACTTCTCGTCATTCAGCTACGCCACCTTATCACGCTACTGTGTTCTAGGCGAAATCCCAAGCTTTAAGATCATCGAGACAAACTTTTCGTTCGTCCTTTTTCTTCCGTCAAATTATAGACACATATTTATCATAGATCAGGTACTCATTCCTTGACATTGGCCCCCTCTCCAAGGGCCATGCTTTGATTATCCCTAAAGGTGTGTCAGCCGTCACCAGAAAGGAAAAAGGACTATGTTGTGAGACAATGCGCTAATACGTGCATTATAGACCACGCGGCAAAGCTCCACGAGCTCCCAGATGAATACCTCGCGGATGTGATGCCCATCGCGAAGAAGATCGCCACTGCACAAGGGCTCGAGAACTACAACATCCTTCAGGTACGTTCAATCCCACATGCAATTACCGTCCCCCTCTCCCCATTCCCTGCCGTTTAGCCTGCATAGCTGACCCCACCACCAAGAATAACGGCCGCATTGCACACCAGGTTTGTCTGCGCCTTCAACTCATTGGGCTTAGACAGCATTGACTAACATTGGTTTGCGCGTTTAGGTTGTCGACCACGTACACTTCCACGTCATTCCCAAACCTGATGCCTCAGACGAGGAGGGACTCGTTATCGGGTGGCCCGCGAAGTCCGACTTCGTAGATGAGGTGAAGAAGTATCACGAAGAACTCCTTGGAAAACTATAAAGCGCATCTGTGCTGCACCCGAGTTGGCGATAAACAATAACGAAACTGGAAAGAAAGCTAATAACTGAATTTGCAATTAAATTATATTCTGTCTCCATCTGACTTACAACAGTTCTCGACGAGGGGTGATTGGTGGGTGTAATAAGAATCCTTAAGCGCCTTCCAGGTTATACACATTGCAGATGGCTCTCGTCATCTCTACAGTCCCTACAGTATGCATCTACCTCGTGCTATTTTTCTGCGCTTTTTTCCTGTTGATATTTCCTGTTCTGCATCCCTCTGTGTAGGGCCGGTGTCATGCGATGAGAGTTTCTCTGTCTCCTCCTTTTGACGTTTTTTCTTTCTTGTAGCTGACCGCAACAAGTGCCCATGCTGTTTCAAAGTAGTAGGGCATGCAAGGTGTGCACAACTAATTGTGCGGGGCACGACATCGGAGTAGCAGACCGAAATCTCCCTCACAACTGAAAGCAACGGCTCAACCACATCCACATCGACTTCATCCTGCGGCATGGCCGTCTGAAAGTCTATCACCTGCAAGTTGCAAGTCGCTGTAACTTCTAACCAAGCCATGATACGATCAACCCCCGATTTGGTTGGGCATCCTACCAGTGTTAATTTCCGCAACACAGGAAGATGAAGGCCGACAAATATTTCGGTAAACCAGTGCGAATAATTGAGATCCGAGGGTAGAGGGAGAGTCAATGATTCAAGGCAAGAATGGGTGACCAAATGGCTTCCAGCGTCGTCATGACCGCTAAATACATTCGCCACTATGATGGTCTCCAGAAAAGGGAAGATCACTGAAATGGAACGGACGATGTTTGGGGAAGCGTATTGAAGATGAAGATGTCGTAAATTTTTGTAGGTAGGAATAGGACTAGTAGTGATCCCCCCCGACTCACTCAGGATGTGTAGCCGACGGAGATTTGATGCATTGAATTTATGAAGACCTAACCAGCTACATTCCAAGGTTCTCAATTGCGGCGTATCTAACTTGAAAGTGGGCCATTCGTTTTCAAGTAACACGCCAACCACTGTTTCCCACCGCCTACTCTCGGACTGAAGAATCTCGAGAAGTCGAAAATCTGCCTGTGAAAGTTTCCTGTAACCTGGTACAGCTTTGCACCTGACAGGCTTATACATAAAGAAATGGCATGAAAAGTAGATCCGATCGATGCGAAGGGTGAGAGGCTGACTATCAGAGCGGGCGAGCCAACATTGGAGCAGACATGAATTCAAAGGAACGGCTTCAATGGCTCATCTCCACCGGGAAGTGTAATCTGGATGCGCGACCAAAGCCCTGTCGTCGAGTGTGCGACGACCCGCCAAAGGCGGCACACCCGGGTGAAGACTAGGGGAGGGTTGAGAAAATCTCCCAAGATGCGGATACCTATTAATTTGAAAATTCTAGGACAGTTTGAGATGTCGTTGACGATGAGCAAAAATATTTGCTGTAGAAGCTCCACCGGCAGCTGATGGATATGCGGCTCAGAGTAATGCATGTGAATAGAAGATAGATTCGAATCGCCAAGGGACAACGTGTCTGCCTTGTGGTGGGGCACATTCATATTCTTCTCGGCGAGGCCTCTTTGTGTTTGAGTGATTGAAAGTAGTAGAAAGAGAAATAGGGGTTTCGGGAGTCGGGGCCTGAATTGGAACGGTTCTGCGCTAGCAACTATTGAATTGAGCGAGTCAGATCCTTCAAGCATGTTGGTTGTACGGGGTCTTCATCCATGTGTATTGACCTAGTACGTAGTCAGAGATTGAAGGCCAGTAGCATTCGAGGTTTGACTCTCGAAGGTGCGTGTTTCGGGGACTCGTGAGTCATAGCCTCATAGGTGATGCAGGCCGCAGTGCCTTGAAAATCTACCACTGGGTAAATTAACAGCTTCCTGTAGCTTCCGAGTCTACAAAAATATTTGCTACTGGTATTATGTATCAAGATTCATGCAAGAGATATCTTACCTGTCTGTTCCAGATGTTCACGGTATAGTGCATACAAGGAGCTCACGCTCTCTCCAGTCACCTTCTCAAAGAGTTCCACCCTGTATCTCGAATCCTTCATAGATCCATTAAGTTTTCGGACAGTCCCTTCGCCACAGCGCTTCTCGATCCAGTCAAGAAAGTACGCCGTAGCATCGTACCCTGCGTCCCACTTCCCCTCAGCTCTAGGTCTCCAGTGTGGTGGTGCAAAACCAGCGTGAAGCCTTACAAAATCTACCAGTAGTTCGGAAGACAAAATTTAAACTCAAAGGATGGTATCAAAATGTGCACACCTGCAATACCCTCAATAAGACCCCCTGGACATGTCTCTTTTGCATTGTACTGATAGCAATGCACAACCTCGTGAACCAGCACGCCTAGTATTTCATCTCGTGCGCGAGCCTCTGATGTTTTGATCCAATCGAGGGAGAAATTGATCTCTTTCGTCTCATGCGTGCCAAATGTGTATGCTACGCCATTGAATGGTCTGAGAACGAGCGTGATCGTCTTGACGCTTGGAATGATAATTCACAACACATTTATAGTGAATTGAGAATGCGTAGTACTCACTGCGTTGGGGCCGTGAGCGAGGTATACAGCCAGGTATAAGATGCTTCAACTGCAAGCTTGAGTGCTTCCTTGGGCTTGACGCAGTCAAAGAAGATCGATGCCCCAGGATGTGACAGGTCCTCCACCCTCAACACGAAATTGGGTATCGTCCAAGATGGCGGGGCCGGGAGATCATGAGGAGGCATGAGTTAATGGTGTTCCGAGTCACAAGCAGACGAGCAAATGAGGGCGCCAGATTTGAATAGCTTCCTTTATAGGGCCCGTGAGACTCGATACGGAGCGAATGCTACCGGATTCCGGAACTGGCCTGGACAATGATCAACACGTCCATCGTCGCGTTCAACAAGTATTGAATAGAGTGGGAATACATAGTTCGTTTTCAACCTCTGGTAGGAACCTGGGGAAACCCTCACCCAAGCTATTTTGACCTGCTGCGGTCGTGACGCGCTAGTGCAAGCATTCCTATGTCCCACACCCGAACCACCGGCCAAGCCATTGAGGCCCACTCTATCGCTGATATCTTATCGCTGGACTATTCTTACTATCCCCCAGACAGTGCAGTTCTGGCCACCAGTTGATAATATCATATGGCGCAACGACGAAGTTTTGGAGCACGACAATATGGCAGGTGATGCGTGTCAATACTCATTTCGGTCACGAGGTTGGGGCATTGGGCATTGGGCATTGGGCTTGGGCGTTTAAATTTTGAGCTCCTTTATTCCCTGAGCAGGTACTTAGTATAAGTACAGCGTTCAACTTGAAGCTTTGAAGCTGATAGCATTCTAATAAGTCAGCACCACAATGGCTCGCATCAAGAACCAACACACATACAGCCTGAAAAACTGTCAGGGAGGCACTGCTGTTGACCTCTCAGGTGATGATAACTACTCCGGTAAGCATATCATCCCTGCTTCAGGAGTATCCCAAGCCAGCGCTAATATCGCCTTAATTTAGTCCAAGGTTATTGCCCCCACGATGGCTCCAACCAGGCAGTAATGCGCTTACTTGCCATCCCACTGCGCAAGTCGTACTGATTGGCTTCTTGGTTCTTAGTGGATCTTCCAGCAGGATGGTGACCAGAACGGGTGGTTCATAAAGTCCTCCCACTCTGGACAATACCTTGGAATCGAAGGCAACGCCAGTGGTGGCACCAGGGTCGTTGCTGTTCCGTCCCCTTTCAAGTGGGATGTCAAAGACTCCGACGTCAAAAGCGCCAAGGGCATTAGGTGTGCATGTCTTTCACACCGTGCATGTCTGGTTGTAAATTGATTCTTATCGTTTTTGTTCCGCAGGATATTGGCCTATGGCACGAATTTCAGCTTAGACCTAGACTATGGAAAATCGGCAAACCAGACGAAAATTATACTTTGGGGAAGTTGGTCTGGCGCCAATCAGATCTGGGCACCTACCGAGCGGGCTTCCATCGAGGACCAGCACACCTACAGCCTCAGATATCGTCAGGGAGGCACTGAAGACCAAGACGCTGATTCAAAGGCATGCTTCCATCCTAGGCTTGTATAATGTAATATGAACATACTCCATATAGATCCTTCCCGTCACCACGACCGTCCGCGAAGCATTTATCACGGGAGACTTGTCAACGGCTGAAAAGCTACTCACGCAGGAGATCGAAGCTGATACCAACAACTACATCTCCTATGCCAACCGCTCACTCGTTATGGCCCGCATAGTCGACTGGGACCGTGCCCTTCAAAATGCACTCAAGGTGACAACGACCTTATGCCCCCTTAAAATACGCTAACTATCATCCCGACATAGTCCCTCAGCATACAGCCTTCGTTGATAGGATATATCGCCAAAGGTAGCGCCCTCTGTGGCAAACAGCATGTTCACGATGCCAGGACAGCCTTTGACCTCGCATTCACGTTCGCGAACGGAGATTCGAAGACTACTCTACTCCTCTTCTTGATCAAGGCAAGTTATATTTGTTTTGCATCCGCCACACTTGATTAAGGATTTCAGGCTATCGCGTTGTTCAATGCAAATGAACACGAAGAAGCAATGATGCGTGTCAAAGAGCTGGCTGCCGGTCCCAGTGTAGAACCCGTTGCTTGTCTTGTCGTAGAGGTGACCATCATCCACTCAATCATGCACTAGTTTGTGCGTTAATTGGTTCGTGCGTGCTTCGCACATCAGGCGTATCTGCAAGTCCAACTGGGAACCACTACCTTGGATGGCAAGTTTTACAACGAAGCTGTTGAAATTTTCGCTGCCGCTGTGAAGGCTAGCAATTTCTTTGCCAAATTGCCAATCCATACTATGTACGAGGAATTCGCCGTGGTACGTTGTTTGACGCAACTGAAAATATTTTTCCTGCTCAACTCCGTGTTCTTACAGTTCTTCGGGTGGGACCTCAAGTCGTTGTGGCAATCCGCCAACAGACAATTGTGCATTGCACTCCTTCGGGTAGGTAAATATGGAGAAGGTCTTGAGTTGTACCTATCAATGATGGAGGCAAGCGATGAAGCTACAAAGGCTAGCACACGTGCTTGGTTCGCTGGTGAGTCTTCAGTGATGTCACCCGTGCTACGTTCCTCACCTGCCTTTCACTTAGCTTTCAAGTAGAGTGAAGGGCAATATATCCTGCTAACAAAGACCCTGCCCTCCCGGCGAGCGGCTGCATATACGTTTTGACACGCGGACCTATTTTGTGCGATTATCCCGACATCACCTGTATTTTCTTTTGCATTCACATCGTATATTGGTTATGATAGAAACGAGCGCTGGGCTAGACAGAACGAACTCTAGTGAGTTCTATAGTACATTAGTAAGAGTAAGGAATGTAGCGGGCATACCGAGACATGACTTACTTACCCCCAGTCGAATCTGGGGGAAAACGAAGAGCGAGTGTGGCGAAAGTACCATGCGTGGAGTTGCCTAATATGGCAACCCCGCTGGCGTAGAACGAGTGATTGAGTCAAACGAAAAAGATACTATTACTATCATGATGCTTGGCGAGTTGATTTCCAATAAGTTCATACCGCGATAATAGATCTACGATTCTACGGTTTTGCACCCCCGAACAACAATGTTCGTTTGACGCGTGCCCTTCACCATCGATTCATTAAAGTCTGACGTCTGAAGATCTTCGATGATCACTGCATATCGTGTTAATCCCTTCCATGTACTGCCCACAGGTCACATGTCGGATAGAGAAATACAAACGAAAGCGTCCATGTTGTGTGGCTGCTGGTCGATCTGCCAGAAATGCAGGTGCATGCGCAAGGCAAGGATCGCGAGGATGATAAACTGTAAACTGTATGTTGCCAAGTGTGGGGTGTTAGTAGGAATGCACAAACGAATTTATGGATGCGTACTCTTGGAACATGACGTGGTACTGGTACTGGGTGTGCGGGATATCAATTTTTTGGCCATACAGGGCATGAGTGGTCCACGCACGTGGAGATAATGGGACGCAAGGACGTTTACCGCCGATAAAACGTTCGAAACCAGAATCATCGTCGATGAGCATGGGAAATGAGTGACGATATATATATGTATTGACTCACACAAACCGCATGCATAATAAAAATGTTATTCTTCACCAGGACGGCGTACAGACGGCCCCTGGCCATCCGCCAGCTCCGTATGGCATGTATGAGTATGAGAGACATAAGACCTAGAAAAACGTTGGTCAGACATCTGTGCATATCTATGTTCAAATTGACAAACCTAATTCCAATATAAAAAAGAGAAGAAACGGAACGAAGAAGTTGTCGGTGTTATAACAACCTGTGATGCCTGGGATGGCACTGGTAACATCTGCGAAAGTAGAGAGTGAATGTGAATGGTGGGCAGGGCGCCAATTGAGAAGCGAGAGCCCGTACAAGATGTGGTGACAAGAGAGGCAAGGGCAGTGCTGGTACATGCTATGATGGCAACCTGACTGATGCATCTAGAACGGCCTCGAGGTGCGGTGAGAGCATTGAACTTACAGGGAAAAAACCCAGTATGAAAACGAGCACGAATCGATTGTGTTTCCAGAGTGCACATGTTCGGAGCATGAAGAAGTCTGCAGGGGTGAATGGGATCAGAAATGTGAGTATGTTGAGGGGGAGGAGAAATACAGTCGGAGCAACTGGCTGATGTCTGGCTGAGAACTGTGGGACTCTCAGCAAGGGTGTGCATAAATGTCTGTACCGTGCACATACCTGAGCAAACATTAACCAAGATCTTGCATGTCTAGCAATATCACACGGCGATCAGTTGGTAGTAAGTCTACTGCGAGTTCACATACATCAGGGTTCTCGTTCGGGATGAAGTTCGCTGAAGTGTGGCAAGCCAATTCACCACCAGAACAATCTGTGCTCAAGCCGGACGTACTATATAGATGTGCAGTTAAAAGGAGAAAAGGCACAAATCGGGTGGCGATATAAAGATCTTTTACCTTGGTCCAGCGCGATTGAAGCAGGAATGTCCACTTTGAACAGCACGTGATGATCAATATATCGGAGCTTGTGATGAAACGTTACCTCTTCTTGAAGCGAACAAGCAAAATTATAAATCTGTAAGCAAGTTTAACAGCGGACGGCAAGACATCAAGACAAGCCCACCCAGAATGTAGCCATCGACGCTGAATTGTGTCAGGACAAGGGAGAGCATCGATTCAGACAAGTACGCACTGTATACATACTAGTGACATGTGGATCACCCATCTATCATTATATTATCCATTCGAAGTATCGAAAAGAAAGAGACGCACTTTGTAAGTCTGCAGACTCATCGCCGCTGCAATATCGTCAGACGAGTACTTCGCCTCCATTCGGTCGAGAGGTAGAAAATGGGTCTTGCGCACAAAGGATACACATATGCAGCTGCTTATGTATCTCCAGCTGGAAACCGCTGAAGTTTCACTTTGAGCGGAATGAGACGCGACGCTGAAACAGTGGGTGGTGTTATACAATCAACATCAGCCGTTGCAACGCTACGACACCATCTGGACCTCCCTTTACTAAGTATCAATCGGATTGGGCTAGTTCAATCGGAATTTGCCCTCACCCCGCCGGAGGTGAGTACGTACGTAAAGATTAGCGAGTTTCGAAGTCAAACGATTGAATGAATGATACCAATATTTCAGAATGATAACCTGTGTGTTGCGGTCAAGTGTAAAACATTCATCGCCCTCTCGATCGCTCGAGTTTGGTGTGCATCAAGTTCTGACTCCAGTGCACCCAAAATCTTGATAATCATACATTCATCTACCACCGCCAGCAGTGGAAGCTCGATATCTATCAATGTTACACTGATCAACTTGAAGTCTATCCAGGTGCACCTCCTGCCCACAACAGAAACTGCATTGTTTTTAAGCGAACAGAGCCAGATCTGACGAGGTTCGGCTCGACTAACCTCGTACAGTTCAAATAGCACTCCATAAACGTTTGAACGACACTGAATGTCATATCGGACTGCCCGCGGATGAAATGTCGGACAGAGGAATAAACACGAGGGCGTTAGAGCTATGTGTATATCGGTCTGTATGCCATAGGTGGAGGTGCATGCGTGTAGCGAGGATCGCGAGGACGATGAATTGGAAACTGTACATAGGTATGCATTTGGGGGTGCCGTTAGTAAGTCTGCGCATGGCAGGATGAAAGTGCGCACTCTTGGAACATGGCTTGGTATCCGTACTGTGGGTACGGATGGTTAATAGCTCGGTGATGGAGGAATTTGAAGCTTCACGCACGTGGAAGAGCAGCAACGTGAGAACATTCACTCCCGAGAAAACTTTCGTAACGAGAATCATTATTGATGAGCACAGGAAAATGGCCTGAAAACTTGTGTATGTCCTGACTCACACAGACCGCATGCATAGTAGAATATGTTATGCTTCACCAGGACGGTGTAGACATGGCTGTTGGATGACCGCCAGCTCTGTATAGCGCGTATGAGCGTAAGGGACACGAGACCTGGAGATTGTCAGTTAGCGCGCGTCTGCATAGATGTAAACTTCTTATTCCGGACGACATACCAAATTCAAGCCCAATCAAGAGAAGAAATGGTATGAAAAGCTGGACGACGGCTGAGCTCTGGTAGCAGCCTGTGATGCCCGGGATCGCGCTGGTCGTCCCTGTAAAAGTGCAGTGTGAATGGTGGTAGAACAAGGCTAAGGTAGGAGCGCATACACGGTGCATTGGCAGTAGTGGCGAAGGCAAAGCCTATGGACGATACGACGACAGCCTGACAGATGGCTTACACAAGTTAGAGGTGCACTGAGGATGGGACTCACAAGGAAGGTAACGACCACGGTAACGAATACAATTCTGTTGTTGTTCCAGAGCGCACATGTTCTAAGGACAAAAAAGCCTGGACGAATGTGATCAAGATCGTGCGGATTTTGCGGGGAAAGGATATATACATTCAGAACAGGAGACTGATATCAGACTGAAACCTGTAAGAGGAATGGTTAGGGCTAAGCGAGGATGTCCATGTGTATATGCACAATGCACGTACATGAGCAAATATTGTTCAACAACTGGCATTTCTAGTCATGCTGTCAGCGTCATTGAGATCAACGAGTCTATCGCACATTCACACACATCGGAGTTCTCGTTTGGAATGAAGTTCACTGAAGCACGACATGTCAATTCATAACAATGACTTTAGGAGCTGGACGCACTATATAAATGCCCGGCTAAGAGGACAAAAGGCGCGTATCGTGCGATGATATAAAGGCCTTTTACTTTAGACCAGCGTGACAGAAGCAGGAACGTCCACTATAAATGGATTATTATTATAAAAATATAAAAATGAAGTTGAACGAGTAAATTACCTCCTGATGAAGCGAACAAGCATAATCGTAGATCTAAGCAAGGGAGTTTAACAACACACAGAAACGCAATACATTGGGACAAGCCCACCCAGAATGTAGCCATTGACGCTGAAATGTGTTTAGAACACGAAAGAAGTAGTTCGAACAGTGAAACGCACTATATAGATACTGGCAACACATGGGTTATTCATTGTTATCAACGACTATCGGGTCGACAAGGGAACGTACCGTGTAGACCTGCAAACTCCTTGCCGCTGCAACATTGTTAGCTGAATACTCCACTTGCATCTGGTCGAGAGGCGGAGAATGGGTTTCGTGCGCAAAAATCCACGGCACGCATCTTCTTATCTCTCATAAATGAGCAGGGAAACGAGTAGGCTCCGGCCGCAGCACGGACACCATTGCAGGAAGAAGGTCAAGCGCTCGAGTCTCGTCATCGAGAAGTTCTGCTGCTCGAGTTCTGGAAAGTAAGCGACGTCAATCTAAATGCGAGGCGTACGTATACCGCGGTGATAAGCCATCGTGCTCAGCTGTCCAGTGTTCGTACCTCCAGGACCTGCTCGTCTTATAAGTGGGCAACTTGAAGCCCACCACGAAAATCGAACTGGGAATTAGTAAACAGAACCCGAATCATTGATCGATGCCAGCATATTATAATTCAATACTTGTCTGTTTACACATCGTGATGATGTGAGTAATGCCGCAAATACTAAAATGAAAAGACGAAATAATGACAGACTGTGGCAAGGTGAATACGCAGGCTGTGAAATAACGACGGATGGTCATATTGTCCGATATCCAAGACTATGTAATGGCGGAGATAGTGCAACGTCCCAGAACACAGTAGAACCAGAATAAGCAGGTAGACAAGAGGCGACACGCGAATAAATCCAATAATAAGCCATCATGCTGCATTGATGGACAGCTCGATAGGGCAAGGGGCCGCATCCACCTGTGTGGATTGGGACTGGGTTGATGGCAGCCCGGCGATATCCATCGTAAGAATGAGCCTGAAATTTACACCTGTCGTTCTCATGAGCAAACAGAAGCAATCATGACATACACACTGACCTGGCCTTGACCCATTAGCATAAAGCCCAGAATTCTTGCAGGCATTATACCACTCATTCCATGTTGGATCTGAGTCATTTGATGCAACATACGAGAAGTTGAGTGGGACCTGGATCTTTGGATATGACTTGGCGGGGAGGGTATCTTTTCCAAAGTAACCCGTACCGACTTGTAGATTCGAGTCCGAATCCCACACTTGTGCAGAGATGTAGTTGAAGGTAAGGGGAATAATATTGGAGGTGGTATCAACTTGAATATCTGCGTACGCTGGAAATGAGAAATTGGCTGGGTACCGGGAGAACTGAGTTGGGATTGAAGCATTGTAGCTCCCAGTAGCGGCAACAAGAGGTGTGGAGCTGTTGAATGAGAGACCAGGTACTCGAGGAATGGTGATTGCGAGGATAGTGCCAATGCTATAAAAGCTTTCGATATTTCTGTACCCCAGGAAGACGAGCGCGACTTACATGGCAGCCAACCCAAATATGAAGAAGGCAAGGAACCTTTTCGTGAACCACTTTCCACACAAACCCGTCTCCCCACGATGCCAGGCTTTCCACTTCTCCTGCCGCTTCTCACTCTCCATCTCTCGTCGACCCGACTTAGTCATGTTTTTCATTTCGGATAGTTGCCATTCCGGACCGAGTGCAGGCACTGTAACTAGCTCGACTGGAGTTTGAGCACTATCGGCATCGCCATCTGTCTTGGCACCAGGCGGAGGCGGAGGTGGGGGAAGCTGATGATAGCTGCGTATCGGTTAGCTTGGTAGGACATATTAGCTCTTCCGTGTGCATACCCTGCTTCATGATGTTGTCCAATGCCAAAAGCAGTACTGTATCTTGGGCCGGCGTTATTAAAGTCTGCATAAACATCCCAGGTCTGAACTTCCGGAGCTTCTTCTTCCTCATCACGTCCGCCTTTCAGCGGTTCTAGGCGCCCGGCGGCAAAAAAGATGATGCGTTGTACCCTGCGGATTGTCCTCCCGTTAACATATCATGGCTCGTCCGTGGTTGTCGATCAGCATAGAAGGAAGAAGCATCGTCTCGTGGACGACCAGAAGGAGCGTAATCAGGAGATTGTGAATGATTTAGGGCATCGAATGAGCCCCTGCGTCCTCCATAGAATGAAGATACAGTCGATTTTCTGTCGTAGTCCATGGCAAGAGAAGAAGTAACGAAGGAAACGAAGAAAAGAGTGGCTAGGTGGGAAGTGCCAACCCAAAGGACATGGTGACCGACGCCGCACTTGCCGTGTTAGGAAATGTGGGTTAGGGTTAGTTCAATTCAGAATGTGCGTGACAAATCATCGCTTTGATCCTCGCGCTGCAGAGCTCGGAAGTTAACCTAGACATGTTTTTTTAGCTGCATTAATTCTGCAGCTGATGAAAAAGCATACCATACCATAAAATCACGAATTCAAAAGGAACTTCCAGCTGAAATTAATGTCATGAACGATCGACTAACCTGACTCGAGCACTACCGTGACATACCAGTAATGTCTTGCTAGTCCGAGACACCAAGAATTCAGCGTGACTCAGGATTCCTTTATTTTTGCCGTCAATCGATATCGAATTTGTGAGTGTTCTGCTTTCTTCTTGGACGAAAGTTTCACTCGATGATACTCTAGCTGTTGATTCGACCCAGCTCGCCATGGAACATCGGACTATTTTGACTTAACCACAGTGGAATCGTGGCACTTGTACACCCTGCTGACCATCATGGGCGCCCTACATCCGCCATGACTATCACTACTCGTGGTATAACATAAGGACTATCCTTATCCTGATGCTGGGTAGCCTGACATATGGTTACGTGAACAGCGTTCTCACATATATACACTTGGACAACCAGGATTCCTTACCTACTTCAACCTGGCAGAAAATCCAGCATATTCAAACGCGATAATAAGCACAATCAAAGGAATTTTCTCTGCAGGTGGTGTTTGCGGTGCATTCGTTGCTGGTTGGACGTGCGACTGATACTGCAGAAAAATGACGATGAAAACCGCTTCTATGTTCTCTATTCCAGCCGGTATCTCCTTGCAGGATTCGTGAATGCCGCCATGCTTATTGTGGCGCGCTTCGTAATCGGCTGGGCAGTGGGGATGATGACGGTAATCATTCTAATTTTTGGATCGGAGGTTCCTCCACCCTCACGGGGGCTTCTCGTGGGACAGCATGTGAGTCTTTTCGGTACTCTAGAAATATGTCGACCGTGATCCCTATGCGAAGGTGTTTGGATTGTTGCGGCAGGTGCGGCGACTGGATAGATCGTTGTTGACAGTTACTCGACCAACCTGATTTTCATTGGTGATTTCTATTTGTACTCTGGCAGTGTACATGTTCTCTTTTGCTCCTTTGCTGTAGTCTGTGGGTGCCGGAGTCCCCTCGTCAGTGTAAATTTCCAACCCTTCGATAATTTTTACTTGTGTATTAAGCCATCTCCACAGTACTGATGCGAGGTAGACATGCAGAAAGCTGGGAGATTGTGTCCGGGCTACATGTTGACAGCTCCGGCCCATCATATGCACCTAAAATATTCTGTGCACAGAAAGGGTTCCATCAGATGATTAAACAAGTTGAGTTAGATACACAAGTCTGGGTTACAAGCGGCGGAGCTTGGCAAACAGTAACAGAGCATTCGTACCGCAAATGTATGTGGTTCCATGGTCGTATGCGGTTCATACTTCTATGTCTAATTGACATTTTTGGGCAGATTATATGGTAAACCTCTACAAGGACCTGGGTTTTACTGGTGAGATCACGATCATTCTTAGTGTGACATCTGACTGTTGCCAGAGCCGGAACTTGGTTGCGGCCATAATCATGGATCATGTTGGTCGTATTCGGTTGCTAGGCAAGAATATTTCGCCCTTCTCTGGCATGCATTATCGCTCTCTGCACAGCAACTGGCCTTGTCAGCTGTGTGACCTCTTCCCTGAAAACCCCTACCTAATTGACCCTACACCTCACACGGGGAACGCTCTTGGTGCGTTATTTATATTCTGCTTCATTTGCTTCTATGCTTGCGCAATCGATGCCACGTCATACGCCTATTGCAGTGAGATATTCCTGTCGCACATATGTGCACGGGGCATGGCATTCTCAATAACCGGGACATTTTCGTCGACTGTTGTGTTCTTAGAAGTTGGCCCCACGGCGCTCGCAAACTGGTTGGGGATACTACATGGTATTTGTGTGCCTGTCGGTGATGAAATTGGTGTCATGCTCTATTTTTCCCTGAAGTGGGGTTCCAATCTATTATGGTCCTAGCGTCTCTGATGATCGAAAGACAGGTGTTGAATCCTAAGATATGCTGGATGTGGATTTTTCTTCTTCCCGCTCACTATTCACTTGTTCGTCCTGTTGGGATACACCGAACCTTCCCACTGATCAACGGGACCCGAGTGTTGTGGTTGATACTTGGACTCTAATTGTCGAAGCAATTGTATACAACAGGGAAGATGGCAAACGGAATATTCGGGGTTTTGATTGGCGAGGTGTGGGTGCGTAGACTTGATTCTTTGGATCTCGGTTATTGCTTACTATATACAGTATAGCTATGGCAGTGATTCAAACTTTGTCTCAAGAGTTGAGCACCGCGTGCCCTCTTGATGAGACATTTTCGGCACTTCTATGGATGATTAATGATTGGCTAGAGACTCCTGTATTCTGTGCAGCATGGGAAGAAAACACCGCCAAGATTGTGCGATGGCCGCAACTGCAGATCATTCTACGTCACTCAATACCACCTTGACTATAGCGGACTGTCCGATGCCGTATCCGTGGTCCAGAATCTTCTCAAGTACATTTATGATCAATGGATCAATGACCGACAAGACTGAATTAATATCCGGGTCAATCGCAATGATGTCGGGACATATCTGTTCGTGTGCCGTGCAGATCGGTAGGTAGTACATACTTCAAATTGACAGATGCTGCGCCTATATACTGCACACCATTGCCAGATTGGCACAGGCAGCAAACACGCTACATGCTGGCAGCTGCCGTGTCCCGCAGCATCGTGATTTCCCAAGCTTTTTTTTTTTTGAAAAATTTTATTGTCTAAGACCCTACGTCGGACATAGCCTAGCTATGCACGGGGGGCTTACTCCCGTTTATCTATCGTATTTCTCAAGCTTTCAATACTACGTGATCCGATAAGGACTACTGTCTAGCTTGGAGACTAAGCAGTCTCGAACCAACATTTTGTGAAGTTACAGTGTGTTATACTGGTTATCCAGGAGTGGCTGGTTCAACAAGACTATCTGAACCTGCCTTTGGGACGCCTTGTCTTGTTTTGTTCTGTTTCTATCAGAGAATACGCATGTCAGTCAATTATTGCAATTCGTCATGCTACACAAACGACATGGACGTTGTCCACAATTAAACACTGGTCAATCACGAATGTACGTGAATTGCGCAGTGATATCGAGTCTGAAGATCGTTGCGGTGCTCTACCATGACATCCGTTCACCGTGCCCATAAATGGAACAGGCCGCCCTCTCAGCGGCTTTGTCATCTAAACTCCGTTTGAATCACCCGGACCTGAAGCTTTGAAGACCTGATCGATGATCCCAGAGTCCAGACAGCCCCAGACATGGCATCACCCAGACCAGCCGTATCTTGCAAATTCACAACTCGTCGGGTTCGAGATTTACAATCGATTCTGTGTACTCCATATCCATGATCGAAATCCCCTGTGATTTGCCCCAGGCTCATATGAAATCATAAATGTCTCATTACAATGAGCTGCATGAGCTGCAGTGGACTCGACGTAGCTTCTACTGCAACATCGGATGGCTTGGTTTCGTACGTCCATTAGAGTCAACGAGACCCAGATCCAACTGGAACTATCCGCATTCTCAGTGTCACAGACTCACAGCAGGTGCTCAACAACTCGACAGCAATTGCCTCGTGGCTGCATGGACAACCTCAAGTATGTGCGGTGCCCAGCTTCTGTTACAGATAGCACTACCTCTCTCCCACCATCATTTTATCTCTGAGCCAACGGTGCACTCCCCGACACCGGAAACCACGAAGGAACGCTTCCGTAATGAACTCGAAGCGGACAGGAAGGATGCCGAGTCCGAGTTTTCTCGTTACGAAGACGCAAGTATACTACATGAAGCAGCTCGTCCGTTTCTGCGAGGTACGATATATACATCTGTCTGCATTTTCATAGGATTAACAGGCATCATGTTAGCAAAACGAATGTACACCTCCACTTCTATTCTGTGTCGCTATGGATGTCCTGAGTGCTCAAGCTTCATCTGTGCCTTCCGAGCGCATATTTTCATTCAGCAAAGAGACCTGCACTCTACGGCGCAGCAACTTACCTCCAACCTTCAAGTCCTGAAGTTTATGTACAGGCAAGATTGCGTCAATTTTACGGAGGACCTGGTGGCTGACGAGCGGAACTACACTATATCTGGATCTGTGATTCCCAGAGCAGTCGACGAGCTGATAGCTTCTGGGAATCTTCGCGAGCTTGATGGGTTGCTCCAGAATGCAAGTGACATTGACTGTAATCGGTATATCTACTGGTCGTGTACGAGTCACTTGCAAATAATGCGGCTGTGTGCAGAATCCCTAGCTTCTCAATGGCTGGACTACCGGTCCGTATCACTCCCGAACTTGTTTCTACATCGTGAGGTGAACGAGGTACAACTTTGTTTCAAATTGTTAGTGCCGAACTGTGTCGATTTACTGGAATTGTCCACCTCGATTCGGTTTGGTAACCAAAAATCCATCATACTGCCGCAACATTAGTTGTTGTACTATCGAGGTACGTAAAATTTTTATTAAAAGCGCGGAAAGTTTACCTAACCGTCAAAGCCCGTTGGGCCCCTGAGACGTTAACAACAAGCACATCTTCGAGCTTTCATTTCACCACATCATACTTGTTGGGCAGTACATACCTGTGCAGGTCCAGTGCCATGCTAACGTGTTTTATGATCAGGAATGGAAGCGGACACAGCATGGCGCAACAAACTGTCACTAGAAACTACAGCTACATGGAGATGCTTCAGATCCTTGAATAAGTTAATATTGTTGATTGTTGATGCCGAGGACCTCCATTATCGCAGATCAACTTGGTTCGACTAACCGGATGGGAGACGTGAGCTTGTTCTGTCATCCGCCAGTTGCATGTGCATCGTTTATGTTTATTATCATTGTTAATTTACAACACTAATACCTAGGAAAATGCAATCTACGCGATCGCAAAGCTGTGATTTGCCGTTTTTCGAATATAACCAGACGTGCACCTCACCCGGCCCTTGGCTTGCATTCTCGAGGTGCAGCGCCACTGTCACCTCCGAGTCAAGGGACCTTGACCTCACCTTCCGGCGACACTAGGGCACCTATAGAAAGCGGCCCTGTAAAATCCAATGCCCGAATATCGAGCCGCGGCTCCTTTGAGAACATTCTGCTCATTCTCCAATTGCAATAGTTATGATTCGGGACCAACCGAATGTCTCCGTACCCTTCGCACATGTTAGCAGGTATATTGCAGATTTGAAAGGGGCCCGGGACGACTCATCCATATATGTACTAGTGCGCAGATGCATTCGGAGGCACGGGGGCTTAACAAGGACCTATGGAAAACCATAATGACACAGCCGATCGAAACGCACTTACGTACGCAGCGGTTTGTATCGAGAGACAATACCCAATCGATACCCCTATTAACCCAATTATGCGTGATTTATGGCGTTTGTGACTGAACGCTGCAATATTGCGAAAGGACGGGGTCAGCTTACGTTGCCAATCTTTTGTGTTGAACTCAGCTGAGAACAACGCGCTCCAATTCACACATAGTGTCCGAATTTACAAAAAGGGTTGTCAGATCCGTCTCACCATCAATCATTACATCGGAAGGAGTCCTCGGATCGTCCGACAAAGATGCATTGTTCGGCTAGAATACACCAAAACTAACGTGGAAGATTGAGAGCAATCCCATATGTAATATGTAGTCCATACAAACGGAAACTTTCAAAGACGTTTCTGATGCGGCAATTGCCGGCGAATTTAGGCTAAGCATGAACACGCAGGGAAAAGAAGTCCGTGGGGATGTAAGAAAAGGCGCAACGCGTGTGCGCCATCGAAGTGCAATCCCAAAGCGAACAAATGAAACGTGCCAAGGCATCTAAGTAGTAGCTGCTGGTTATCTAGTGGATTCCAACGAGATCTGCGTCCATACATGATTAGTCTTGGTCTTGGGGCGCGTGCGAGTGTTACTCAGTGAGAATCATCAATCTCGGGAACGAGCGAGAGCTCGCTCAGTCATAACGGACGGATTCACAGCATCTCAAAGCTCGTCACAAGTCGAACGTGCTGTGCATCCGCAGCAGCTTGTTCGAGCACATTGTCAACCTCTTGAAATGGGTTCATCTACGTGGCGGCGCGGTGACGGGAGGTAATTCCGCGAATAACGGACTAGCCCGCCTTGGAGCGACCGAGGTGGAACTGTAACTGTGTAGAGGGGAATTGCGATCGATCTTGCTGTGTAAGGAGGAGGAGCTGGACTAGCTGAACTCGAAAGGTCGGCCCACGAACCCGACGTCTCACTTTCAGTGACGGAATGCGAGACACGGCGAGTGCCTGAAGGAAGTATGTATCCTGGCGCCAAAAGATATATATATATTAATTTGTAAATAAGGAACATGACAACTCACTGAGAACGCGATGAGGGACGCCTGAAGTGTGGAACTGGAACAATGAATGCAGGAGGTAGACGGCAAGCAGAATAGACACTGTGGGATCGACACATTGTCAATTAGCTTTGATGTTGGCTGTACGGCGGCAGCCAGGGATACTTACGGAAACCAGCTACGATACCGATAACAGGCTGCCACTGCAGGTCACTAGTAGCTGTCGCAGCATTGTTTTCGGTACGGGGGAGGTTCAGCGTGACTCGAAGGAGGAGGGGACGAACAGGGGGCATGATTGGTATGTGAAGAGTGAGTTACATCCGGTTGATGTTTAAATACTATGTATGTGGCAGTACACATGTTACCGCACTCGGTCTTCACCTTCTCTGACATAAGAGGGATGACATTTTTCTGTCCACAACGAGTAATGCGGACCTCCAAAATATTCAAGTTAAGCGACGGTGCTTCGCGGGAGAAGAACTAACCTGTGCACAGCGCAAGAATGCGGCCCGTGAAACGAAAAGCCGCGCAAAGAAGCAGCTGTTAAGCTACCAACCATGGAAACGCGAGTGCGATTCGGTTCTTTTGCGAGGCGCAATTACGAGCTGCTCTAGCCTTTATGATGGCCTCTGATAGTTTTCTCCCACAGAGCAAGTCGCTCGATGAGGGCATCTGTATTCGCTCTTGAATAAAGTAGATCCGGACCGTCGCCATCCACAGGCACAGACCGCTTCCACACTAGCTCGTCGATACGGGCCAGGAATTCCATGGAAGACCTGATGTCGTCGACACTACTGGGGTGTGGATAGACCGGATCTTTATCCAAAAACCTAGAAACAAGGGTTGTGATCGAACGAGGGGACAGTCGTAGTGATGTGACAAGTCCCTAGTGAGATTGTGGTGAGCCTCACAACAAACCATAGTTAGAAACTCACAGTAAGAATATTCTTTGCCTCATATTCGGAAAGACTTGATATTTCCTCTAAGTGACCAGATTCAAAACCTCGTTGTATATCAGAACCCTGTGCCTGAGACGAAGGGATGTCATGATTGCCGGAGGGCTGAGCAGAAGGTTTTCCTGTTTGTAAGCCATTCAGTGGGGAAAGCCGTTCCGTGACCAAGGCTCGGAGTTTTTCATAGCGTTCACGGAGTGTGTCAATCTCAGAAGTAGCGCGTGAGAGTGCGACGTTTATTTGCTCGAACTCAAGCGGCTTAGTCAAATCTTGGACCCTACCCTACCAGACCGGCAAATGGAGAGAATCAGGATCAGGCGCGAAAATGAACTGTAATCAACGCACCGCGTGTTCCGTGAGCGGTACAGTTATGTCTGTGGGCCTCGTTGTGGCTTTCTCTATGAAACCACCCTACCTGTCATGAATTGGGATATCCGCATAAAATTCATTTATAACGTACCTGATGAGGGAGAGGCATCTCATCACAGGGTACAGGACTTACGGTAGTATTTTGCGCGTTTGGCTCGTCCCGGGATAAAAAAATGTGCTCGTCAGATCCGATGTGAACTAACTCGTCTGGGGAGGAAGAGTGTGATGTGTGAGTTGAAGATGCGGAGTGCTGTGTTTGCGTACCCGTACTCTGGATGGTTTGATCCAGCGGTGCGGAAGAACCGGCTGAGGTTAAGCGTGATCCCTGCCACCCCCGTTCAGAGGATTGGCTTGACGGCGACACGGACCTGGAGAGACCGCTTTTGCTGAATACCTGGTGGGACCATTAATGGTAAGATCCTGTGGCATAAACGTACATACATCCTGTATATCATTTTCATGCTGCGCACGCGAATGGTGGGTATCTGAACGGGTATCGGGTGATTTGTTATCAATTCTGTCAGGGCCTAAATTTTGTGTTGCGAACATGAGACGGATCTTGTCAAAAGCTAGTTTTCCGGATGCGTCCCGTAGTTGGACGGTGTGATGAGGGCTGTGTGAGGAATATGAATCGGCTACTGCGATATCATCTGATGCGAGTAGATCTATCAGGGCATCAAAATTACTATTGGCATCATCCGCCGACTGCTGATTCACAGCGAGATTGGCATCAGCACTAGTTAACTGTGAGATCGGCATATTTTTTAAAGCGAAAAGTGAATGTGATGGAAGGTCATGTCACTGGTACTGTCGATGTAGCAGTAAATCAACGTTTCAACATCGAGGCAGGGATTAGTAAATTTAGATCAACCATTTACATGACCTACTTACATAATGTAGGTCCAGACAATTGAGTTGCTTCGAAAATGTTGTTTAGTCTTCTTCAAGCTCGACGATTTGAACTGCGCAGTTGTGTTTGCTGTAGATTTTGCCATCGCGCTGTTCGATTTTTTCAAGGTCAAACGCTATTGAAAATTTATACCCGCGGGGCTTGTCTTGTACTGGATCGGAGTATCTGACCGAGTTTGGTAGTGCCGATGTCGCGACCCAGTCCTGGTCCTAGCTGGACCGTCCTTCCAGGTAATTATCCTTCAAACCGTCAAACTTCTACAGCTCATTGGATGCAAGAGCCTCCAAACACTTCCCCTGCACCAACACCACGATCTGACCCTGCCAGTGATCTCGGCGACGACGAAGAGGATAACTTTGATACACCCCCAGGGAAGAGGAAGGCTATCGAGAGCCCTGTTTCTGTTCCGAGGCCTCAGAAGCTTGCGCGTTTCAATGATAATGGTCAGCGCATTTCTCGTGCTGAGGTGTCACATTCTGGTAGACGAACGAATGGTACTGCTCCTAGTAGTCTAACACAACCTCCTAAAATCGCCAAGACATCCCGTTCTTCTTTTTTGTCTCAACCTGCGCGTGTACAGCGCGTGCGTCCTGAGAAAGGCAAGGATCGCACGTCAAGTGGACAGTCGAGTTCCTCGCTGAGTGATCATATATCAACCATGCTTCAGAAGCAGAATATGCGGCTCAAACGCGTAGAGACAGCTCGCAAAACAGCTCGCAAGACTACTGGAAGTCGCAGAGTATCTACTTCAGATCTTATTCGTGCAGTACAGAAGCCCAGCAGTAAGTTTACCCTCCTTATCTATGCTTCGGTGTATTAACAAGTATGCGGTATGACAAGGTGGTTCTGAAGTGTCTTCCGCTGCTACCCGTGTGCGAAGAGGTCAGATGCACGGCCTTCCTGTTTACTCCACAACCTTATTGTCTCCACCTAGGTTCGGTTAGAAGGTTTCCGCGCGGTCGACCACCTCCCAGTTCAGACGTCATCGAGCTCACCGACTCTTCAGGTTCTGCGAGACGAAGAAGGGCCCGCGGCGACGATCCCATTATTATCTCGAGCTCAGATGCGGACACCCCCCCGAGACAGCCCCAACCTTCACAGACGCCAATTTCCCGCAAAGCAGGCCCCAAACGTCCACCTCCCCCTAATGCTGAAGTTATCTGCATATCAGACAGTGATGACGACAATGTCCCTGCTCCCTCGACAGCAACTGCTGTCCTTCCCATTCAAGAGCCCAGTACTGCCTTGCCTTCGCCGCCTCCTATAGTCATGGAACCAGAAAACGAAATAATGGTCGATCTAGAACATCAGGCTCCAGAAAACTTGTACTATGAACTGATGGAACCTGAATCCAACTTTGACGAAGAACTAGCAAGATCAGAACTCCAGCGTCAAACAGAAGAATTGTTTTCGTACATTGATTTGGACCCCCCAGAACCAACTTTCGCTGACCAAATTGCTAGTCCAATTGCCCATGATGACTGTGATGTTGCTCAGGACCCACATGTTCCAGCCCCTGACATGCTTACCGATTTCACTCTTCCATCCTCAGAGCAAGCAACAGGGACCTCTCCAAGTGACACTGTTCCGGTCGAGATAACCTCTCAACGTATTGTAGTCGACACTCTTTCTCATCTAGAGTCCTCATCAGGCTCCAAAAGTTCAATGATTGCCCCAGAAGTTCCGTTCCAGACGCACGCTACCGTGCCCGCCATAGCTAAACCCTCGATCGCATGGAATTATACCCTTCCCACCACTAACCCGTTCTTTGCTAGAGCGCTTGCTTTCAACGCAAAAGCGTTGAAAAAAACCTCTACCCCTAGTTGCTCAGGTATCTAATGAACCGAACGCAACTGCTTCTTTCGCTGCCCCAGCTGCTTCACCAGCTATTGTCGGGTCGTCCACAGCAAACATCCTGCCCAAGCCATTGGTGTACGAGCAGGCTTCCGATGCACCCACGGCGAGCAGAAACCCAGTCTCATCACCCTCGCCCGTTCACTTGCTACCTCGTGACGGTGATAGGAGCATTTTGCCACCCCTTGCTGATGAAGCTGCAGTAGACACGCCCCAACAACTTCCACAAACAGAATCTCGTCACGATATTGGTGCTCCTTCAACCCGCAGCGACCAGTCTTTCACTCGTGAATCTACTGCCATGAAGATCCCTATCTCCATGTCAGACATACCAGCACCGGCACCAACTGCCCCTCCCTCGTCCGCCCCCCTCCCCGTCCCGCCACGCGTGCAGGCGGCCCATTAAAAAACTCTCGCTTACCGAGTTGATTAACAAGAGGCGAGAGGAGCACTTCAGGTCGCATTCTTCTGGCGAATGTATCGACCTTACGGACGATGTGTCTCCTTCAAGTGGCAGTAGCCATGCGCCCAGTGTGTCGAAGCTTCAGGAATCTGTACAACCTCCACACATTACAGCCAACAATGTGTCTTCATCGCCTGCCCCAGTCTCCGGTAGACAGCCAGCACCGATTGTTGAGACTCGCACGCCGAGTATACAGGAAATTCGCGATTTAATGCGTCAGCGTCCATCCAGCAGTAAATTCAGCATTTCTTCAGCAGCCAGCAACCTAACCTCATCTGCAGCATCTGCCACCAGCTCCCTCATTCCCAACATCTCTCCCCCTCCTTCCACTACATCCAATTCAACATCATCCAGTAACCAAAGCATCTCGAAATCTAGCTCACGCAGAAAGAACTGCTCGATAGGCATGGCAAGTCTTGAAATGTTCATCTCGCCCATCCCGGACGGGTCCCAGCCCGCGTCGACGACGAAGACGACGCCACCGACTATGAAGAGAATCTCATGCAATGCGGATGTGTTCAGGCGCATTATTACGCCCACAGCGGAGATATCGGTGCGCGATCCCTCATTGTCTCCTTCTGAGGGTCGGAGAACCAGGCGTGTTGTTCGACCACCCAATCCGCAAGGTATTGGCGCTGGTGTCGATGATGTTGCTGCGCAACTTCATGATCAGTCTCGTGCACTGCCTGAACCACTTGAGGATCCCGGAGTTGCGCCGACCACTTCACCGTTTGTTATTCCTGTGGAGGGAGAGATGGAAGTCCAGAGCACCTACGCGCACAAGGACGTCCAACTCCTAGATGCCACAATGGACGATATGCTTCCATCGGAAGGCTTGCAAGGTGTCACCGAGAGCATTAGATCGCTGGATTTACATGAACGCAGTCGATCCCCCGAAGTAGACATCAATGTTGATCAGGCACGTACAAGCCCTTGTGAATCCATCAGGCGAAGTCAATGGTCTGACATGCTTCATTAGGTGGGCGTTTCGCCTTTAGAGCGTATACGTGAAGACGGGTACCTTGAAGCCATCCCGGTGTCTGCCGATTTAATGGAACACGAGGAGTTAGAGTCACTGGAGATGTTAGTGGATGACGTTTCGGCTGAGAGCGTGGAGCAAGCTCTGGTCTCTGTTGATGAGCGCCGCGATGTTGACGAAGAAAACACTGGTGTGAATATGAGAGGAACACGAGCATTGACAAAACGCACAAGGTCTAAGTCAACGGGTGTATCGGGAGATAGTGACCAAGAGCGCCTTTCAGTGCTCATGCAATTAGAAGCTTCAGATGGAGAGGTACGTTGCTCACTCATGGCGGGACACCTACGTGGCCTTTTCTTATTCTTTAATTTCAGGCAGGAGAAGCGGATCATCCGATTTCTATCAACAGCAGCCGGACGATATCTTCGCACACTTCTTCAAGACAGCTTTCTCAGTCTCCTGTGTCTGCTGGTCCCTTGGGTGTCAGCGTGGTAGATGGAGGTCATGCCACGTCCGTAAAGCAGCTCGAAGACGGTGTCGAGTATTATATAGGCGGATATCCTGTCGTGACATGGAATTCGTATTCGCAAGCACAGCGGCTGATGCCTCCCAAGTACCGTCTCGCAATAGACCTTCCACATGAGTTCCAGGACCGCGTCAATGCCCTCCCTCAGTCGTACAGGGATTCGCCCCAGGCAACCGTGCTCTTCGAGGCCATGATCGATGAAGCAATGGATGACGAACTCGGAGCCCCTCCCATATCAGTCATCAACGAGGTGACTGACGAAGGCGCGCCGCCTTGGGAATTCGTATACACGAACCAGATGTGGTATGGCGAAGGCGTTCCGCCGCCAGATATCAAGAATCTGAAAAGCTGCGGCTGTGTTGGGCGATGCGATCCCAAGTCGAAGACATGTGGGTGCGCGAAGCGGCAACGCCATCATCTTAAGCGATATATTGCCAACAATACCATACCGGACACCTGGAATGGCGTACCGTTTTTGTATGACAGCAAGGGATCTCTGCAGTTTTTCGGGATGCCGATCTTTGAGTGTAATGATTTCTGTGGGTGCGATGAGGATTGTCCGAACCGAGTAGGTACCGTTTGTTTGCGCTTTTTCGTTGGTGTTGACTGTTGATTCTTCAGGTTGTTCAGAGAGGCAGGAAATATGCTGTCAACATCAAAAGGACAGAAACTAAAGGATGGGGTGCGCTTTTGCTGTTGTTGCTTCTCTGTGGTGTTATTGACTGTTTTCAGGTGTCTTTAATGGGCCGAAGAAGATTCCTGGGGGATCCTTTATCGGCATCTATGCTGGCGAGTTACTGACCGTGGAGGAATCTGACCGCCGTGGAATGTGAGTGCCCAGTTTATACACGAGACATACGGTCTTAACTGTTGGCTAGGCTATACAACAAGTTCGGACGAACTTACCTCTTCGATATCGACTTCTATTACATGGGTGCTGTAGCAACGTACTCTGTGGATGCTTATCACGCTGGAAACGTTCGTTTCCCTGATGATTGTTCCTTCGCTCTCTGACGATTTTTCTTTAGTTCACTCGTTTTCTTGCAAGTTTATTTTATCAAGTCTTTGCACAGAGCTGACGTCACTTTTGTAGAACCACAGTTGCGACCCAAATTGTGAAATCAATCCATGCTATATCAACGAAGCCAATATCGAGAAGCCGTTGTTGACAATCTTTACCAGGCGAGATGTCGAGCCATTCGAGGAGCTATCTTTCTCCTACATGGGCTGCATCGATGATGACATGGTATGCCATTTATTACGGGTGCACAATCCAATTGAACTGACTGCCTTGTCAGATATCCAAGGCCAAAAATGCGAAAAAGAGCAACGATGCGGTCTATGCGGAGTGTCATTGTGGGAGCGCAAACTGTTTGGGAGTGTTATTTTCGTAAATAGCATTTGTTTTCACTCGCTGATTTGAGCCGTTGTCATCGCGTCCTCATTGTCTCTTTAGCCATGAGGCTTGCAATTTATATCTTTGCGTTGTGCGATAAGCTCCATGTACCTGTTTTCTACTGCTTCAACGCATGACGCTTTCAATGACTGCAAGCACTGTCACCTCTATCAGTACTTCCTTGGCTTAATTAAGACCTAATACTTAGGCTGACTTAAGTACTTGCGGATTCCGGAATGAATTTTCTCAAGTGCTAACGCTGTGTAAGTGTGTTCCGGGTTCCCCTTCATCTGCCACATTTCATGATGTTCAGTTCCTTGAGACCCTGAGATGAATCATTAACATTAAAAGCCGCAGTCATACTCCTCACATGATTGATGTAGGGACCCGCCACAGACGCGTTTAAGCGCCCAAAATATCATCCGTGCTCGTTACAACGTCACAAAGTTCAGGCCATCCGCTGCCAGCAGGAATGTGGAAACTTCGTCCTGCTTCAAGTCTGCAAGGTTCATTGACCGTCTGTCTTCAGTATCCTATTGCAAGTGACAGTCCACGATCAATGGTTGAAACTGCCTAATACAAAGCAGGTACTGGCTTTCCGGTTATGTAACTTCCCCCTCACGCCTCTCTCACAACGGCGATTTCGAATATTTTTAGCGCTACGTACATGCGTGTTGTGCATCCACATGATCCTCCAGTTGAACCTTTATAAACAGCTGCAGTTCAACTAGTCGCGTCGTTGACCCGCACAATAGCAATGGCCCCTTCTCGTTACGTTGGCATACTGGCGCTTGTTGCGGGATGCCTTCTGCCTCCTGGTGTCTTGGCTCTCTGGCCCATCCCAACTACACTCGAGACAGGGACGACTGCCCTCACGGTTTCCTCTTTCTTCTACTTTGATGTGCAGGTCGAAGGCGCGCCGGAGGATTTGTACGAGGCAGTCGCGCAAGCACAATACTATCTTGCAAATGACAAATTTGGACGTCTTGTCGTTGGCCGCGGCGCAAATGATACTACCGCCCTTGTCAGCGCGCCGACGCTTTCGACGTTAACGCTGTCTCTCACGAGCTCAGCTACTGCAGAGCCTATTGCTTCTGAAGCTGTGAAGCCCCTGGGCACCCGTAGCGAAGAGTACGCGTTGACAATCCCAGCAGATGGCTCGGCTGCTACTTTGACGGCGAACTCGACGTTGGGTCTGTACAGAGGGCTCACTACCTTCAATCAGCTTTTCTACTACTACGCTGGAGTAACCTACACATTGATTGCCCCAATTGCTATTACGGACACTCCTGCATATGTGAGCAGCTATTTTTTGATGTCAGCTGCTTGAAACTCACATATGTAGCCTTTCCGAGGATTTGCGCTGGATACCGCGAGGAACTACTACCCCGTTAGCGACATTCTGCGAACTTTGGACGCAATGAGCTGGGTCAAGGCGAGTACTTTCCTTATATGACATCTTGTGACCGCTCACAAGCTAGACAGATTAACACCTTCCATTGGCATATCACAGATAGTCAGAGTTTCCCGCTTGAAGTTGCGCAGTATCCCGGGCTTGCTATCAATGGTGCATACTCTCCGCAAGAAGTTTACACCGCGAGTGATGTCCAATACATCGTTCAGTATGCTGGTGCAGTATGTTTTTCTCTTCATCCATCCCTTTTGGCCGCTTATAGCCATCTCTCAGAGAGGTATCGACGTTCTGATGGTCAGCATTTATTAGTTGACTTCGCAAAGGGAGGCTCATTGTTTTACTAGGAAATCGACACACCTGGCCACACTTCCATAATTGCGGCCACTTACCCGGACTACATTGCGTGCTTTGATGAAACTCCGTGGGCCACATATGCCAACGAGCCTCCCGCCGGCCAGCTTCGTTTCGCGCTCCCCGAGGTTGTGAACTTCACTGCTTCATTACTTGCCGACGTTGCGAAGAACCTGCCTTCGTCCTACTTCAGCACTGGGGGCGATGAACTGAATACGGAGTGTTATACCAACGACTATCCCACGCAGCTACAGCTCAATAGCACCGGCACGACGTTGAACGATGCTCTGAACACATTTACGGAGGTGACACATGCCGCACTTATTGCCGAGGGAAAGACGCCAATCGTATGGGAAGGTCTGTCCGTTTCTTCTTTCGAATAATAGCAGTCGATGAAGCCGGCTACTCAGAGATGGTCCTCGACTGGAACATTACACTCTCCAATGAGACTATCGTGATGTGAGCCCATTGACAGTATGATCCGGTTCCACTGATTCAACTGTACCCGACAGGGTTTGGATTTCTTCCGCGGATGCTGCAGCAGTGGTAGAAAAAGGTTTCAGGATCGTCCAAGCACCATCTAATTACTTCTACCTGGTTAGTTCCTGCGTTCTTCCCACAATCAAGACATCCTTATCTTATCATCACATAGGATTGTGGTGCTGGTGGATGGGTGGGAGCCGACCCATCTGGGTTCGTCCTCATTATATCGATTTTTTGATCTGAACTGACACACCTTGGGAGGATAGAGATAGCTGGTGTGACCCCTTCAAGACCTGGTCTGAGGTACCGCCTCATGGTTGTTTCCGATGACCGTACATCTCATGATATTTTAGGCATACACCTTCGATCCCTTGGCAAACTTAACAGAGGCACAGTACGAACTCGTTCTTGGAGGTAAATACGCGTGATGGAGTCTTAAGATGATACTAAATGACACTTTAATTCCCAGGCGAGCAACTTTTGTGGAGTGAGCAGTCTGGTCCCCAAAATCTCGACCCTATCGTGTGGCCCCGTGCTGCATCTTCAGCAGAGATTTTCTGGAGCGGTCAACAACCCACAGGCGCTCCGTTGAACGTCACAGAGGCACTACCTCGCTTGCAAGTCAGTACTCTTTCTAGTTCATTGCTCAGATGACTGATCGCACATGAACAATCCAGGACCTCCGCTACAGGATGGTACAGCGCGGGCTCAAACCCATCCATCTTCAGCCTTATTGGTGTGCGCTCAGGCCTGACGCATGCGACCTGACAGCTTGAGGGTTAGAACTTCTTGCTAGATCTACTTGATTTTCACGAACAATCAAAGAACGTTACAACAATGTCTGAATTTAGAATGCGACATTGCGTCAGGTACTAAAGGTCAGGACGCTTTCTCGGATGTGTAGACGGACGGTGCGTTCGGCCGGCCATTCAAACTTCACCCACTCCAATGTGCCCGTAATAGTCATGTTAGCTAGAGAAATTGCGTGAGTAAAGAAAGAAAACGAGCACGCCATGACATACCTTCGTCGCCAACATTGAAATTGAGTGTTTTGAACGGCAAAGACCCACCATGACCTTGCCTGGGTGGAGCTCCAGGGTTAAAGAAACTCGTGAAGCTTGAGCCAACTTTCCAGACAAGTACAACGCCTTCTTCAAGGGACATAGTCACGAGGCGGCGTCCGTCAGGTGAAAACGTACACGCCGCCGGTCGGCGTTTATGTCCTTCGAGAACATACAGTTGTGTTGCTGTCTTTAGATCATACATAATGAAAGCGCCTTCGCTCGTTCCGACGGCAAGACGTTGAGTCGCCATGTGGAAGTCGATTGTGGGGAATCTGGTTGAATTAAAGGGTCACCATATGACAAATGCCTATGAAAAAGTGAGCTCACGTCTTCACCACATGGCCGATGATCTCGGTTGCACTGTCGAGCACGGCGTCCCGGCTCGCTGTGGAATTGGGATCTAATGATTTGACCACAGCTTCCATCAACCTGGGGAGATTTGGGTACAGAATCAGGGGTCTCTGATGACACCACCAGACATGAGAAACCCAACGAACCATTATGCGGTCCCAACACGCACCTTCCTGATCATGAACGCTACCAGTTGCATAACTGCTTTCCGCTGGTCCAGCGTCTTTGGATTGAGAATGTCTAGTGTGAGCGTTGTCATGAACAAAGGCGTGCTACTCGATGCGATTTGCAAGACTGCCAATCTTGCTTGGGGCCCGATGTTTCGAACTGAGATAGTCTCCTTGCGTGTGTTTGTAGCGAGGGTGTATAATGCGCGGAGCATCGCCATAGCATCGACGTAATGCTGCCATATTTGGAATCCGCGTGCGCATAGGTCAATGGCTAGACCACGGTGCGCGGATGATTCGTCGTGCAAATACAATGCGATGGACTTGGAGATGTCGATGAGTGAACTAGGAAGTCGTTAAGGTTGGCTAACACGAAGAGAAGGCTATTGTTACCTGGTGGATAATAGACTATATTTCTCAGCTGCCATGTATCCGCAGATGAATAAAGCGAGTGAAGATTTCGCGGATTCCTTCTCCATAGAAGGCTGCAAACATGGCACTACATAGATGTCAAATGACTCCTAAATGATATAGATGTGTGCCAGCTTACGGTGGTGTTGCCATGCATCAACAAGGGCAATGCTCTCCTCGTCCGAAAGACGCACAATCCCTGCATCAAAAAGAGTTTTTGCAGCTTGCCGGACGTCATCTGCAAGATCAAAACGCTTTATTCGAATTTTCTTTAGACAGCAGTAGATGACCTACTGGATGAGTCGAACCACTGCGTAGCTAGATACGCGACGTCCGGGGCTTGGTACGAGGCACCCACTACGTGGGCTAGGGAGGTAGAGTAGAATGTTATGATTGTCTGACAGTCATGCGACAGCTCTAGACAGGCTGATTCAGGTGCAGATGGGGTAGCATCAATGAAATATACAAACCTTCGGCAAGTGACAAAGTCTTCAAGACCGAGACGATCGCGAGGACGCGATCAGCAGAAACTTTTGCTGACATTGACCAAGCGTGAATGGGGTGATCATGATGGTAAATGGTGGTGGTAAGCGCACTAGACATAACGCGTGGCTTAGATGGTTATACGCAGGCGCAGAATGACAATTGACGTACGATGCAAATCCTACCGTGCTTGGCGACGGGCTGGTGCCAAGCTTGTTTTCGCAGATTTCGTCTATGTCAGGACTGAGTCCAGGCGTCAGCAATACGGACAATACAGCACGAAGCTGCGAAAGTGTAGCGTTTGAAGGGGCAGATGATGATGACAACGCAAGTCCCGAAGATTTAACGTTCACGGAAGTGTATTTTAGAAAGCGATCTAGACTGAGCAACAGGGTGCACACTTGAAGGGGTGCAGATCAATAACACTGTCACATCCTGAAGTGACGCTGATTAAATGAAACACATACATGAAACAGGCCCAGCAGATCCGCTAAGCATCGAAATGGAGATTGAGGTCAACTCCGACTTGTCGAGGGAGCTTGAGACATCGTCAGGGCCTATACCGAGCCGACAATGTGTGACTTACATATTGATCCAGCCACCAGCATCGACGAGCTCCTTGGCTTTCTCTTCGTTCGTTGCACGAAGAAACTCGCCCGACTCAACGTCCCAGACACGCGCACTCCCATCTGCGTAGATCAATAGTGCACGGTTGTTGTCATCCCCACTAGCATAGATGCGGGCTATCGGAGAGGACGACCCAGGAATGAGGTAAAGCCTAGATCAATTCCATTAGGTCGCAGAACTAGTGTCTGGTCAATTGAAACCCACATTTCGAAGCCTTCTATCGATACCACACTAATAGTTCCATCGCCTGAGACGCAAAGTAACGATCCCCGTAGAGGCCCTGCATTTTCGTTGGATTGTAGCACCTGCGCTACACGCGTCAGAGGTACAATAAATGGAGTAAATCGCGCTCGGAGCTTTAGGGATCTGGTGGAGTTGAGCTATAGTCCGTCAATGCAGGTGATGTACGTACTCCAGTGCCCAGATGGCAATGCCACCATCGTCTGTTCCTCCTAAGATATATCGTTCTCCTGTTCGGTCATTTCGGACAAGATGCATATTCAATATAGACGAAGGCAAGCTCATGTCTGATACTTTGTCAAATAACACATCATCACCAGATATAGGAGAGAAAGCGGAGAGAGGCGCGGATCGTACATGGTACCTTCGCTGCAAAAGGCACGGTAATGAAGTCTGTCGAATGCGGCCATCGCCTGTGACCCAAGATTAGTTGGCAGGAGTTTGAAAGCGTGATCAGCACCGACTGTAACCCAGCAAGACGAAGTTGAGCTCCACGGGCAGAACAGACGTCAATTTTGCTCCTCCTGGGATAGTACCACTAGGCGGACTCTGTGCTCTCCACAAACTTCGGCGATGCTGCTTGGTCGATACATCCTGCCTGGGATTGATGGTATGAACTAAAATCTCCTTTTGCCCTGATCGAAGCTGCCTGAGCGCAAAGACATCGTGAGGGGACGATCTTGACCACGATAGCATCAATGAAGGGCCACCATAAGTCGTCATCGTTTGAATTGCTCTGCAATTATTGCAGTGAGCTCTTGACTGCATAAATATGAGGAAATACATACTGAGTAATTATCGACGTTCCAGAAAAAGTAGTTGCAGTGTTATTATCGGCGTCAACGCGCCGCAAACAGTAGTTAGAGATGGTATCCTGCAACGCATTTCTAATTCAGCGTTTGATTGAATAGCATCCCAGTGTATACTGACACTAAGTACCACAAACGTTTCATCATCCATGAAATGCACACCTTGGATCTTACCCCAGCTCCTGAAAGGAACAGCGAAAGTTGTAAGAGATCTCTCTTGTTCTCCTGCAATAAATCCCTTGAACAGAACCTTCAGTTCTCGGTGCGAGTATCTGATGAGATCCAAAGACTGACCGTGATATCTGTGTTCGACCACGCGAGCCCTATAATCCTCTCATTCAAACCAGCATAGCGGGCAGTAATGCCTTCGAGCAAAAACTCTGGAGATGAGATCACAATACCACGGGATTCTTCTTCCTCTAGCTGGACTCGCCCAAGATCAATTGTCGCGATTGTGGGAAAGTTGTTCTCCTGCTCTGTTCCAGAATTATGGTTTTGACCCAAGAGAGCAATACTCTCGGCACTTTTGCTACCAAACACTTTGAACGGGTTCGGGATCGCCAATGTCCTGTTATCTTCTTGAGAATGAGCTGGTGAAGAGGTGAAGGACCGTCCGCGAGCTCGTATTTCATATGCGGGGATGATAGTCAAGCACCGAGTGACAAGGTAGTTCGTTGAATTAATGTACACTAGCTGAAATGAACCTTGAAGGGAGATAGGATGAATGTTACTAAAGCAGCAAAATACGTCCTACCGTCGGTATCATTCATAAGTAACTCTACTCCAACGGCTGGCCCATCGACCTGCCAGACATCGGAGGCGAGTTTCTCGAATCTTGTTGAATGCACACCATGCGGGTCCCCCACAGAAAGCTCAAACATATTCAGACGCACTTTCGAATCACGAGGTTCATCTGCAAGGCCAAATGTCTCTGCAAAAGGAGGCTGCGAAGGTGATGCACACGCCAGAATAAGGTACATTTGCTACATCGATGTACAAATGAACTTTGCGGAAGCACAAAATAACAACAAAACAACGTACGTCACCCGTAGGCACTATCCGAATAGTCTCCCATTTCCAAAACTGATCCTGATATGATCTTGTGGTCGTGCATTTACATGTTGCTACACACGTACTGTCCCGCATGCCAAAGGCAGATAAATTGCTAGGAGGCTCGATGGGCTAGCAATGTAGGCTGGTGGCGATAGAACGCACCCTGATTCTTGAAGGACAATCAATAGATTCACTGTCTCTAAATACCGCATGGCCGATACCGCATGCCCAGGTCCGCAAGGATCAAGGATGATAGTTGCTTTAACTGTTCCGCGAGACGGTGAGCCATCGAAGGGGGACAGTTGACGAGGAGACGGCAGTGCCGAAGGTGATCCCAGGGAAAACGTCGGGGAATTTGTCTCCGAAAGCAGCGATCTGGGATCATCCTTATTTTTGCTCGTGCTACAAGCACCTGAAGGTGAGTTTGGCAAGGTGGGCAGAAGCGTTGGAGAGGTTGGAGCAGGCGATTGCTCTATTACCACGCCTCTATCAAAGCTAGGAAGGATTGAGTCTGCGAGAGTGCGCCTGTGCTTGTTGTTGCTCCTGAGTATGTCTTTCAATCGTCCGGGTTCGTCTTCGAAGTCAACGTAATTCTTTGGGGCTTCTACTTGTTCGCGTGATACGCCAGAAACCACTCGCGCTCTGGCAGAAACATTGATTAGAGCTTGATTGAATGATAACGACGAGGGTGACTGGAGTGATCTGGAGTGCCGACGAGAGTGTGAGGGAGACGGAGACGGGGCGGTGGGTGGATTGTGCTCAGAAGGTGGTGTGATAGTGAGTCTTGCACGGGAGTCCAAAGTTGGAGTATTGGTAGGGTGGAAGCTGAAGACGTTGATGGAACCCTTGGAGCTGCCAACGGCAGTATGATCTAAGCCATTCTCTGTTCTCCAGGATATGAACGAAGCCGTCTGTTCCGAGTTAAAGTCGGACTCAATGAGGTTTATTGGAGGACCGCTAGCATCCTGAATGTTTGCATATGCGGGGAATGTGAGAGGAAGGAGCATCACAGTGAAAACCCAGGACCTGATTCACAACGATTCAAATGTCGGGTCATAGAAAAGGGGAAGACGGTCTTGTGATCTCAGACTTGCCAACTCGGAGGCGGTTGTTTGATTCTAAAGTCTTTGTCAAATAGCTGTAAACAATATTAAACAATCTATATGTTCAGGCTTGGCACGTGGCCACTTGACGCCCGATTGAAAATTTCATGTTGTTTCTAGGCGCGATGTTAAGAAGAAGCCGGCATCAACTTTCCCCACTTGCCGCATCGATCGATTCATCAAGTTTCGCTGTTTCAGTGATCAGGGTTTGATGTCTACGGCGACACTGTCCGGTCCAATCAAACACCGCCTGGATCTAAATTTCCTTTGTAGCTACTTCACCGCGCTGCACTGGCCTAGGTCTGGTCTATACTCCTATTCACTTAATGGGCTTACTTGTCAGACTAGTAGCCGAAGACGAGACCAGCCCCTCACCTCAACTCCATACCCCAGATTCGGCCTGGATAGGAAACGCGTCTTGCGGCCAGCTTAAATATTTTTGCGGCAGGCACTTCCAGCCTGCGCCCACTTTAGTTTGAGATATGTAAATCGACTGCCACATAATACCAGCACCACACACAAAACGTACCTCTTACACGTTTCGGACAATTTTACCTGCAGGACCTGTGCTGTAGCCACAGGGGACTACCGTAAAAAACTGTTGTCGTACAGTGCACCCCAAAAACTTGTTCCGTCCATCGGAAGTGGCGCTCCTCCAATGATGATGCATCATGAACGCCCGACGGTATTAGCAAGGATCGAATGAAATTCCTCAGTTTAATGACCAAGACTTCATGAAACCTCTTACTTATTCTATTGGCTCTCGGATCTGCCGCCCAGGCGAACTCCGGAGTCAACGAGTTGATGATTCACTTACAATGATATGTAACGCCGCCAAGACTGGACACGATCTTGCGCCGCTGAGATCGCACTTCAAAGTTTCCCGGCGCACCGCTGTCTGCTGACTTCGCATTGGCCTCTTCCAGGTTGTGGAGTGAGAACCTTCCCATTGACAACAGACAGTAAACGTTACATAAACCCTAACTGGACTGGCTTGTGATACTACCCATACTGTAACGAACAGCCATATATCATATATATGTGAAGTATAGATACATTAGAATGTGCTGATGAACCCGCAGTACTTTTGTTTTAATCTCGGGCTTCTCCCTCGATCGCGAATAGCAATAATTAACGTCCGATGTTATAATAGCTTGGGTATCGTCCCACACATAGCCATTCCGTCCTGCGGTGGCAACGCAACAACAAGTGACCAAATTAGAGGCCGTGTGTCTAAGGCGATAGTCATAATCAGCGTGGGCGTGGAATGGATCATGATGATGATTTACACTGTCACATCGTGGTCTAACGTCTGGTATTGGGTTGTCTTCGGACAGTAATGTGCCCATCTTCGCACGACGGACTGGGTGTACGTCTCATATCGTGTGCCTGAGGGAACATGTGTTAAAATCTGTAAGATGAATGATGGGCTAAGCGTACGTCGAGCGCTGCAAAGGGTTTCGTGTGTTGCCTCTGCTTTTGTATAGCATACTCCATCTATTGAGACCGTGTCAGCTGTGCACTGCGCAAGGCACGTCTCAGGATCTCACCTTCGCTCTACTATGTGATCCTGAATTCGAATAATGTATCATGTCGTGTGGCACAGCAGACATAGTTGGCAGAGCCGCCAGAGAGTGCCTCATGGACGGTAATGCAACAAGCTGAGGAGGAGGTGACGATGCAGAAGAATTTGATGACCTATCCGAGTATGCCATCGATGAATTAGAGTTGGTACGCTGGTACTGCATAAGAAGTCACTTTTTGCTTGGATGAAAGTTTGTTGCGAGTCAAGGTTTATATCACTCTCGTGAATGCCGGTATTGCCACAGTAGCTTAGTGTTGGCACGGATATTACCGAGCCATGATGCAGGTTGACTAGACCGTGAAACGGGAATCTTGTCAGTATTATGAATTCCCCGTGCAAAGGCGATCAAGGGGCGCAATGAGGGGCTAGACGTATGCGGCAAAAGCTAACTCGGTTTGAACAGATTTAGGCCCAGGCCACGTTGTTTCCTGCGTACTCGTAATCAATTCGATTCAGGCGCCCTGGAAATGCCGCATCCTATGAAGAACGTTCTGACTCGGAGGTGACAACTCCCTACCAATTCAGGTTGAATACATAAGCATAGCGTGTGTTTCGCAAGCATTTCTATAATACATCCGTCGGGTGTGTATCAGCGTGGCTGGGTCATGTAAACATGCATGTAAAACAGCACTATGGCGATAAACTCACTTGATGATTACACTATTTCGTCACGTAAGTTGATTTCAACTGCAAGTATGCTGCAGTACATCATCTACTCTTCCATAGTCCATCGACGAGCAGATGCTGTCCGTTTTCTGAACGAACATTCCACTCATTTCCGTCAAAATACCACAATATTCGGCTGCTTCCTGTGCGGAAAATGATGTGCTCTATAGAAGGGCAGTATGTATGGAGTTCAGTTGCAAGCATGCGTTGTAGTGAACCTGTATTGGGCAGAGGCGACCATCGAGATACATCGACTTCGAGATCTCGTAGGTTATGCATAGCCAAAAGAGCGTCATGAATCATGCTGCGCTTAAGGTAATGATATAAAGATAAGCTATATGAAATAGGTAAAGAACTCGACTTACGTGGGGAAAAGTCATTGGTAATTGGATGATTCCAACATAATGAAGGTCAGGGCACACAAATGAGATGAGCTTGATCGCTTCCACCGACAATTCCTCGGGCATATGAATGATATTCAGTGAGCGGAGAGTTCGCGAGAGGGCGGTGAGATTGGGAATAAAATCCAAAAGTTGCTTGTTAGTGCTTCTATCCAAAGGTATGCGAAGATGGCGAAGGCCGCAAGGAAGAGAAAGTAGCTGCATGGCTGAAGCGAGGTGCCCATCGAAGGTACACAGGTCAGGCAAGCTACCATCTTCAAATTGTGGAGCATCTTCATCTATACCACCTGAGAATTGGAATTGCCTAAGCTTGTTCTGGCTCTCCAGGAACTTTATGATGTGTCGATTCCACGGGAGGCGAAAGTTTGCTTCTCGGAGCTGAAACGGAATTTTTGGGATGTCACTCAATATCCAAGTATTAGCACGGGCTGGATCATCAATGTAGAGCACGTCCAGACAACGCATTTTCCAAAGCGCTTTCTGTATCATGTTCCAAAAACGAGTAGGCAGCTCTGTTTGAGTGCGCCTTGCATTCTGGTAGAGATAAAAGGAGCGGACGTATGGGCCCAGACGCTCCTGCGATACGATACTCTCGCACGCTCGAAAAATGACGTTGATGTCACCGGACATGATAACCTCGTATAGCTTGATCTCTGCAGATTTCTGAAGAGACTTGCTGGTCAGGCACAGTGCAGTGAGATCGCATCGACGTGTCCAATGGACGATTCGATGACATGCTTCAGGAGGCAACGCCATTGTTGTTATATTTGACATCAAATGCCAGAAACGAACAACTGCCAATCACGACAAACGTTGAAGTCGCATGTATACATGTCAGCTAGCCAGCTCCACCTCCATACTAGAATTTACGTACGACACGGCGGTTGAAATTTAAAATATAGTGCCCTTAGGAGGATGGTCTAAGGCCCAAGGGGAAGTGTCAAACCTAGTTCCGGATTCCGAGGTCAGAAAGTAACAGTGGAATAATAATTTAGGGTTGAATTCACCTGAACAAACTGTTACCGCTGCGATGATGGATCTGGAAGGAAGATCACCCAGGAGGACGAGCGGTCGTGATCAAGAGCAAGAGCAATGTGTGGCACTGAAGAAAGAAGACAGAGGAATCCAAGAATCGAAGCCACACGTTTTTGTCCTTGGGACGATTTCGTAACCTTTGCACGCTTTTTGCTTCCTCCACTCACTGAACATTTCTGCATTCAATTATGATGGCTGTTTCGCGCTCAGATCTGCTAGCTTGGTTGAACGAGCTTCTGCAACTGAACTATACCAAGATTGAACAATGCGGTACCGGCGGAGCCTACTGTCAAATCCTTGACTCCATCTATGGTTCGTGCAAGCCTCATCATCAACCTCAACCAGATCACCTTGGAGGTCGGCTTGTCATGATCTCTAAAGCTCTTTTGCAGGCGATCTTCCAATGGCGCGAGTTAAGATGAACGCAAAGCACGAGTACGAATTCGTCGCCAATTTCAAAGTCATGCAGAACGTCTTCAAAGCAAAAAAAATCGATAAGGCGTGTTTTTCATCCCGTCCACGCGTCAATTAAACTTATTTTTCGCTCTTCTAATGTAGCCTATACCCATCGAGAAGCTTGTCAAATGCAAGATGCAGTGCGTTGATTTATGGAGCCTGCAATGTCGTTACCCTGATACTGATCATGTACGCATCATCAGGGACAATCTAGAGTTCTTGCAATGGATGAAGCGATTCTGGGATTCCAATTACGGCGGACAGGGATATGACGCAGTTGGACGTAGACGTGGTGCACCAGCTGAACCGCCAGCGACCATTGCTCCGCTTTCGACGGGGGCGCGCAGCGCCAGTACCGTTCTGGGGGTTGGTCGATCCGGTGGAAAGACACCTATCAGCGGACATCGGGCAGGCTCTACGCAACCCAATGAAGCCATGCAGGCATTGCAGACCCAGCTCCGCGAAATGTCGACGCATATGGAAGGCTTGGAGAAGGAAAGGGACTTCTATTTTGCAAAGGTATGTCGGCACCATCCCTATCAGACGCACAATTTGACGTTTGTACAGCTTCGGGATATCGAGATCCTCGTTCAGCAACAATCAGAGACACTGGAGAGCCAAGGCAAGGAAGATGATAACCTTAAAGAGATTCAAAAGATCCTCTACTCAACAGAGGTAGGCACCACCTTTATAATCATCTTCATCTTTCTTTAGCTTATCCGAAACTCACCGGCCTGAGCAGGATGGTTTCGAAGTTCCTGAGAATGCTCCCGTCGATGAAGAGGAAACTTTTTGATTGCGCATGCCGCTGGAGTATAGGAAGAAGTCTTTGTGTCATATCCTATGATATCACCTCTACCCTCAAAACCAAGTGTTCATTAGCATTAACTTCTCATTCGCACATTTCGTTGTTTCATCCTCTGTCGTTCTTTATAATCGGAGTCTACCTAACTGCGCTTCTGCACTTAGCTCTAATATTCGTATCTCTACGCATTTGTGGAATCTCTCTTCTGGACAAAGAACAGTTACCAGCGGCAGTTTCAAGGGATTAGAACTGCAGGCCCGATGCAATATGCAATTTTCAAGGTGTGCTTCGATCTCCCTGCACAAATGAAGATAACCGCTCCTCCTGGCTCGAGCTCCGCATCTTATGATCCGATCCATTGATGACAAAGCAGCTACAAGTACAACAACTTTAGAGTTACAATTACAACAATATTGCGTTTCGACAGGCTGATCTACGCAGGAAGTTTAGAATTCTTTTATGCTGCTCTCAGGGATTTATACGGATCGTTGATTTGCCAGAGTCCTCGAAAGATTGTATGCCGCGGAAATGAGGGTCACATGGCTAAACAAAAATGTTAACACAAGTCAAAATGAATAAACGAGAACGTACGTGAAACCCTGGACGGCATTTCCAAGCCTTGGTAGCGGGATTTTAGGCTCCACAGCTCAAAGAAAAATAGAATTTCACATACGCCTCGCCTGACTCCGAGATTTCCTCACTACACAAGCCCACGTGATTCAAATACAACAGGAAGTCCTTCATCCATTCAGTATCATTGAACCTGATAGGTTCGAGAAAAATAGGACATACCTCAAACATCGCCACTGCACGCTGCAAAAGGGGCCTCTCGTACTCACCGGCACGAGTTAAAGCCTCAACGCACCACAGGGTACAGAGACAGAACGTGCCTTCCTCACCTCCTACGCCATCATCAGATTTGTTCACATCATACCGGTAGACGAGGTTCTGGTCCACAGTCAGCATGTTAATTGTGAAATTGAGGTGGAACTCGCATTAGAGGTCAATCCTCCCCTTTCAGGCGTCCTAAGAATCTGCTTGAGTGTGCTCACAAACCGTGCATCAGACTTTGCGGACATATTAGCGATCCCTGAACAGACAGGTATAAGGGTAGAAACATACCGGCGTCATGAAGAACACGAGGGGCATAATGAGCACCGACGAATCAAGCACGTCTGTCTCTTCATAACTCTGCCCGAAGACCCGTATGTCCTTGTTCCACGCCTTGTGCATGATCTCTTCATAAAGGTCGTCGCGTGCGGCAAGCCACTGTAGGCGGTGGGGACAAGGGAGAGAACGCTTGTCCGCCAGCCGAAGGCCTATGCGAGTGCGTGTTCATCAACGTGTGTGAGTGCATTAGTGTGGTCCGTGACTTGTACCTCTATCAATTGCAACCCTGCATATCCAATCAACATTGATGTGTCAATTCCAAGGCAGGGCAACATACCAGAGCATGATCTTCCACATGCCATCTCAATTATTGTCCAGTCCAATAGTTAGAACTCACCTTCGAGTACTGACAACAAAAGTATGAATCAGCACCAACTTTTCCAGGTAGCATTAAGAATACACACAGTGAAATGGCGCTCCTGCCCCGGACTTCCCTGCGATATGGACATTGACACTTAGCCTCAAAACACTCCTGCTTGACGCGTACTGACCATATGGATCTGCAATACGGTTTGAGTCATCGGATAATCAGAGAAATAATATGAGACGCACAAGTCAGGTTTCTTGTAGTTTGCAACAACGACTACAAAGTATTGGTTGTGCGTCGGAAAATAGAGATCATAGAAGACGCACAGTCTACACTGAGTGAGAGCGAAATCAGCAGCCGTGTGCAACCATCAACCTGAACAACTCACAGTTCCCGAACCAATACCCTTCGATTGAGTGTAACCTAGTCAGTATGGCCGCTCATGGCCTGGTCGTGATACTCACCATGTGTCATATGACTTCCAGGGTAATTGAGATGTTGATACCACAAAGGGTATTAGACAAGACTCACCAATGGTCTGCCGAACTGAGAGTAAACGATATTAGATGGACTTGTTTTGAATTGGCCTAGGAGCACACCTTCTGTCCCAGGTAAATACAATCCATCCTTCGCCATAATCAGTACTAACAAACCAAGGAGCATAGGTGGGACTTACAATTCACCGTAAATGTCCTGTCAGCCAGATCAGCTTCCGAGTACTGCAACTACAAGCAATACGCACCAGTTGGACATGGTCGGCTGCACCATTGCCAATACTTTTGGTATTAGTCAGATCACGAGTGTTGCGTAGATTGTAGGCGAGACGGACCGAACAGGCTTAGAACCTTTGTGTCCATCAAGATGGAGAAGCTCTATCTCCTCCAGATCTTTGCCACCTACAGAAGGACGATCAGAGTTACCTTGTGAATCGCATCATATTAGATATACCATGGATCGTGTACCTTCATGTACAATCAGCCTGCGAAGCAATCTGAGAGAGCTCAGAAACGCACATAATCTGTAAGGAACCATCTGGGTTCTTGTTCTTCAGCCGCTCAAAGATGAAGTCCATATATGCTGTTGGTTAACAGGGTTAGCGCGTGCTGAGGGCGGCATGCAGGGAAGAGACATCCCATTCGCCTCCTGCGTGAACCCGAGTCTAATCAGAGCGTATAGCGTGAACGAAGAGTCACGAATCCAGGAGGCCCTGCATGAGTAGTACGACATAAATCACCGGATTATGAGGAATACTGGATGAACGCATACCGGTAGTCCCTATATATTGTATGTTAGTGAGGAAATCGAAGTAAGTGAAGGACAAGCGCACCAATTTCTAGTCCCACCGATGTATTCGGGTAAGCTGAATGTCGGACTTGCGACAATGGCGCCTACACACAGAAGTAAGCAGAAGTGATGTTAGCACTCAAATACAGAGACTAGACCTCCCAACAAGACGGAACACGTACCAGTGGGTTCATAGATGAGCAACTTTAGCGCCAATGCACTTCGGTGCACGGCCTCCTTCCACGAACCCTGGTAGGTGGATTTCCTGATCCAAGAGTTCCAGTAATTATTGGTAGACTGCAAGCACAAATGAGCAGTGAAAACAGAAACTAAACGGCATCCAAGCAAGGGAACGTACGAGGAACAGGTGGTCCAGGAGTTCCTAGAAGGGGAGCGTCAGCAAGCTGAAAGATTAACAGTCACCAAAACGTACGCTGGTCATAACCGGATCATCCTTTGACCTCATCTTCTGTGCGCCCACCATCAGCTCTACTTACCATGACTGTCAATCTAATATGCGATAGTTAGAAGTGCTCACTCTGATAATCAACTCCTAGTAGCTCTGCTTTCTCTTCATCTACACTATGACTAGACCCACCATCACCTTTATGCTCAGGCGCAATCCGCAACACAAACGTCACCCGCTGACCCTCTACGAGCGTCAACTCCGTCTGTGCGGCCAAGCCCAGGTGACCCTTTGCACTGAGATCTAGGGTCTCTAAAGACACCTCAGGCACAGGTACATTGTCAAGCAAAGACTCGGGAAGGAATCGCAAATCGAGCGTGAGCGGGCTATGCGACGTGCTCTGCGGGCTTGCGCCACTCGCAAGATATGGAGATGCGGCGGGCCTTGAAGTGAAGACAACTTTGTTTTGTTTGGAAAATTGGAGCGGGATGGTATCGTCGGGGACGATTTGGGTGGCGTGGGGGTCTCGGGCATAATTGAAGGCGGGAGCGCATTCAACGCGCAGCGGGACGGTGCCGCGGACCACCTAACGAGTAAATATTGTGATAGAAAGCCTGAGTGGGATGTTGTAGAGGAGAGCAGCTCACCTCGACACGTCTGATGAGCCAAAACAGTAACGGATGCGTAGATTTGCCATTTTCTTGGCGAGGAAGGAAGTCTGGATGTATGCGATAAAATCCTGTAATTGTTGGTGCAATTGACATGGGAGACATACCGGTGACACTAACTACGCCCTTCTCGTTGAGAAACCTGCCCATGTTCAGCTATGATTCGCATATGGATAAGGAGATAAACATACTTAGTCTGTAGCACGTTTGAGCTCGGCAAGTAGTTCTGCCTGGTGCTGAAAGGAACCGTTGGTGTAATGGAGAAATGGCCGCCCTACCGTAAGCCCCATTAACAATCAGGGAAACCCCCTGAGTATCATGATAAAGCCCAAACCTTGTTTTTGTCCAAGATGCGTGCAAAGATGGATGGGGAGTCGAAATTTGGGACACAATAACTCTCAACTGTGCAAGATATGCATTAGATGAAACTCGTTTGGGAAAACTACAGAAGCTCCGGTGTCCAAGCCATCCGACGTTCCAAGAGAACATCTTTCTTGTCCCAAACGATCTGAAGCTAGAACCACTCACTCGATCCATCAAGACTGACCTACATGAATATCAGGAATCGACAAGGAGGCTATGCACGATCTGGCGCCCTAACTCACCAGCGCAGCAGTCCTCAGATTCCCGATTCTAGGATCTTATCAGAATATGGGTATGATTGTTCATTAGGAAGCTACGCACAAGCCATGGTCGGCAATAGGGGCGTAATCGCGTTCAGTGCTTGGGCGTTGGATGTTCATGGTTGTGGACTATGATAGGACGTAGTAGGTGTGGCCGTGTCCACTAGCAAGTCTGGGGAAATTTACAATTAGCTAATTAAAGTACGGTTGAAATCAGACACGCTTGTCCATGACTCGGTCTACTCGGTCGCCCTGTGACAACATGTTCACACCCTAATGCAAGACAAAGACGTAATATCCCTCAACAAATTCATTGGAAAGGAAGTGCGGCATGCCAGATACTACCCGACCCTGCCATGATAACGCCTAAGGTGTGCATTCCGCTATGATAAAAATACAATAATAATTACACCATACATAGCACAAGAATTAAAGCCGTCGTCAACGCAAATTCCCAGTCGTAAAACTTAGAAAAATAAGGATACGAGGGTTGCATGAGATGCATGCGACTCGCTATGCTCTTACACATATATTTCGGTTTATCTTGAGCCTGCACGCTAGAATAAATAATGACCCGAAGATGATGCTTGATCCTGATAACCCAATCATTCCGGTGTATGAACCGCCCTGATATTGGATAAGAGCTCCTGCAATGGGTCCACCAACAAGAGAGCTGAAAGAACTACAGTGAGCAGAGGTCAAACGAATCCGACCACAATCTTACGGGACAGATATAAGTGTATACAATGCTCCTATTCGAGTTCCAATCTCGTCGATATCTGATATCTGTGCGACGCATGGAGTAATGACGGATATGAATGCACCGGATAGAAAACCATAAACCGCCGCAAAACCCATTACAGCGGTCATCGTCTTCGCAAGCATCCAAAAGATGAGGCACGATAGGCCTGCTAAGAAGGAGGCGGGTATAAGGAGGTTGAATCGCCCCATCTTGTCAGAGAGGATCGCGGGAACGATGCGGCCGAATACGCCTCCAGCATTCATTACTGACAGAACGTAAACCGCAGTATGCTGAGAAACGAGTGCTCGATCCTCGGCATAGCACACGATGTAGAAGAATGGAGTAAATATACCTTGGTTGCTCTTGTTAGTTGTAACATCTTGAAAGGTTTTGTTTCCTTACCGAGGCAGACAAAGAAGGATCCAGTAGCGAGCAACATGAAGCACATATCTTTGAACATCTTGACATCTATCCATCCGGAGCATTTCTTACGACCTTCTTTCTTTACGGTAGCAAGGGCAACAACACAGCATGCCACAGAAAGTAACGTCGATGCTCTAACCGACCATGCATAGCCAGTGCGCGAGAAGAGTTGGCGGAGCATAATGGGATAAACGACACCACCTAGACGAGCTCAGTCGGATTGGACAGACAATAGTGGACTGCTCACCAACACCAGAGCCAGCAGCTGCAATACCAAGAGCCGATGCACGGTACTTATCAAAGTGAGTCGAGACCGCTGCTAAAGAGGGATAGAAGCTGTACGATAAAATTAGAAGTAGACGCACAGCGCTCAGGAAGTAACCTACAGCGATGCAACGCTAAGACCAAAGAAGAAGCCTTGGAACAATAAGAATTCATAATACTTCGTGGAGATGCTTGTCATCAACGTGCTGAAAGCTAATAGCAATGTTCCAAAAAACATCACAGGCGACGGCCCGTAGGCGTCAAAAAGGCGTCCTATAGGTCCTCCCTAGTCTCAGGTGATATTGAGCAAAAGCGACCTTGGCTAACCAATATAACTTACCATGAAGAAAAAAGTCCATAGCTGAAGGGATCCAATCCAAGAGATACTGAATTGCGAATAATTAGAAAGCTGATGATCCGAATACCACGACTGGTATGTCCAAAAGCATTCATGTGACCGAACGAACAGAAGAGGGCCAGGAATGCTCCGAAGACAGCCAACCAGGCAGCCCATACTCCATCTGGCCTTTTCATGTTTGTGGGCAGTAGAAGTGCGTTAGGAGGTTGCAAAGCACTGTGTCGATTAAGGTTTTCATATGCGCCTGTCTCAATGCTCGGCCCTCGAAACGACGAGCAGTCCGCTTGCTTCTCCACGTCCTCCATGGAGGATACAGTTCACCACCACAACGGGAGTCGAGGTAGGATGGGCAGGGAAGGGTGTCAGTAGACAACTCCGGACAATTGATCGTGTGTCCATTATAAAGGACTTCCAGTGCGGAAAATCAGATCACCGTTTTCACAGGATCGCGCCGAATATAGCGGATGAAGGAGGCAAATCTCTTTTTGAGCATGGTGGAAGGAAGCTCGTAATTTCGGTCTTCAGCGCGGAACGTGATCGCACGTAGGCATCGCGGCAAGTCGGTTGAGTCACGGTGGAGGCCGTTTTCATGGGCACGAGTCTCCGCAGTACCGACTTGAGTTTCATCACTACCCAGTGCCCATGCGCATAAGGGATTAGACGGGACAATAGAGTTATCTGGAAGAACTAATCTAATTGCAAACTCGGCACACTCTATCGGCATCTTGACAACAGCATAGCGCCCACCACACAATCGGGCGCCTGCCCTGGGGTTCATCATGACGATGCAAGCCAAAGGGGGAATGGTGAAGGATAAAGATTTCTCAGGGCAAGAACTAACCGCCGCATAACCTGAAGGGGTACATGGAGGAGCACCCGGGACCGTGTATAGCGGAAAGGGAGTTAAATAGAGTCATCCGAGGGCTTCGGAGAATTGGTCCTCCGCCGCCTAGGTGGAGACAAAGGACTTCCTTTGGAGGGCTGAGGCGGAACTTGAATTGCGAAGGATTATTATCTCACTGCTCAAGCGAGTGACATGGAACGGATAAGCTGCGTCGTACTGGCAGTAAAACCAAACGTGAATTATCTCCTTATGTTAGAGAACGCGAACGAGATCGAGCATTCCTCGGAGGAGTACGCTGTAGCTCAGTAAGCGTCAACATAGGATCAAACCCACGGCAGGGGACACTCAACGGGACAGTAACAACAGGCAAAATTGTTGCATCAGATCGGAAACGGAGTCGATGAGGACTGCAATCGACTTAGCTCACCCGCCCCTTGCGCCGCTACAATCACTACGCAACTTCTTGGCTTTAAGTTCCCGGTAACGTTTAATGACATTTTCTCTTTCTTCTTCCATCATTGCCTTTTGTGCCATACTCAGTATCCCCGCGACTTTCTCTTTCGAAGAGTCTTTGTCTGATCGGGCACCCCGAGGCAGTTTACCAAATCGTGGCGGTTCTTGTGCAATATCGTTAAGGCGGCGCGGTGCTGAGGTTGAAGATACACGAAACTCCTTGGGTTTATCATGAGGCTGCCGCTGAGGTGTGCTGGTCAACATGAGCGGTGATAGATTCGAAGCGTCCGCGCGGCTAGGGGGCGTGTTGGTCAAAGTGGGTGGCGATGGATTTGAAACGTCTGCGCGGCTTGCGTTATTAATCATCATCGTGACCTGTGCAGCAGGCTTGGAGACTCCCTGCTCAATTTCACGCTTCTGGACTTTCCGGACCTGGGCCGATGACTGCTGCATCGCTGTTCTAATGAGCGGCATCATGCTACTCTCGACTCGCCTGCACGCGAGGTTAATGATGACACGCCGCAACCAAATTCGTTCGAAACCCACTTGTTAAAACGAGCTATAGTTTCTCCTGGCTGAATCTTTAGCATCTCCTCCTTCCGGTTGTTTACATCATTGGCCAGCCGTCTTCGTTTCAACTGAGGGCATTCATCGCCGTTGGGCTTATCGATCTTCCGCTTCTTCTCTCTAAATTCGAGGCGGATTTTTTCGGCATTAAGAATGCGAGCTACAGACTTTGGCACCGTCTCCTCATTACCAAGGTGTTTTGGTGGCAAATTGTCACCTCTTTAAATTTGAAACTCATCAGTGGGCTAGAGGGGCATATGTAATACGAACACTTACTTCAGGGATCTCTCTCGTTCACGAACAGCTCGTTTGGCACGTTTGTGCGGCATGTGAACGGCGTAAGATATTGGTAAGGAAAAGTTGGAAATATTGTTTGATAAATTTGCTGACAGCTACCGGCGGCATTTCCCATAACGGTGTGTATGCGCCTACAGACGCCTATAACTTTCGATCTTGAACGAGATCACGTAATTAAGGGGTTGCTCCCAAAGTCTGAAGTCAAGGTGGTGTGCAGTCTGTAAACATGTACATGATACAACAACCCGATTTCTTCCGCGAGACTAGAGATCGCAACTTGAGTGTGGTAATCACAGGAGTTTTGGGACATTGTTTTTTCAGATCAGTCCCGTGTGCATATATCAAGGTAGCGAATAGCGAGGAAATCTATTCGATCTATTGTTCGATGTTGAGAAGGCAATCGCAAATCCAGGCCGCGAAGCAACTACGAAGTGTCTGTTTCACGTTACTTACATTCACACGGTATGCCAATTCACTTACTGGTAGTAGTTTAATATGTAGCACGCGCCCTCCGTGTCGGACCTTTTAGTATTTGTAGCTGCAATGCAACCCGGGAAAGGGACCTATGGGAGACAGGAGTCCAGGTAGTAACATGTAGCATGTCAGTAATACAACAACTTCAAGTCCTTGCGCGGCCCGACTTTCGTCGATGGGGTTTTGATGGATCATGACGGCGCTTAATTTCGCTCACATTGGAAGAGCGTCATGGTATACGGAATAAACAGCTGGTGGTGATTATTAATATAGATACAGAAAAATCCAACCAAGAGCCGCAGAACATATGTTCAATCCAGTGGGGTGCAGGTAGGTTAAGGTTCGCGCAGGTGAAGAAAGGCGCGCAATCACTGTTGAACACAATGCACATGGGTCGGAGGCTCGAAGAAACTAGCTCCGCTGCCAGTATAAGCTGCTATCCGTATATGACCATGGCTTGAGCATGCCCACGAAGCCGATGATACCGAAAAGATACGCGGCTGAAATGGCTAAAAGTAGAAAAAGGAATGCAATTAAGCTTGGATTAGACAGTATAACGGCAGTTGCTTACATAGCTTTCGATTAGGCATCAAACCTATTTCATAGCTTGGTTGAGGTACACCCATAATGTTGCAGAACATATGAGCTGCAATGGGTGGGAGCAATGATCCGGAACGAAGAAACAAATAGCAGCAGTAAAATCCGAATATGCTGGTGTACGCGAATTGGATAACTATATGTAAAGTGTTAGTGCCGCTTGGTGGAAATAGGTCGGTCGTGCGTACTGGTAGATATAATTGCACGTTTTGCCGCAATGGCCGTACGGCCATATCTGTGGTATGTTTCAAAAGCGTGATGGATGTGCGCTAAATATTTCGAGAACATAATGATGAATTTTCATGGCCCAACAAATCACTCCGACGCATACCTGCGCCAAAGACCAAAGGACTGAGAAAAATCATTTTCATCCTGGAGGCGTCTGCCAAGTGATAGACAGTGAGAACACAACCGCGAAACACGATTTCTTCAGTGATCGGAGCCTGTTACAATGCAAGGTAGATTGCAAGCAAGACTTTGCAAAGGACTCGCACTCACAACAAAATAGTTTCGAAGACCGACAATTGAGAGAAATCGAAATACGACATCTTGTTCAAAATCCCAGTCCTTTTGGAATGGTAGAGCCTTCTCGAGGAATCGGACATAGAGTGGCCCAGAAAATAACAACGGAGTTATCAGGAGCGGAAGTGCGTTCGACCATGTGAACCCAAGGTAAAGCCACGCATTTGCGGTAAGGTTATGCTGTTTTGCACAATACGGTAGTGAGGCAGACGTTCCTCATTGAGGTAACTTAATGACCTACAATTTCATCATCGCGGTTGAAACCCTTCATCACGACGAATATGATGAAACAGCAAATCAAAGTGGCGCTGGTAACGGCAAGTAGTCGCGCCTTGATAACATCCGGATCATCTCTCCATCGCTCATTTTGCAATTTAAGCCTAGCTTGTCCTTCAGGAAGGTTTACCTTCCTCTTGGAGAAGCGAAGACGAGTATTCTTGGATGTATAAATGGATCCAACGTAGATAAAGGCGAAAAGTCCAGACAGCAGGTGCGCGGATGTGATAGATAGCAATGGTTTAGTTTCACTGTGCATGACGAGGAGTTTGCAGAGTCAAGGGTGAGTATGTCAGAGGATATGACGAATTTGGCTGGTCCGCGGTCTATTATACCAAGAGGCTGTGGATGGTCCAGGCGAAACTAAATGTTCGCATCCAAAGCGGACTCGTCTAAACCAACTGTCTTGTGTCCACACCCACGTGTAGATGTTTAACACGAGTTCTGTATCAAGGACACCACGAGGAGTCTTGCGAGTGGCGTCTATTCGGTTTCAGGTTCTGATGGGTATATGTCAAGGACTTGATCAAGAGAGTGCAAGCGATTGAACAATTGGACAGACAATTTGAACGTGAATGGGGACTTGAATCACACACGTGATTAAGTCATGTGACCGTTGACAGCCAAATACACTCCAACACGAAAACCAAGTTTGTCCGGGCTATCCCGACGTACGTCGACAACTCATTTGTTCTTGCCATGTACGCATCACTCGTTCGTCGTCAGTTGGGGGGCATTGTACCTCCCAAGATTGCCACTCCATCACTTTTGGTGCGTTCTTTAATTCTCACAGCGCTCCGCCTCGCGTGACCTCCTCTCCTTTTCTCCGCCATCAAGACGTCGGGCTCTGGTTCAAGCCTCACACCTCTGGTCAACTTCTACTCAAAACTGCCCAAGGGTTCAGCATCCACGGTTTCTGGTGGTGGAATTAAAGCTAGATACTTCAGCGGCAAGAATGCGTCCGCTGCCCCAGTCGTTTGGACGATCTTGGGTCTCTTCACTTTCGGATACGCCATCGACTACCAGAGTGAGTAATTTACGCTTGCACACATGTTCCATTTTTGATGCATGGTATTTCAGTGCACTTGAGTAAGTCATTGTTGATCACCTCAGTATATTCCTCGTTAAGCGTGTATCAGAACATCACAAGAACCACGCGCACTAGCCGCCTTTATGAAGTAAGGGGATATTGCCACAGAACTTGCTGTATGCACAAGAAATAGACTATCATTTTTTTCAATGTGCATAGACAAAACAGTACATCCTGTGTGGACTTGACCACTTGACCATATTTTAGCGCCCTGGTGTTGTGACAGTTTACCACCGGTGAGTAGAACAAGTGCCCGACTGCATTAATATCTCCTTGATTTTCTAGTACTCAGCGTCAAGGGGATAAGCACGATACCCCTGTTATTTGTGTGTCTGCGGAAAGTGAATCTTTATCAAATACAAAACTCCTTGGGCGCCGCGAATTCATCGGAAGTTTAAAAGGTACAGATTTCCGATCTAAAAATGAAAGCACGTTGTGTGCCCTCAACATGAGTTTCAGTCGTGTTTCTATTGACAGTCTTCCTGCGGTCGACGTGAACTTCTTTCGACTCCATAACATGCGCTAGCCTTGCTTCAGCAACTTCCTAAGTATCTCATCTCAAGGTGGTTCTCGATGAGCCAGCACTTGTCGATGGGTCTGAACAATTTGAGGTCCGCAAGGAAAATGTGGTGATTGGTCACTCGTCGAGGAACAAGCATATACCTGTCATACCTTATTGCTGGTTCCACAGATTATTCTTGAGCCATGCCAAGAAGCTGGAATGTTGTTGCTGTTAATGCTTGTTGGAGCACGTCAGATCGATCCTGAGCAAGATAACTACCTGGAAATCGAGGCACAATTACCGATTGAAGCCTGCATTGTTCGCATGGGTTTGCGGGACGACCGCGACCGTCCTTTTTTATCACGATAACGGCATACTCACAGTGACGCAGAGCTAGGCCTTCTTTCAGTCATGAGACCTTGGTTTATGGCTTCTTTTGGTGGATTGTTCTGGCTCTCACCTGCTTCTTCCAGATACGGACTAAAGTAGTATCAAAACCGAATGCCTTCGGGTGCGGAAAGTTTGATTCCGAGCGGAGAGTATGAAATGGATATGTTACAAGTATGGTGCAATATAATGCTAACACGAATGATGTGAGAGTATCAATATGGGGAAAGATGTTTTGCCCGCTCTCTAAGGAGGGATGCTCGAGCCTTGTCAACCACGCCTACGAGCCATTGCTGTACGACACTGTAGACAAATCTCATCGACATCGTCGATCGAGCGCTGGATTTCGGGTCCGAAGTTCTTGGAAGGTATCAACTATGGCCACAGCACGTTACTGCGTATCACCTACTTTAGTACAGTTTGGTTGCCGACAGTTTGGTGGGTGTCTGTAACTGCGCTCGCAGCGAGTTGAATTGCAATCTACGATGGCAATGACGAGATGTCTTTGAAAGTGCTGTGGCTTTTATCAAAGGCTGTCCAAACAAAAAGCATTGTCTTCGTACCCCGCATCTTAGCCAGCGTGTTCCTTCACTGCGCAAGGCGTTGTGAGCGAGCATTTCTGCAGGATGATCTAGTTGCTCACGCTATTTGTTTGCACATCGTAGTTAGACAGGCTGATGTAGATGATTGAGATGCAACAAGACGAGAGTGTAATGATGTCGATGGGCAGATGTAGTTCGCCTACTGCTGAACCCGCCTGGTTTTATACGTTCTCGAGGTCGGAATACCAAGAAAGAGAGGAGCTGAATAAATAGCCCATAACGGTTCTAGTAGGATTTGTACATGTATGATGATTGTCAGCAAGATCTCCACATGCCAGCATCCCATGCTGTATATTGTGATTTCTGGTGTGACGGGTCGGAGGGATGATGTGCGATGTTCTTTCTAGGATTCCTTGGTTCTCGGTTCACAGCTTGATTGGGACGAGGTTGTCATGTGGCTGTGCGTGATAATTCTTTATCAGAAGTATTCGAACACTTACGGGCCTCACATAGCCTCGTATTTGTATAAACTAATGAGTACTGAGTTACAACGGTACATGTCTTTAGTTGGCTTCGATGAAAATCTGTTTATTTACCATGGGTACAGAAGCAATTTGGGATTGGGTGCCTCACCAGGAATGCACGTCCGATTTGGCAGGTGTGGTTGCTGCTCACCGGGACGCTCAGCAAATTGACATCCGAAGCGCAACAGATGAATATAAGATTCACTCCATCCAAGTGCGGCTTGGCATATATTGGTGATAGTGTAGGCCTTTGCTGACAGGCCATCACTACTTGGGAACATGCCGGCGAAGTAAGGCATGGATCGCACTCTGAAGTCCCACGGCGAGGCAGTTCCTGAGCGGCAGATTGAAGAATGTGACCGTTGGCAATACGGTACTGCCTTGCACCACAATCTGCTGGACTGTGAGCACTGAGCACGTTGTTTTGTGTGACAAGATGCAAGGAGGCATAGGGGACCTACTTGAAAGTCCACCTATCGAAATTTCATCATTGGAGTGACTGCAAGGTGCCTGCACGAGCAGAATCAATTCTCTTGCGTGATCGATCATTTTATTGTCATATTATTAGGTGCTCGGCTTATCCATAGCGTCATCAACGGCCCATTACTTCCTTGTTTCGTAACTTACATATATAGAATCGTAGAGCTTCCTGAGGGCTAAGCACCGGGCGACGAAGACGTTCATGAATGCGGTACTTCCTTCTCCACAGACGACCGTAGTTTGGACGGGCACGATGTGATGTCGACTGGCGCTATCAGTCAATAGGATTCCGAAGAATTGAAAGCAATTAGTCTACCAGTGTTTCGAAGGAGCTTAGGGGAACACTTGAAAGAGTATGCTACATGATGCTACCTAATCCCGGATATCGTCAGGTCGATCATGGTTGAGGCTATTGCGATCTGCGATGTGAGATACGATGCTATGATATTATGACCCACGGCTTGTGCGATAAGTGTCGACCCCAAGTCTTATGTCAGTGATGCCAGTTGTACCTTTGGATCTAATGCATATCATGTCCATAATACGTCGGATCTGGCAAACTCCAAGAATTACTGAAAGGGACGGAAGCTTGATTTTAAGTTATCAACCGTCAAGGTCTCATTAGACAATATACTCACACGCAGGTGCGGATACTGATTTGAATGCCAGTAAAAACAACGGGATTCGTCTTCTGAGGCCGCCGAGAACAAATGCGATTCCAGCTATTTGCTGAATGGGGCATTTGAAAGAATAAGGACACGTTGAATGCGCAGTTGAGACAGTACCCAGTTCGATTTCAGTCAGCAGGAATATGTTTTGCTGCCATGCGGTTGAAAATATGGTGCAGGAGTCGCAGGTCACGCCACGACACATGTAATGCATTACTGTTATTTTGTTTTCCCGTATTCTCTTGCTCGTGCCTCACGGTGGTGCACATATACAAGGCCTGCTTCCTGAGGATCTTGTATCTCGCTGACGGTGCTGTGCTGTTGCCGTAAACCATTGATCTTTGCTTATCTTCCAAGGGATGCGTTACGAGAGGTTTACGAGTCGAAGAGCGGGAAAATACCGTGTGGCAACCATCGAGTGCGTCGGAGCGACGAGTGATCAAAGAAAGACTACACGGATTCGAGCATCGTATCTCGGTATGATTCTGCCGTTCGATACCATCTCGGGTAGCTCCACAAAAATGACAACACCTCGTTGTTCTTGAGAAGTGTTGTCACAACTTCTCGATTCTGTACTTGTGGGCCAGGACAGACTGGCACTGCCCAATCGAGGCACGGTGGTTGAGAACACAGATTCCTGAATGGTATAGAAAACCCGACTGCTAGGCACATCACGGCGAGGACTCAAGTTGAACTTATTGAATTACATTAATTGTACACACCACTACTAATAGGTTGAAGTTCAAAAGATCGGTCACTGATCAGTTATCTGAGACAATCTGGTACTGATTTTCTCAAGTGTGCAGTGTTATGGAAAAGGATCGGGGTTTCTAAGCGGATATTAACCTATATTAACTGATATTAAAACCACGTCGACGACCTACATGTACATCAGGTCCCAAGAGTTGGAGATTATTATTGTGATCCATGTGCTTGTGAAAATAACATATTCCAAGAAGATCTTTGCAGAGGGGGTACGTATAACTGCGACATTTGTGAATGATGGATGATTTGATTAATACTATTTACTTCTTGTTTTGACTTATTTTGACCTGATATACATTTAGATCAGCGAAGAGCTTGTTCACAAACCCTGATCTATTAGTTCGCCTGGACAAACTGTATTCACGCTGGTGAGCTGTCTCGGAACGAATCGTGACTAAGTTCAAAGCTCCATAGCGTCGTGACTCCGGGTTCATGCGCAAAAATATGTCTGCATCCATGCCGATGCCTAAGTTGACAGCTCGGCGCAGTGCGCCTGCTGTCATTGGAACGGGCGTACGCGCGATCCGGCGCGTTGTGGTGCACGCAAGTATTTTGAAAGCCTCGAAGTTGTGCTCTGGCGATGTAGTCGCCTTATCAGAGGCAGATGACGGAAATACCAAGAAGGTGAGAGTCATCGTGCATGCCAGCGTCTCCATCACAGCTCATTCGAACATTCTATCGCACTGTGAATTACTTCAAACCATCTCTAATAACAGAATTTTGCAATCGGAACATTGTGGCCTTCTCTGGATATTCCGCAAGATGGTATGTACGATATCAGATGACACAAAGATCCTTGGCTAAGTTCGACTTTGCGGTTACATAACCTTACTTCCAGCCATTTTGATTTCGTCCTCACTTTTTCTTACGGCATGCCTCAAGGAAGGCGCAAAGGTACAAGTATTTGACGTGTCCGATCAAGGCGCCGGCAGACCCCCTCCCGGTTTACCGACTATGCGAGATGTTCGGGAGGCTGGCGCCATCTGTCTGAGAGAAATTTCCATAAGAACACGGGCAATGCAAAGCATGGCCAATTCACAGGGCAAAGGAAAGCATAGAGATTGGCTCACTCTACTACTGCGAGAACACCTTAGTACGTCAAATTCAGGTGGCGTAGAATGTCACTGACAGCGCTGTTCTATCGGAATTTCTTTATAGTCAATCTCAAATATATTCTTTCTACTCAGATTATCGAAGTCTCATATCAGGGCGAAATCCGAACATTCTCCATTGATTCTGTGTCAGCCCACCACTCGGCGCCAAGTGGTTCCGTGAATACCATAACACGCGACCTCAACTCGCTTGCAATTCAGGTCAGCCCATCACTTTGGACAGCAGGGTGGGACACAATCGTCTCCATACTGGAAGATGTGGCTGAAAATGACGTCGGTCTCATGCAAAAGGTGCACTTTCTGACATTTCCTGAGAAATATTTGTGATAATAATCACGGATGTGACTTCCTAGTCTGACATCGAAACACTACCCCACACATCAATTTCTGATGCATACGCGGCTGTCGGAGGACTTGACAAGACAATCACCCAGATACGGGATCTTCTTGAGATACCGCTCACAAGGCCAGAGCTCTTTGGATATTTTGGTAGGCATGGCAGACACCCCCTATACAAGTTTTGATTACAATATCCGCTTTTTAACCAGGTCTCAAACCGCCTCGGGGCATATTATTGCATGGTCCGCCTGGTACAGGAAAGACACACCTTGCACGTGCTATCGCATCATCCACTAACTCATCGGTGCTCGTCATCAATGGTCCTGAGCTTTCTTCAGCCTATCACGGAGAAACAGAATCAAAACTCCGGGATGTATTTAAGGAAGCCCGAGCCAAGAGCCCATCTATCGTCATTTTGGACGAGGTTGATGCGCTTGTCCCAAGACGAGAAGAGGGCGCAGGTGGCGAGGTTGAAAAACGGGTGGTAGCGACACTTTTGACGATTCTGGATGGTATTGACAATGCGAGCACGACTTTTGATGATAGGGTCGTTGTTATCGGGACAACCAATCGGCCGAATGCCATCGACCCGGCGCTACGAAGACCTGGGAGATTCGATCGAGAATTTGAGATAGGTGGGCGGTAATCTTACAAGTGCTATCAAGCTTTAACTGACGGCTATTACTTTCAGGTATACCGGACGCGGACGCACGTCACTCCATTCTGAACGTCCTCCTCTCCAAAACTCCCCATTGTATTACAGACGCAGAACTCCATTCCATCGCACGCCGCGCTCATGGATATGTTGGTGCGGACCTCAGTGCTGTAGTTCGAGAGGCTGGGACCCTTGCCATCAAACGATGGATAACACACATTCCGCCAGGCTCCCATACTGACCCATCAGCTACATCAATGACCTTGAAATTGACGCCATCGGACCTTTCAGATGCGCTCCCTACTGTGCGGCCGTCCGCAATGCGCTCCCTATTTATTGAGACACCACCTGTTCGGTTTGAAGATATAGGTGGGCAAGCCCACATCATACAAAAACTCCGGGAAGCAGTCGAGTGGCCATTATTGCACCCAGAGGCTTTCCAGCGATTGGGTGTCCGACCACCAAAGGGTCTACTATTGTACGGACCTCCAGGGTGTAGTAAAACCATTCTGGCTCGAGCTTGCGCAACGGAAAGCGGTGTTAACTTTGTTGCTGTGAAAGGTCCTGAGGTGCCAAATTTGGTTCTACGTTCAGGCAACATACTCATGATATGTTGTCGTTAATCAGCTTCTAAACAAATATGTGGGAGAGTCGGAAAGAGCCGTGCGAGATATATTCAGCAAAGCCAGAGCTGCGTCACCGTCAATAATCTTTTTCGTAAGCGCCGTCATACTGTGAAGGAGTTGGTGCTGACAAACACAGGATGAAATTGATGCCCTTGGAACATCTCGCTCCTCAGATTCAGATACTGGAACTGCACATGAAGGGGTTCTAACCAGCCTCCTGAACGAAATGGACGGCGTTCAGGAACTTGTGGGGGTGACCATTATAGCAGCCACAAATCGCCCCGACGTCATTGCAAGTCCATGTGCTCTGATTATCATCGTTATATTTCTGACAATGCATCGTCAGGACTCAGCTCTAATGCGTCCCGGAAGACTGGATCGTATTCTGTACGTTGGACCTCCCGATCACGACGGACGTAAAGAGATCTTGAAGATCAGGACAAGGAGGATGAGTGTTGAATCTGACCTGGATCTTCATACAATAGCAGCCATGGTGAGTACGGTCCTGTTGCATCTGGGCAAAGTGTAACGTTGCATTTAGACCGATGGCTGCAGCGGCGCAGAAATTAGCTCACTGTGCCAGGAGGCTGCTCTACTGACCATGCAGAAAGATATCAACGCCCCATTCGTAAGCTCTTCGAAGTCCCTGGTTTAGTGAACTTTCCTCAGAGCTCTCTGCAGATCCCCCAAAGCGCCTTTGTTGCAGCCGCAGGTGCCATTCAAAAGCAAATCACACCAGATGTGATCAAAAAATATCAGCAATGGAGAGATCGAACAGGACTAAGGAGTGTTTGAATCAATTGCAGTAGGTTCCTGCCAGCGCTTAGTCATTCGTTGTGTACTTACGCCACACGTTTGTGTTTGTGTAGGGTAATACACTACTTCTCGTGATTAACTATAGCCTGAACGCTGTGGTAAATTTTAGATCGAAACAACCCAGGGTCCCGATTGCGCACATAAGAGCAGGGCTCATCAAGTGTGTCTATGGTTTTATTGCCCTTACCAACGCCTTGGGCCGGGGGCCGGTTTCCCGGTTTCCGCGTCTACCTCCGAGCTGTATCCGCCCTGATAAGCTAACTTTCTCTTCTGATGCTAACCCAAATCACGTCAAATATCACCACCAGAACTCATGTTGCTAACATTCTGGTTGCGCCAAAGCACGCTCTCTTCAACAACATCGATGGATCTTTCCAAGCCTATCTTTCATCTCCGAACTAAAGACATCCCTGATGTTCCGATCGACCGTTACGTTCTCCATATCTTCCGCATGATATCGATAAGCAGCTTGGCGGTAATTGGGTCCTGTGAATCAATCAAACTACTGCGCCCAGCAGAATCTCAGCTAATCTCAGACATCATGTCGATAATCATCGTGTAAGTCAAGCTTGCGAATGGATCAGCCACGCACCCAGATCTCTTCTACGAAAATGAAGAAAAGTCTTACCCATTTGAGGGTGCAAGCCGACGCATATCACCCACGGCCAGCTTCTTGGACTGCACACACCTGCATGATATCTCCGAGGCTCGAGCATCCAATGCGAGGTGCAGAAGCACCCAATCTTGATCATGCAGTCAAGCGATGCAGACATGAACGAGCTACTTGATTGATATTGTACACTAAACACATTCTCCCAGGTAAGAACAATTTCAACCGACTGGAAGCCGATCAGCAGCGCGCCTTTAAATATGTGGCTTTGAGCTCGCCTCTAATACTTCCTTCAGCGCGTCTGGTTGGGAGAGCGTTGCTTCAACCTGAACATGATAAAGTGATGCAATAGCGCCAGATAAATCGAAAATGCCCATCAAGTTGACAAACTCGGAGAAGAGTATGCCGGCACGACAGTACCGGAGCACACCCATGTGGGAAATCTGTCTCGTTACAGACAGAAGACTCGTACTGTCGTCGGTCTGCCCAGGGGATCATCATCTTACTCACCTTGCTGGATCAGATTTGATATTATTCGAGGCATGAAAAGTTTTCACCACAAACGCAAGGTGACGAACGATGGCGTTGGGTTCTATAAAAACCCAACTCACTTTCCAATTACTATAAACTTACACTGGTGATCGGCTACTCTGATAGCCCAGTGCCTGCGAACCCACTACCGTCCTGTATGCCCAGAAGTCCTGTGCACTGTCACGATAGTTATAGATTGCTTGCACGTGTGGGGATGGAATCGATATTCATTCCATCGTTGACCAATGAGATGCAAGTCATGAAACTCGCTGTTTAATTCAACGTACTGGTCCCCACAGGCGTTCATCCTTCAGTCTATCACATGATAGGACAACTGTACTATGATTCCCGACTTCCAAGTTCGTAGACGACATCGATGAGCCATCGAGGTATTTAGGTACCTGAGCTTATGTGGCCAAATAAAACATTCATGTTCATGTCGTCAAGCAAGCCGTCGCGGTGGTGCTAGTATCCAGGGAACGAGAAACAGACTAGCAGACATTATTGATGCAATTTGGATGGCGTTGCAGAGATGATCAAAATATACACGAATAAGTACTAGTATAATTAAGCAAATGCAAGTTGGGTCTTATCAGCGGACGGCGGTGGGCCGATAGCCGTCCCCGTTCTAACTCGGTAACCAGGCACACACAGCCAAGACTCGCGGTCAACAGGACCAGAACTTCTTCAACGAGTCAACCTACACAGCGGCGGAAAGGATGTCCGACCAGAGGGCCAGGAGCTTGTTATCAGCTTGCTCCAGTGCTTAAAGTAGCGTCATATGACACATCGATCAGAAATACTTCCCCACCGAGTCGAGAACATTTGCTTCGAGGGGGCGGCTTAGTTTCTTCATCCTTCCTATCGGCTTGAGAGTCTCCATCGACTTCAGGAGTACATCTATGCTCTCCTTCAGCACATCCGAATCCGGATTTTTGAGATCGATGGATTTGGTCTCCCTCGCACGGAGCTCGCAAAACCCTAGGTGTCGAAGCCTGCCATGTCTTAGACATTGTGCACACATCCAGAGGGATGGTATCAGGAGAGCTTTGTTGGTCGTAGTCGACTAGGCATCAGCGTCCGCTTTGCCTCTTCTTAGACAGTAAAAAAAAGACAGGTAGCCGCAAATCCGCTGTCGCGGGGTCCTCAACTTGAGTTTGAGTGCACCTTTGACTGCAGTTTCAATCTGCGCAAACGAAGGGTTGGGTCGAGCTCCACTTGTTCGGCGCATTACACAGTCGTGGAGGTGATGGTCTGGAATATACAGCTGTTTCTTCTAGTGGAGTGGAAGACGATGACGTCTCAAGAAGTTATGGCCTATTACAATGCTTCTAACCCTCGCGGGATTCGATGAGCCCTTTAAAATACATGCCATTTGCTATCCATGTCGTGAGCATCAGGTGCCATTGCATTAGAGTGCAACGTACTGGTTCGCCGAATATCGAGCTATATCATTGTCAGCTTGCTCCAATGGTTTCGGGTGTTGGAATTCGGCCGAGCCTAATGAGTACCTGGGAAAATCATGTCAAATAACAAAGTGTGCACACTGCAGACGTTCAAGCTCGAGCGCCGAAGGCCTGGTCCCAATTGGGCGACAGGGTTATCCGGTGAGCTGGAATACTCAAGTTGATAGCCTTCTCTGCATTGAAACAAAAATCATTGACCTGGGAGTAGAACGCAGCACTGGATGCGCCTGGGCCCTGGACCAGGCGGGATTCTCTGAATTTTTGGAATTGAATTCGTCTTGACTGTTGACAAAATGTTGAGGGTTGCATATCTTCCACCATCATGCATGAATCGTGCTCAGTGCCCAAGGTAGTATACATCGTTGGGGTGATCAAACGGGAACAACTCGCTTAGGTGCACAGCCACTCGACACGTAACCAGCATTATTAGCTAAGCCGCATCCTGCCTATAAATTTTTGCATGTCGAACTCTGGAGGGCGATTTGCGCTTTACAGAAATGCTCTCACCGCGATTTCTGGGAGGACGGGAACACCACTCCCTTCTCTCATAGTCTCCTTCGCCATCGTTCATGAATTAACTGCCATCATTCCCATGGTGGGGATTTTTTACACGGCACGTAGTCTAGGAGCAGGCGAGCGCATTGTCGGTGCTGTTGCTCTCAATCGAGATGGCTCCATGGATGATCAGTCTTGGGTGAACACCCAGCTGAGCTCGTGGCTCGATGAAGGCGAGCAGTGGGCTAGTCGTATCGGACGTCGATATGGCATTTTCGGCTTTGAGAAAGGCAAGCTTGTTGACCAGACCCAGATGAGCGAGTTGTCTGGGAAGCTAGCGGGGGACGTCGCAAATGCCGTTTTGGCTTATGGTGCAGTCAAGGTATTTTTTATTTACTGTAGTTGGGATAGTAACTGATGTTTACCTAGGCGCTTGTACCCATCCGCATTGGTCTTTCATTATATCTTTCTCCGATGTTCTCTCGAGCAGTTGTAGAGCCGATTCGATTAGGTGGCCTTCGTCTATTAGGACGTAGGCCGAATTCTTCATAAAAGGTGGGTGACGTCCCTAGTTTTTTTTTCATGATGATTTCGCTTGCCGCCCCAGTCGTAGCTATGTGCGTTGACGAACGGTAGAGCATACAGCCAAATATTTGCACCACTGATTCTATCCTATCCTTGCTTCTATCTCTCCATAAATTCGAAGCTTACTATCTGTCTCACAGGTTATCTTTGATACTGATACATGGGCGGTACATTCTTGCTAGTAATGAGCATACCCTTGGTCACTTGTGAAAGTCGTGTTTTAATGCGGATATCCTCTGCATTCGATCCTTTTTTCCCCCTCCCTTCCAGTCAAATTGGCTCTTCAAAGAATTGTTCCACCTTTGACGATGCCTCATTCCCTGGGAAGAGCCTTTCTGTCTCGTCTTCGTCTTGTGCTACATGTGATTTCAGTGGAGCACACCTGGACGATTTAGGCACATCCCACTTATAACCCAGAGTCTTGTTACTGCTATTATATCCCATCAAAATTATGGGCTCGCTGTTTGTACTGTCATCGGTCATCTCTGTTCGGGATCTGCGCGACCTACGCTGTGCAATTGCCAATGATGAGCGCTGCCCGTGACCCACAAGTTTGCACCTGCAAGTGAATCATGGATGAGCAGTAAAGTCCACATAATCATGCATCACGATCAGCACGTTATGAGGGTACCATTTCATAACTGCTACAGCTCTTTTGAAGTCGTACACTGCCGCAAGGGTATACTTCGACGCCATTAACTTGCAGCTTATATATGAAACGTTCCATCGCGGATATTACACTGCGGTGGGGCATCAAGTACGGAGTAACAACCGTCGCCACGCTATGTACCAATCTGTTTAACTGGTGCTCACTAGGAGAATCAGGGCTCCGTGAAAAACTCCCGAGTTTTTTCAGTGATGAATGTACAGGTCTTGCGATACGAGAGCACTTGCTGGTAACGAGGATGCTCATCTTGATGCTCCTCGATTGTTGGACTTGCTGTCAGAGAGGCCGGTGGAAGGGGTAGACAGGGCGCCTCAACAACAGGATACCGTAGTTCCAATGCCTTTGCATTATAGTATACTAGCGAAAAAATGTCAAAATGACTGAGAAAAACGCATTTTTGGGGTGTATTAAAAACACGTCAAAAACTCCCTGGGTAGTTTTTCACGGAGCCTTACCGCACTTCGGACACAAGGTGGGAAGCAGGGTGGGTTTTATGTTGAACTTTGTTCAGACAAACATCATACCAGATCTGATGCCGGTATGTTCCATCAACTTCCATGTCGTTGGAAAGCTATACGGTTATCACATAATAGATCAGATATCTAGACCGTAACTTAAAGCGACTCACTGAGTATTGGCGAGTCTGCTATGTTAGGTATGCACCGTTCAAGTTGCCCTGGCATTGTAGTTACTTTGGGTCATCTAAGAGATCACGATGTGTTGCCCAGTAAAAATATTTCGTCGACTGAACAGGAACTTGTGGACGCCCATCACCCCTGACAATCCCGCCGACTCGGAGTTCATTATGTACTGAGCCTATCAGGCCAGGAACATCGGACACAGGTACGCTAAGTTGCATCGATGGGACTTACTCAGGCTCATGTCGAACACTACTTACAAGCAGCGGCTGATCAATGGGTTTGACAGCCGGAATTGCCTGTAATTGTTTTCCTCACTCATGTTAGTCAGGTCGATTCAGCTCGATTGCACATCGGCCACAGTAGAACTTTTCGAAAGCTTCAGATGGACTCGGAAGAGCGCGGCGGCCTATCCCGGAAGGCAGGCATGAATCCCGGTCCTGCCAAGTGACAACCTCCGTCAGGAGGTTCAGAGGATCCATGCGAGGACAATATCAATGTATTCCATAGACGAGAAATACGATTACAGGTGAGGCCGTCGACGTGAGCGAATAACTCGGCTGATTTATGTTGCGGCTACGTACGTTCAACAACTGTACATCATGTCAACAGGCCAGTATGGCCGAGGACTTTCTCGTTATTATAAAAAACTACTTATAGTCTTTCGGGGCGTACCCTATGCCGACTAGTTACAGGACTATCCCATTAGCTGGCAAGTTGTGAGTGATCCGTGGAAGCAACCACCGGGATTCCTGTCCTTTTCATTTCCGATGGAACTGAGCGTCTGTATATCCCACCGGTCTGGTAATTGAGGAACTTAACTTCTTTTACATACTATATCTTGCTTGTAGATCTCTAAAGTCTGGGCCTTCTGTCAAAGTTTTTGAGATGCGCCCTGGGCTCGTCGCGGTGACCGTGCATTCTGAAACGCGGCATTGTATACGAAGTGGTGATGTGACCAAGAATCTGAGCGTCACAAACTTGAGCGTTGAATCGTATTCTGTTGAGGCGAAGTGCTGGCGCTCCCTTCTGTGACACCGATCTGGTTCTTGAGAGTCCTGAATGTCGCGTCCGCAATGCGCACAATCAAACGGCACCACCATTACGTGAGTGCCAATCGGAGCGTGCGGCTCAATGATGATCTGTTTATGGACGATAATTTGGTTGCTCATGATCAAGGCCAGGTCTGTACGACACGGGTAATTCGCAAGTATGTACCTTGCTCGACAAGTCCCTGGGTGCAGGCGCATAGCACTGATCTAATAGGAGATGAAAGGAAGCCCCGCAACTATCAAAACTCCGACCAGCCTGAGGAGCCCATCAGCAAATGTGCAGGCACCTAGCCACACACCTCGGCAACGCCTGAATTCTGCCCTGTTCGTGCCCTGGATATCCTATTCCGTACACCGGCTGCCGATGCCGATGACTCGATGGCCATTCGCGATGCTATTCCATTGTCGAATGACGAGGATGTCAGTTGGTGGTTAGTGAGTCTCAATTGCACATAACAACCATTTAGGCTGATGTCTGTCACCTCACAGATGGACTGAATAGTATTGCATGAATCTGATAGATACCTTGCTGTTATGCGCCACCAAAAATTCGTCTCTCCGCTACATCTGGTGGCAGTCTGCTAGGTGCCTGGGAGTGATCTGGTGTCTTTGTGTAAGGTCCCTGAGCGTAATCTGGTAGCAGTTATGACATTTTGGTCACGGTAGATTCATCTGAACATAGCCGCGGACCTGGGGACCTGAAAGGCTGGATCCAGAACGTCCAGACTCTGCAGGACATTCTGCGCATTTGCTGATGGCCCGAAGTTCACATGTCACCGGGCGGGTGACTGTTTGTAGCGGTGTTCGGAAGAGCATGTGCCTACGTATCTGAAATGTGTCAGGCAAGGTAATTGTAGCAATAAGAGCGTGTATAGCGTCAAATGAAACAATATAAAATGTGCAGCACACACACCTCTTCAGCTACATACAGAATCACTTTACCAAGTTCATTCAACAGTACTCGACACCACCAACCTCTAGTAAAATGGCGCAGCCCGTTCCTATCACCACTCCTACTCGAGTGTTCGAAGATCGCACACATACGGTCTACGCAGTCGCAGATGTTCCCTATAGTCAACGGATAGTAACCGCCTCTGAAGACAGGCAGATTCGTCTGTGGGACATGAAGACAGGTGAAGTATTGAAGAAGATGGAGGGGCACACCGGTGAAGTCATGGGATTGGCGGTATCACGAGATGGACAAATGATAGTGACCGGTGACGAGAACGGAGAGCTCATCGCCTGGCAGGCAAAAACTGGGGAATCTCTCACTAAACCTATCAAAGTCCACGGCAGCGCACTCCGCTCGCTGGACTTTTCACCGGACGATGCGTTCGTCGTCACCGCGTCGTCGGCACCAAATGACCAAAGGGTCAAGTTTTGGAACACCAAAACATGGGTGCAATATCCCGGGAATTACGACTGCGGTAGTACTGTCCGCTGCGTTCGGTATGCGCGGTCTGGCGTATACATACTTGCGGTTGCAACAGACCAAGATATCCAAATTTACGTCGGCGAGAAACTCCAAAAGAGGTTCAAGGGTCACAGTCACGGTACATTGTCACTCGCCTGGTCTCCCGATAGAACACGCCTTCTTTCAGGAGGAGATGACCTTGACCCCAGCATAAGGGAGTGGGACACATCGAGCTGGACGCAGGTCGGTCTTCCCTGGACGGGCCACACATACAAAGTCAATTCCCTCGCCTTCAATTCTTCTGGCACGCATGCAGTTTCTGCCTCTAGCGACAACTCTGTTCGTCTCTGGCAGCTCTCCGATAAACATACTATCGCCATCTTCCAGCACACTTCTTCTGTCGTTTGTGCAGCCTTCTCCGCAGATGGCACGCGGATCCTTAGCGGAGGTTATGATAAGAGAGTCTCAGAGTGGACAGCACCCATGGGTACTTTGCTAGCGGATGTTTCCAAGGAAAAGGTACTTTCCCGTCAGTTTACCTTCCTCTCGTTATCTCATCTTGCGTCTAGATAATTTATTCAAAGGTTGTAGAACCTGCCTCCAACGGGCAGCCAACGTCAATGGTAATGTCTTGTTAATGTAAACCTTCGCTATCTCACCTTGTGTCCTTTCATGAAAAGGTTCTAGGCTTTGATTCCAGGGTTCAAGAGCCTACTCTAACTGCAAGTTACGCAACTAGTGCTGAAGGTAAGTTCCAATTGATTACATGTTCGCCGTCTCATCTAATACCCTCATTTCTATTCAAAGACTATAGATTCTGATTCAGAAACTGAAAGCTCCGATTCCGAGTCTCTGCAAGCGGTTTTGACGTCCACAAGCTCAGTTTCGACGATTGGAGGCTCCGATTCCAAGTCTCTGCAAGTTGTTTCGACGACTGCAAGCTTAGATTCCATGTCTCTGCAGGCAGTTTCGACGTCCGCGAGCTCAGATTCCAAATCTCTGCAGGAAGTTTCAACAACCGGAGGCTTTGATTCCAAGTCTCTGCAGGCAGTTTCGACAACTGGCGGCTTCGATTCCAGGTCTCTGCAGGAAGTTTCGACAACTAGAAGCTCCAATTCTAACTCCCTGCAGGCAGTTTCGATAGCTGGAGGCTTCGACTCCAATTCTCTGCAGGAAGTTTCGACAACTGGAAACTCCAATTCCAACTCCCTGCAGGCAGTTTCGACAACTGGAGACTTCGACTCCAGGTCTCTGCAGGAAGTTTCGACAACTGGAAACTCCAATTCCAACTCCCTGCAGGCAGTTTCGACAACCGGAGACTTCAGTTCCAGGTCTCTGCAGGAAGTTTCGACAACTGGAAAGCTCCACTTCTAACTCCCTGCAGGCAGTTTCGACAACTGGAGACTTCGACTCCAGGTCTCTGCAGGAAGTTTCGACAACTGGAAACTCCAATTCCAACTCCCTGCAGGCAGTTTCGACAACCGGAGACTTCAGTTCCAGGTCTCTGCAGGAAGTTTCGACAACTGGAAGCTCCAATTCCAACTCCCTGCAGGCAGTTTCGACAACTGGAGGCTTCGATTCCAGGTCTCTGCAGGCAGCTTTGACGACCGCAAGTTCCGCTTCCAAGTCTCAGCAATCGTCTTCGACTGTCCAGTCTGTGTGGGATGAGCAATCCGTTTCCCGGACTGAACAATGTATTGCTACATCGGAACAATCTGTTAACAAGTTGGAGCAGTCTTTTATCAAGTCTAAGCGAGCTTTTTCAAAGGTATGATTTCATCCTTCGCTTGTATGGCGCTATTTGAGTTTTGTTCATGCAGAAACTTGTCATTACCACGCATGAGCTCCTCGCTATCACCAAGACCATCCGTACTGCATCCATCAGAGGGGACTTGTTCACCGCTGAAAAGGTCCTTACTCAGGAGATCGCTGCCGACGCCAAGAACTTTGCCTCGTATGCCAACCGCTCTTTCATTATGGCACGCAAATTCAACTGGGAAAATGCGCTTCAGGATGCAAACAAGGTGACAACGATCAATCACGCCCTGGTTAAAATTTCGCTGACTTCGATGGTCACATAGTCCCTTGCCATACGGTCGTCGTTGGCTGGTTATATCGCCAAAGGTATCGCCCTCTGTGGAAAACAGCTTGTCGAGGACGCCAGGACAGCCTTTGACCTGGCGTTTACGTTCACGCACGGAAATATGGACGCCACTGTGTTCCTTTACTTAATCAAGGCAGGTTGATCTGTTCATCTTGCGTACTCCGCGCTTCACAATGTGTTTCAGGCTGTTGCGCTCTTCAATGCTAACAGGCACAAAGAGTCAATGCTGCGTGTGGAGCAGCTGTCTGCAGATCCTTCTGCAGATCCCCTCGCTTGTGGTGTCGTGGTGGTGAGTCTCGTATTTGCAATCACACTTATGTTCGTCTGCTGAGTGATGGGTCTGTGCTTCGTGCATCAGGCGAGTCTGCGAGTTCAATTAGGAACCATTGCCTTCAATGGCGCGCATCATAGTGAGGCTATCGAGCACTTCACTGCCGCTGTCAAGGCTAGCACTTTCTTGGCTAAATCCACCGCTCCTGCTGCCTGTGAGGCTTTCACTGTGGTACGTTTAATATGATATCATCGGAAAACTCACCCGCGCTCAACTGCGCCTGTTTTACAGCTCTTCGGATGGGACATTGTGTCGTTGTGGGAAACCTCCAACAAGAAACTGATCCTTGCGCTCCTTGGGGCTGGCAAGCTTGGAGAAGCCTTCGAATCGTACCGTTTCGCGATGAACGCAAGTGACGAAGCTACGAAGACCAGCTTACATTCTTGGGTCTTGAGTGAGTCTTGCCAGTAATGCACACCTATGCTACGGTGCTAAACCTTTTGTCACGCAGCTCTCTCGTTGTGATGAATGGTTCTCAGTACTCCAGACTAAGGCGCGAGCCACTCCGAATGCGTCATTGATGTGTGATACTCTTCACATCCGACATTATCGATTACATTTCCTTATGCTTTAGAACTTTCTTTCTATCCCTATGTCACACTATCCTTTGTACTTGATGCTTTGATGTCGCTTCCCTTATAGCGTTTCACCTAACCACGTTCGTTACGCTCGTTGTTCACTGCCTTCAATCCTTTGTCTCTATCTACCTCCTTCCTTCCTTCATCTATGCTCATTTCGGTCGTTGAGCCAGCCCAGTACTGTCTTATTTCTTTGCATAATCGTATTCAGTGTTTTTCCCGCTCCAAGTACGTCTGAAAACCTCAAGAAACATCTGTCTTTATCGCTTGTCTGAGTCGTCACTCGTTTTCGTTTTTACAATGCTTCCCTCCACCCCACTGGCCGTCCCACTATTCATCATAAGTCCTACGACAACCTGTTTGTTCAACGTGCACCTTTCTTCAATTTCTTCACGTTCAATGTCTAGACACTTCGATCTATCTGCATCAATCCAAACTGATCGTCGACCGAACAATTCCTTCACAAACTCGCTGGTTATCCAAAGGTCTACCACACGAGAAAGTTTCAATCTGAGAATAAGTACATATATGTCCAATTGTCTCGTCCTCTTTACCTGATGTTACCCTTGGAACCAGGAATACACGATACACCATCATCTTCTGGACTCCTTGCCGGGTAGTTATTTACGGCAGTGAATTGCAGACGGGTACTCTCTACCACCTCCCTCGTCTTGCATTCGCCCTTCATAAACCCACCAATTCCTGGATAACGATATCAATGATAAGTGATAGTGCCGAATGGGATAACACTACCAGATGAAGACTTGGGTTGTGATATGCTAGAAATAGACACCGACTAATCTGACCTGATCACCCACCCGAACCAGAATAGCACGAGTCGAAGCCATTTCGACAACATGTGCCCACGATCCCTCCGCTCGTCGTGGTGGCTGTGTAGTTTCAAACGCAGAGTTGTTTTGTACATAGTAATGTTGTCAAGAATCTGAACATCCGAGTCGGGCGATGAATCGTAATTTTGTTGAGGTGAAGTACTCGCGCTTGTTTCCGATGATGCAATGACTCATGCTAAAGAGTAACCTACACTAATAAATGCAATAAATCCGTGTATGAATACCGTCTGTGTAGCTGAGCCTACATAGTCACCACAAACTACATCATGGCCAGGTATACTATTGCGAACACCCTGCAATGGTACAAGGATTGCCGGGGGATTGGTATGCAGCCCACTGTAAGCTCAGTCAGACATGATACGAGTCGTACGTCCTTACTTGTATATAGACAAAGGCGGCCAGGAATCCGATCTTCCAAACTCTTCTAAAATAGTCCACATAAGGCCACACACGTTGTGCTTACACGAGTAGTCTTGAATGTCGCGCCCATAGCGTGCCTTAGCACAACTACGTAGGTACCACTCGGAGCATCGGTTCAACCATGAACGTGTGGCCTATTTATTGATGATATTTTGGCTGCTTACGGGGAGGTCATGTACGATACAGGTAATTTTCGCAAGTATGAACTTTGTTTGACATGCCCTGCCCTTGGCTGCAGGGTTGCTGCATCGGCAGCACAATGGATGAGGACCTCGCTATAAAAATCACATAGCTTTGATGCGAAAGGGGCTAAAGACGCACCAGAAGCAAATAAAGAAGGTACATCTTGCGTAATGAAGGATCAAGAATCTTCAATGAATGTATTACGATCGTCTTCCAGAATGTCGCGAACATTTTGCGGTAATGAAAAGGTGACGATATACTGGGAACATAACAAGAAATGCATACCGTACGATTCGCATCAGTGGACAGAACGGGGTAAAATGTCACATTGAGGTGGCATTGTGTCTCGCCGAATGGGCTCATTGTCAGATCGAAGTAAATATCTGACGCAACATTAAGCAAGAAATGCGTACCATGAGACTGGCACCAGTGGACAGAACGGGGTAAAATGTCACATTGAGGTGGCATTGTGTCTCGCAGGATGGGCTCAACGTCAGATTCGAAAGTATAAAAAAACTAAATGATCTGTGACGCAACATTGAAGGATGTCTCAAGGGCGCAATACCGCAAGGCTGTGCGCTAATGACAATCGATGCACACAAACACCGACATATGACATGAGCGGACAGCAGGTAAGAAAATCGAACAACGGACCTGGATGCAAGAGACAGTCGCTAACTAACACGCCGGATCCTGCCTTGGACTTTGCATTTTACCCATCTTTAACTCCGAAAAGGCCCATCAATGATAGCAGAGTTAGAACAGTTGATCGTATACAAATCCGCACATCATAGCGAAAGGTGTACACACCTGTAGCACCGATCCCATAGGAGATGAAAAGGAGCCCCGCAACTATGAAATCTCCTGAAAGAACATTGCAGGGAGCTGAAGTTCACATGTCACCGGGCGGGTGACTGTCTATAGCCTGAGTGTTGTTCGAATAAGCATGTGGTGTTGTGTTCCCACGTACCTGAAATGTGTCAAGCATAGTCCCAAAGCCGCTGATCGGTCAGAATTAAATTCCTGTAAGCAAGCTGTATTGACGACATAAAGTAGGCATTTGCCGTCGGTGACGTCGATCCCCCGGGCGTCGACCATGTCTTGCCCCACCATTGAGATGGAAGACATTGCAACAATCATACCAGACGATGTGACTCATGCGAGGTCATACTGGCAAGGTGAACGGTGTTGTGCAACTGCCCAACGAACAATGGCGTGTCATCGCATATTCAATCGAAAGACGGCTCACTGCGGTCGTGGGACCTGGAGGTGATGACTGACGAGGTCCAAACGGCAGCACTGTCGCAAGCGGAAGCAATAGTGGGGCAGTGAAGTTGTGGGATGTGGAGACAGGAAAGGGAAAGGCCATCATCAAATGGGCACATTGAGCGGCCTGAGAGTGTGTTGGCAGTGTGCTGGAGTCCGAATGCTGAACGAGTCGCGAGCGGATCCAACGACGGGACAGAAAGAGTATGGGATATCTATATCAAGAGCGGTGAAACAGTCCTGGAAATCAAGACCAGCCTGGGCACGAGTGGTCGACAACAGTGATATACTCACCCGACTCAACAAAATTTGCGACGAGCGGAGAAAGCGAGAATACCTGGCATGCAAAGACAGACGAACTGCTCACAACACCCAGCTTGGCTTGGACGCGTCAACTAGTGTACGGTCAAATAAAGGGGTGCTAATTTACACCTGTTAATTTACACCTGTGAATTAGGGCTGATCAGCATGTGAATCTCGGACGGGCATTTTGGGGTGTGAATTAGGGTGAATTAGTTAGAATCAGGCGTCTCCATGATGGTGAATCTGTGAATCTGTGAATCTCGCAAAATATCTACACTGGCTAGGCCATTAAATGAACCACATTCTCAACCATGAACTGTGAAACGAGAAATAAACTACAGCTACTATCTCTTTATTTCCAAAATCTCCCCGAAACCATTCCTTATGCGGACCCTTCGATCACGCAGTATGGCTTCGACTTCTTTGCCTTGGATGACGAGAAGATCGAGGATTACGGTCCCATCGGCGCACTGAACCGCGAACTCGAAGTGCGCATGGGTCAGCGTGACAAAGGTCCTATTTCATTTAAAGAACGTGGACCTAGCCTCAATGCTGTGACCAATGTGCTTGGTGGCTACTTGGATCAGTACCACGAGTCTCCAGAGACAGTACTTCTTGTCAAATGGGTGGACGACCTTACCATAGCAGCAGCAGCAGCTGCATTCGAATCTGCCGGCATTCCATCCTGCCGAAGATTTGCCTCCCGCTGGTCGAATGCCTCCTCTACCTGAAGCGAGAACAGTGGACTCGGACTTGGACTCGGAAGATGAGTTTGACGATGGCGCAGATTGGTTGGATGGTCCAGCTGCTCCTTCACAGTTTAAGACAGCGGAAAAAGACTCGTTTGTGCTTGCAGCATCCAGCGGTATCGATTTACGCGCACCCCACCTGCGTGAACTGCTCGGTTCAATCGGAAAACAACCTGCGCACCCGGGTTCCGGACCAACAAAGAAGGCTGCCGCTAAAAACCTGTCCTCGTCCGTCCCCGACCCTTCTGCTTGGGACGAGTGGAAATAATTCACCCTAATTTACCCTAATTCACAGTACATTTGACCTAATTCACCTGTAAATTAGCGTTGATTTACAGACCTGTTAATTTACTGTAATTCACGCTGGTGAATCTGAAGCCTCTGGGCGCATTGTTAATTTACCCTGTGAATCTCGGACAGTTCCTAATTGACCGTACACTAGCGTCAACAAAGAAACTACGTTATATTGCCTAATTAAGTTATTCGACACAGCCACTTCAGAGATCGCTATCCAATTGTCTCAGAACAACCGTCTCCCCTCCTCAGTGTGAGTGCCAATCGGTTGATAAAACAGCGCGTTTCTGGAATCTCGACACAAACCTCCCAGTCGGACTTCCTCCGGTACAACGAGAGAGTTGAATGCGCAGCCCTTCCTGTTGATGGAACAGTGCTAGTCACTGGCAATGACAAAGGATATTCGGGCTATTCTCGAAAAAGTTGCCCTTGAAGACCTATTGCCTATTCAAAATGTGAGTTTAACTCTTCAGTAGAGGCCACTTTAGCTGAATCTCCTATTCGCAGCTCACAGCTGAAAAGTCGTTAACAAACGTACGTCCCGCGAGCTTATTTTTTCGATGAATATAACTAATACGGGTGCTCAAAATTCTAGGCAGATCATATGTAATGTTCAGCTCAGCTTGAGGATACCCGTCCGCCCATGCAGGGGTACATAATAGACGATACCCCAGATAGTGTTCACGTGGGTCCGTCTCGTCATCATCCCAACAACGATGAGATACGCAACTCCAACAACCTTCAAGGCAAAATTTTATTTTTCATCATACCGTAGTCTCGCAGTTGCTGCAGTACAGGACAAAGGGGTATGTCTTTCTTGCGTATCTTTCTACTCACTGCGGTCCGACATTTTCTCTGCAGGCATATGTTGCTCCGCCACCGCCGCCACTGAGGGTTCATTCAGAACGTATCCAGAAACTTAAATGGTGAGTTTATACTGTGTTGTTGTTTTTCTGTCACGCCTCTCCTGCTACTGATCACAGTCATTGCACTACATAGAGAGCCATTATCTCATCACTGTATGGGCAGGTAATATAGGGGATGCATGACCTGAGGCGAAACACGGTCACCCAGGCACCTCGACATTCACACCAGGTGCAGCAGGCTCGCATTCACGTCCTATCATCACCCACACGGTGGTCCCGTTTCTACTTATTTGTGTACTGCATACCCGTTTGATACGCAGATTCGTAGAGACACGGCACACGGACAAATCTCAAGACGAAGCTACTTAATCGGATATGTAATCGACATTCCAAGGTCGTCGGTAGAGGACATCTTGCTCTCAGACTCTGAAACATTGCTTTAAAGACAGGTCGCTTGGATTTCATAGTACAGTGCAACGAATGTCTACACGAGCGAAGGAGAGAATGCTCCTTCACTTTCATTCTTTTTGAAATGTTCCTCTGGTTAGCAAATCTTATCTAGTACGATGCATTGTCTCACTCACACCGCAGGCAGCTTCAAGGTTTGCAGGTACCTTCGGTGCCTATAACTCATGATTGCAGCAGCATGATCGAGCAGTCCTCCTGGCGACACAATTGACCTTTTGTAACATTTGAAATGCGCATTTGAAAGGAACGAAAATGCTCATTGCGCACGCAGGGCATGACCTCGTCAGTGCTCAGGGGCTCAACTATGGCAGATCGTTGATAATGTGCGTCATACTATAACCTTTCCAGTCCGGTAAACTTTGACTTTGGTAATTCTTGATGTTATTTCTCTCGTGATTAATTCACCATTCAGTGTGACCAAACCATCCGACGACTATGCCCCACATCAGCGACGATAGTAGTAACAACGAACAGGTACAACAGCCGTTTGCGAAACACTAGGCCAGTCCTAAACAAAGAAAACATAAGTCGGCAAGAAGTTAAATCAAATTCCAATCGCAATCAATCGCATTCATACCACTGTAGAACGTTACATGCACAGAAATTCGTGGTTCCTGATCGAACATTGCAATTCAAATAAACGCCATCCCGTTTTATTTTTGACGACCGGTGCAAACGGCTATACCAACGAAGGAAAGATAGAGTGCTAACAAAAGAATGACAGGAGACGTGATGGCGCACGCGAAGAGATAATGAGACATGAGAAAAAGGAAAGATCCTTTCGATGTGAATGCAACGAAAACTTTGAGCGAGTAAGGTATGCACCGGGTACGGGAACTCGGAAATGTTATGGGCCGAGATACATGTTTAAGTTTGACATATCCTCCAGGCAAGTACTTGGCATAAGTACAAGTGTTCAACTTGAAGCTAACAGCATTCTTAGCACGCACTACAATGATTCGCATCGAGAACCAACACACATACAGCTTGAAAAACTCTTATGGAAGCACTGCTGTTGACCTCTCGGGTGGTGATAATTACTCCAGTAAGCATATCATTCTCGCTTTTAGGAAAATCCCAAGCCAGTGCTAATATTGCCTTAACTTAGTCATCGGTTATCACCCCCACGATGGTTCCAACCAGGCGGTAATGCGCTTACTTGTCATCCCACTGCGGACAGGTCGTACTGACTAGCTTTTCGGTTCTTAGTGGATCTTCCAGCAGGATGGCGACCAGAACGGATGGTTCATAAAGTCATTGCGCTCTGGAAAATATCTTGGGGTTGAAGGCTGCCCCAATGATGGCAGTGCGGTTGTTGTTGTTTCGAACCCCTTTAAGTGGGATGTCAAAGACTCCGACCTTGAAAACGCTAAAGGCATTAGGTGTGCATGTCTTTCATACCGTGCATGTCTGGTCGTGATTTTTTATTTGGCAGGATATTGGCCCATGGCACCAATTTTAGCTTAGACCTCAAGGACGGAAGTTCGGCAAATCACACGGAAGTTCGGCTTCGGTGCAGCTGGCATGGCTCCAATCAGATTTGGGTACTTACCGAGCGGGTCTCCATTGAGGATCAGCACACTTACAGCCTCAGAAATCGTCAGGGAGGCACTGCTATCGACCTCTCGGGTGGTGATAACCACACCAGTAAACATTAACCTCACTCCAGGCCACAGGGGTATCGCTAATATTGCATACACATAGTCATTGGTTATTATCCCCATGATGGTTCCAACCAGGCGGTAATTTATAATCCCGTCAGGGACAGGCCATGTGTTAACTAGCTTCTTGGTTTGCAGTGGATCTTCCAGCGTGATGGTGACCAGAACGGCTGGTTTATCAAGTCTTCCCGCTCTGGACAATACCTTGGAATTGAAGGCAACGCCTATAACGGCACCAGGGTCGTCGCTGTTCCGTCCCCTTTCAAGTGGGATGTCAAAGTCTCTGACGTCGAAGGTGTCCATGGCATTAGGTACGCATAACTTTCATATGGTGGTGCATGTCTGGTCGTGAATTTATGTCGTTGTTTTTGTTCGGCAGGATATTGGTCCACGGCACTAATTTTAGCTTAGACCTTGACTACGGAAATTCGGCAAACCACACGAAAGTTCAGATTTGGGGCAGCTGGCCTGGCGCCAATCAAATTTGGGGACTTGTCGAGCGTCAATGACCACGGAAGGAATGCAAGATAGAACAGCTTCATCTGGTGTGTAGTTGTTTGACAAGTAGTGATATGTTTTTTGGAGTAGTGTGTCTATGTCTAATATGTTGCACGTGTATAAGTTGTACTAAGCTCGGATAAGGTTGTGAGCGTCATGTCTGTGGTGGGTATACGAATGAGAGAGTGCAATGCTGTGGTAAATGAATTGGCACTGCAACTCGTGTAAACTTTATCTCCACTATACACATACTTATAAAAGCACCTAGTAAGTAATGGATATTAGAGAGACGGTTTAATTTGATTGTCTGTGGTAACACACTGCAATTAAAAGGAAGCATTGATCGCGGTCTACAGGTCCTGATCTCTGGGTCGTCTGTATGACCATCACATGGGTCTATCACACGAGAAAGTTTTAATCTGAGAATAGGTATATGTCCACCTGAACGTTACTCTCGGAACCGGGAATACACGATACACCATCGTATTTTGGACTCCTTGCCAGGTAGTTATTTGCGCCAGCGAATGGCAGACGGGTACTCTTGCAATTCCACCACCTCCCTCATCTTGCGTTAGCCCTTCACAGACCCACCAATTCTGGATAACGATACCAGTAGTAAGTGATAGTGGCCGAACGGGATAACACTCCTAGATGAAGACTGGGGTTTGTGATATGCTGGAAATAGACACACGGCGACTGATCGCCCGCCCGAACCGGAATAGAACGACTAGAAGCCCTTTGGCCAAACTTCCTTCAAATTAAACATCCACCATCCCAACTTACGGTTTGTCTCTCTCATCGGTGCAGCGGTGTGAACGCGCATTAACATTGGTGGCTCTCGTGAGTAATACTTTGGACTGTTCTACCAGACGATGTCGAGCATTCGTTCACTAGCGGATCCTAGCAAAGATCTCCTACAGATCTCCGAGGACGTCGGTATACATAGTCCCAAAGCCGACCTTGGTCAGAATTAAAATCCTGTAAGCAAGTTGTCTCGTAAACAATGCCTGGCACGCCTGTATTGAGGACATGAAGTAGCCCCGGAGACTCACCAGCCATCACCAGATAACACGTCCTAACCAAAAGACCGCACCACATTTCTCGTGCATACATAGTTCACGACCTGCCGTCGTTGACGACGTTGATACGCTGGGCGCCGACCACATCTTCCCCCACCATCGAGATAGAAGACATTGCAGAAATAATACCATACAAGACGATGCGAGGCCATATCGAATATGTAAGAGATGTTATGCACCTGCCTGACGAACGACGACGTATCATCACATGTTCATATGACGGCTCACTCCGACTATGGGACCTGGAGAGCGGGAAACAGATCGGCGATGACTGGCGAGATGGTGTGGTTAAAGTAAGGGTGGTCATAATAGCATTGTCTCCAGATGGCAGCACTGTGGCAAGCGGGTGTGATGGTGGGACGGTGAGGTTGTGGGATGTCAAGACAGGAAATGTCATTGACAGACGGACTGACTCGGAGCATACCGAAAGTGTGTTGTCGGTGTGCTAGAGTGCAGATGGTGATCGAGTTGTGAGTGGATCCTTGGACGGGACAGCAAGAGTATGTGATGTCAAGAGCGGCGAAACAGTCTTGGATCCAATGTTGACCGAGAACCTGTGGGTGTCAGCGGCGATATACTCACCCGACTCAACCAAATTTGCGATGGTGGGATCCAGCAGAGTACAAATCTGGGATGGCGAAACGAGAGAATTGCTCAAGACAGGCGAATTGCTCACAACACTCTAATACGATTATTGCGTTAAGAGCTTGGCCTGGACATCAGATAGAAAGAAGTTTATCTCCGTTTTAAATGGCCTAATTAGGATATTCGACACTGCCACTTGGGACTAGATCGCCATCCTCCAGGGTCACACAGACTTTGTCAACGCCATCACCTTGTTTCAGAACGACCGCTTCCTTGCAAATGATACAGCGCGTCTGTGGAACCTCGACACAAACCTCCCAGTCGGATCTCCCCCTCCAGCACAAAGGGAGAGTGACGCGCTTAGCCCTTTCCACCTATGGAAAAGTGCCAGCCACTGGTAGTGGCGATGTTGTTTGCGCATGGGACATTCACGCTATTCTCAAAAAAGCTGGCCTTGAAGACCTATCAATCACTGGTACTAATATTGTGGGTGTTAGCATATCACCAACTCTCTCACTGACCATGTTTGCTGCTCAAACAGAACCTCAAGCGAGCCAGGAATAGAGCGCACCCCCCGCTCCCCGCTCAGTGACAACTCATTTTTGGAGGTACGTGATGTGTTTCCAAGTCTTCTCATCCATTAAATAACAGTAGCATTCCAGGCTGATACCACGCGATGTCACCATGAATTTTGGGGTGTCGATGAACTTTCACCACGGTTTTTTGACGGCATGGAAGCCGATGATGATGTGCGTCATCGGTATTTCTGTTAATGAGTTCGTATTCAGACCTCTGTGTTCTCAGTCCTCCCCAACGGGTGGTGCCCACCCTCACTCTTCTGCAAGTGCATTCCTCGCTCGCCTTGCCTCGCTTCTCTGCCGCTTTCGACCCAACAATGCTGAAGCGACCGGACTCCCCCAACCCCAAACGCCTTCGGTGTTACATCCGCGGGTGCTCCTGGGCCATCTGTCCTCATTCTTCCATCGCTCTCCGCCCCGAAATGATGGAGCAAACGAACTTCAGCAACCCTCCACACCTTCAGGGTTAGATCTACACGCTCTCTTCGCTCGTCTGTCCCCACTTTTGCCCCGCTCACCACACGACGAAGGAACCGAACCTCATTCCACAACGTCTTTGAGTTCACGTCCAGATGCACTCATTGATCTCTTGTCCTCACTCTTCCGCTCTCGACCTCGCGCCGGCGAAGAAATCGAACTCTCGCAACGCACAATGCGTCTTCGTGTTGTCGAAGTACCTGCAATGCGGGACAGGGAGGTATGTCCTTCTCCGGTATGCGACAGAAGTCCTCGTGATCGGTATTCAACGATAAGCACATGGATGGCTGGCCAGGTGTACTGCAACACACCGGAGGAACCATGGTAAAATTATACCGAACGAAGACACGACATGATAAGCAGGTAGTAGGAAGTCAGCACGCAGGCTAGCTTGGGCGAACAGAGTGATCTTACCCACGATACACATTACATATATCACTCAGTCGTTGAAAAAATTTTCTTGGAGTGGTCAAACGACATTGCTGTACTTACTGAATCTGATGTACAACATCAGCACTGGAGAACTGATTCATCTATGAGTTCGAAAATCTTAAGAGACAAGACGACTGACCCAGTTCATAGAGTAACAAAGCGGGGTACTCGAAGATGTTATTCCTCCCGCATAGGAAAAAACAGTTGCCCGGATTTGCTGTTCACCCACCACGAGCATGACTGTCACGAAAATCAAAGACCACTTCACAAACGTATACTATCGGGGTCGTGTTTTTGGAATCAAAGATCAGAGTGTTCGATATGAGACAAGAAACCACGAAACAAGCTCGGTAGTGCTTTGGGTTCAAGCTTTCTATGGTGAAAGGTGAACGAGAAACATGACTTCTCCATATTCTCATACCACAATATTGTCCCCTAGGTAAAGAATGGTCCTGCGCAGCACCAAGGAGAAGACTTCCTTATAATAATCATTCGAATGATTGAATGCTGCGATTCCTCTATGAAATTCTACGAAAAAGTGAGACTCCATGAGAGATTGTGTTCACCTGGGTTAATCGTTTGATGTTTGATGCGCGTACCACATATCACAAGTCCTGCGTTATATTACTCCTGGGATTATAAATCCGAGATTCTTGTTTTGAACACTTAACGTGCAAGTCACCTCGCAACACCCAACCCCTCCTCCAAAAACTCTGCAAACGCACGTCCCACACCTTCCTCTCCCCACTCCACTCTCCCCTTTTCCGTACTCCCCAATGTCACAGCTTTCCGGCGCGCAGCCACAAATTGGCGTTTGAGCCGCTGCAGCTCTGACAACGTCAGTGCACGATACGGAAGTGTTAAGCGGACGCGGAGAACAGGGCTCTCATTGGCACTTGTATTCGAACCAGGTTCGAGCGCATCGACGGTGAGGATGATAGGTCCTCCAAGCGGGGCAGCAGCCTGAGCAGCCATGAGCGAAGAAACCAGTGCATTTGTCGTATGCTCCAGAGTGCGGAGGGCGTCTGTGGGTGCTTTGGGTGTTATTTGAGTGCCGACGTTTGGAGGTTTGACGATGCCAGTTGTGACTGCGTCTGATATGCGTTCGAGTGGGGGAGTTGGGTCATCCCAGGGGATGGTGAAGAGTGGGGCGTCCCAGCGAACCATAGACGAGGGCTCTTCGAAGCGCTGGATGAGGGCGTCTAGGCTGTTGGGTGTATTTCGAAGTTAGAATGGGGTGGGGGAAAATGGAGAGGGGAAAGACGGACGTTTGGGGTTTATATCTCTTCCCATCTCCTCGTTCATCGTTCCACTTTCGACATTGATCAGGCGTAGCGAGGACATAGACCTACTTTTCTCAATTGTGTCAGTTGTGCAAGTGAGAATATCGTGATCTATTACACACCGTAGCAACCCTTACGCCAGCCTCTCGGGCCTTGCAATATAACTGGTATCTAAACCCCTTGATATAGTTCATCCCGTCTACGATGAGGATCGTGTCTCTGGCAATGTGTCTTGTGATGGCGGTGAAGAGAGTCGCGCGAGCAGTCTTTTCTTGAAGGGAGTCTGATTGACAGTTGGGGAGTCAGTCTACAGGACAGAAGAAGCTGGGGACAATACCGTCATATGATGCACGGTCAACGGCCAAATCATCGTCTGAGATGACTTTTACTTTGAGCTGAGGGCTCGAAGCTGATGAGAGGAAGTCGTGGACTTGGGCTGCACGGGTTGATTTTCCAGAGGAGGGGTAACCTGAGATGGTGATGAGTGCCATTAATGAGCCAAAGATCACGTTTTCGGGATCTCCGGTACCAGGATGTTACGTAAGTCGTCTTGATCACATCATCGACATCTTGTTAGCAACATGCAGACAGATAATTCAAAAGTCAATATTCCCCCGTTCCCAGATGTCGCCGATTCGATGCAAAACATCGCAGGTGCCCAGTTTTATAACTGATCATGTCTGATAATAATTGCTCGCTTCAGCTCGCATGTTCACAAGTGATTGTATGTCTACTATTCTAATGTCACGAACGTTATGTTAACGAAGATAACCAGATTCCGAACCTTGAAACTCCATACCAAAAATTCCCCAACACCGACCACTCTACCATCGACCTTGAGGGCCAGAACGTTCTCGATATCATCGCCCAGCGCCAGCAGCAGTTGGACGCAGTTTTGCACGAGATCTCAGACCTGGGAACCATAACAGATGGAATGAAAAATATTCATCAGCAACTCGTTGAAAAGAAGGACAAGATCACCCAGTCGATGAATTTCCACAAAGGGCTCCTATCACCTTTGTGGCGCTTTCCAAATGAACTCCTCTGAAATTTTCCACCACTGTCTCCCGGACACTGATCCAAAAGCCAGTTACTTTTCACCTCCATCGAGGCTCAAAGCTCGAATGCTGTTGATCGGAGTATACCGACGATGGAGGAAGGTTGCAACAAGCACACCCGTTCTGTGGTGCAGGTTGCACGTGGTGGTCGATGATACAGATTGGCAATGGGCGGCTTCCTGCTATGACTCATGGCTCAAGTGGTCACGGGGACTTCCGCTATCGTTAGTAGTCAAGTGCTACAAGTACAATCATTCAACCGCACTACGGCGCTTCCTTCATCCTTACATGAATCAAATATCATCTTTCTCTATTTTTCTACTCCGCCGCTGACAAACCTGAACTTTTCTTAACAGACCTCTCAGCACTTGAGAAGCTGACCGTATTCTTTAATGTTCATGTTGCACCAGCTTCTGTACTGCAACTTCCGTCAACAATGCGCAGGTTCACGGCTATACTGCCAACGTTCAGCAAGTACCAGCGCAATTATTTAGGTTCCATGTGGGACCGACTAACACATGTCGGGGTTGGCGCAATATCTGAAATGTATTCAGTCATCGAACTGCTCCAGCTATGTCCCAACCTCTCCACGTTGACAATACGCGGCGTATTCCTCGATCAAAGGACAGTCCCAGAGGCACTCACACACTCCATCCTTACGAATCTGTCATATAAATCTTGGGCGCGAACTGTACAGCGGGCCTTTAAGTCGACTGCTCAAGGTTCTATCACTGCCAAATTTGCACTTCCTTGAAGTTCGCAGTGATTTCGCTTGCAGTGACGTAATGCAGATTCATTATGAGTTGAAGGCATTATTGGAACGGTCAAAGTGTCCCCTGGAGAGCCTGATGTTCGGCAGTGAGGTGGAGATGGCAGATGAGCTGCGAGCAGAATACATTACCCTGATTCCTTTCCTCAAAATGGGAATAGGTGAAGAAAGAACATTTTACGACTTCCGGAGACGATGTTGCTTTTTCATAAAGCCTAGTATCACTTCATTTTATTGTACTCAATAATTTTATTTTACTCTTCAGTCCAAGACTCGAGGGTCGTCATCAGGACGGGCACTGTTGACTGTCTTGTGCCAGGAGGGTTCAGGAAGACACAAGCCAAAACGGTGGCCCAGTCAAATTGAAGGTTGGTAAAATTCTGGACTAGGACTAAGAATGCTCTTGCCAGCCTATTCGTTGAGTATTGTAACGGACTAGACACATTGTCAGGCTCCGTCCAGCGATCCCGCTACTTGGTGTAGTCGTAGGATAGTCAATAATGAGAAAACACGAGTGAAAGACATGGAGAACGAGAGAAGAATACATACGAACCAGAAGCAAAGATGAAAAATAGGTGTTCACATGCTGAAGTATTAATGACCATCGGCATGTGGGGGAGATGCACAACAGAGAAAAAGTACGAGACGGGCCCACAACGGGATGGGTCGTGACCGTGCGCTTGCTGCCCCTGGTGTTGTAGGACTAGTAGTAAGAGGTGTTGTGGGCGTTGATGAATCGGTGGGCTGAGTCTGGGATGACGGCGCCTGTGCCTGGCCTTGCGATTGGCTTCGCAGTTGCAGCATGTATTTCGCCTTTTCATGTTCTGGTCGCGGAGAAACATACAGTGCCTGCAAAAGAATGATCAAATCCCAGCGGTTAAAAATTTGCCCAAAGATACCTGTTTGTCCCGTACTGCAGCAACTTTGACGGCATTAGGACTGCGACTAGAGAATATAGCTATTCTTGAATGTTGCTGGACTCCGATTACTTCGCCAGTGGGAGAGTGAGAGCGACGAAAGAGTGATGGAAGGTGGCTGAGGAGCGCGCGTGAAATCCCCATAGATGATGGTGCGATAGCGGGATGGGGGCGACGAGCAGAGGAAGGTTGATGGGCACTACGCGATACAGAGGACTGGGAACAAGAGATCAGAACACGAAGTGATTCAAAAAATGTCGATGACGCACATGAATGTTGCCTTGCATGCCATCGAAAAACCCTAGTGGTACTTGACCAGCATTCCTGGACTGAGCTGGACGTATGGCATCATCCTGGCATAACGAACTTGTGTAAAATGAATGAAACGAATAAGAAACACGTCACGTACGTTTATTAACGACTTTCCGGGTATGACCTGCGAGTCAGTTAGAGTGGTCTTGACTCTTTACTGACGAATTAAACTTACATCAGGAATGGACAACAGATCTTCGAGGCCAACTTCTTTGAGAATGGCATAGATATCCCATAGGTACACTTTTTTGTCCTCGCAAGCAGTGACTAGTATCTTTCCATCAGCGGAAAAGGCCAGACAGCTCACGTCCTTGTCGTGCTGGAAGGGTGGACACACTGGGAGGTTTGTGTTGAGGTTCCACAAACATACTGCTTCGTCCCATATTGATGTACTTGCAAGAAAGTGGTTGTTCCGAGCCAAGGACAGGTTGAAAATGTGACCCTTGAGAACGGCAATTTGCTCCCAAGTGACCGTGTCAAATATCCAAATGGGGCCCAATGACCCGGAGAAAAGCTTCTTTCCATCTGATGTCCAAGCTAAGCTTCGAACTGATTGATCCTGATGGAGTGTGCTGAGTAGCTCGCCCGTCTTGGCATCCCAGATTTTTACAGCGTTCTCATTTTCTCCGCCTGTCGCAAATTTTGTGTTGTCGGGTGAGTATGTTACTGCCCACACGTACTGATGACTGTTCTTGATTTCCAGGATGGTTCTGCCAGTTTTGACATCCCATACCCTTGCTGTTCCGTCCCATGATCCACTCACGACTCGCCCGCCATCTCCGCTCCAGCACACTGACCCCACATTCTCAGTGTGACCTATCCATCTCGCAATTACCTTGCCCGTCTTCACGTCCCACAACCTCACCACCCCGCCATTGCTTCCGCTTGCAATGGTCTTACCGTTGGGAGACAACGCTATATTTTTCACGTCTGCCTTGTGCCCCTCATCTCGCCAGGCGTCGCCAATTTGTGCGTCGCTCTCCAGGTCCCATAGTTGGAGTGAGCCATCTGCTGAACATATGACAACGCGTCGTCCGCCAGGCAAGTGCATGATATCGAGTATTTGGCTGGCATGGCCTAGCATCGTCTGGCGTGGTGTGATTGCTGGCGCTTTACTGGTTGAGGATGACATGGTCGAGCCTTAACTACAGCAGATGGTGGACAAATTGTACGAGCAACAGTTGTCTGATAATGGCAGAGATGGCTGGTGAGTTGATGGACCTATCATTCAATCAAATCTGACGAAAATGCTTACAGGATTAATTCAGTCCTGATGCGCGGGATGCCTTCGGGGTTATGTATGCAGTCCAAGTACCTAATTTGAGAATTCGCAAAATGATATCCAAATCGCTGGTAAGCAGATGGTCAACTGTACAGCACAGAGTATCACTCACGAGAAGCACTTGTTTAGACCAACTCAGAAACAGATATGTAACACTACACTCGCCTGTAAACTGAAAAAGTGGACGTTTGGTTTGGAGTCTGGAATATGGCATCCATTCTTTTAAGTCATGTATTGCGGTGCATATTCCATCGGACATCCTCGTTCGCTTCACAGCTTAAGTGCTGTGCATTTCTTCCAGCAGATTTCGAACTCGGATGTTGCCGACTCTTCTGTATGTTTGTAGGCAGTGCAGCATGGCGCTGTATCTCGAAGCTTGCTGTGCTCGTTGTCATTCTTTATTCTGATGTGATCTTGCCCTTCTAGCCTCTCCTTCGATGCCGATACTCCACATTCGTGCCGGGTGTTGCCAGGGTGAACTCCGTTGGATAGTAATCCTATCTAGCAGCACTTTTGTGCTTCTCAACCTCCAACCCGCTATCATTACACTCTGTCTGGGTTTTCCATGAACTTGGTGTGCAGGTAAATCACGTCCGTTGCGACTTCAACATGAAGCTGACACCTCTTTCGGTCTACGAGATGCAGTTAATTTTGACTGTCATGGTATGAACAAGAGTGCAAGTATGATGTTTTTACAGACAAGCAATGCAGGCCAAGAAAGCCCTAGCCTTACGACCTCATGGGTAACGTGTCCCGATCTCCGCCTATTTTGCTCAAGGAAGAGGCGCAGGCGCCAAGCCTAATCTGAAAAATGAGAACAACTTCCGCATCAGCGGTGTCCAGAACACTTCCACTAGTGTCCCAGTTTGGCTGCAGTTACTGAGTTGTGATATGATAGCTTCGGATCTGGTACCTAATGACTCAGTATACACTCTTCCGTGGGACGAAGATATTGGAACCCTGATAATCCCCCAGGTCGCCCTGTGAGTCCTTTTCATAATCGGTTATCCCTATATGTATGCCCTTGATTGACAACAGACTGACCCTTTATTCCACCTCCATGGGGTACGTCTTGACATGTCATCTATGTATGTACATCCCGTTGACTGACAGATGGTTTATAGCACAGCTCCGCTGTCATCAGAAGTGCAGGAATTAGCAGTTATAATCATGTCAATCCCGTCATGCGTAATACCGTGACTACTAGTGTTACTGGTAACTACGGACTGTCCGCTTCATGATGATCACGGCCATTCTCACATGTTGGTCCTGGGCTAATTTTACTTTCCTTAGATGTACCATCCCCGATGACCGAACATGGACTCAATATGCCGTTAGTATACTTAATTTCACTAGCACCTACACCGCGGGTTATGCCGGCGATACCTGGTGATATTCGCAGTCCCTTGCATCCTTCCATCGTTGATCCTCAAAGGTATGCATTGATCGTCCTTGCATCTCGTTCCACAGTCCCTAGCTCTGTAGAAATAGGAATACTTGTGACCTATTATAGTCTATATCTTGACTACCTTCTCTTCGCAGATTACCCGGAATGACAACAGCGCCTCCACAAACTTGCAGACGCGTCTCACTTGACCTCAGTAGCCATCATGATTCATGCCTTCGATCGCAACGAGGTCACACAGCTTTCATGCCGCAGATATTTGATCACAACGAGAGGCCGCTGGAATGCTGTGCCACCCAACGAATCAAATCCTACTCGTATACGACGGTATGGTTCCCTGAACTACTGAATTATAATAAAACTTAGCATATCAATTTCATCTCTTAGGTGTGTGCAATGTACATTGGATGTGCATCAATATCCTCTTATGATAAGCGACGTGGCGCATGTGACGGTTACAACCTATGGTGGATGTTTGGTTACACTTCGACTTCCCGAGATGCCGCACGGATTCCCAATGTCCGATCGGTGTTTGGTTTCAGTATTATCCTTTCTTCAAATTTATTTAATGTATACCTAGTTATATTCTACTGCTAGTAGAGTGACTTTGTGATAGGTTGAGGCCACATGATCATGTTCTTCACTGTCCTTGGCTGTTGTCTAATTCTAGTTCATTTCCTTTTTCTCTTGATCCAGTTTAATCCCTTCTGGAGGCTCCTGCCTGCAGATGATGGCCCTGAACTCTGGTTGGACTTTAAACTTCTTATTTCTTTGATTTCTGACTGCTCCACTGGATATGAAGGTGTTTCCTTTCGGTCAGTGTCCTTTTTGGTTTGCTTAAACTCCCCTCCCTATGAAGTCTGGTATGGCCCATCCTACTTCCCAAGATGCCACATGGATTCCCAATGTCTGATTGGTGTTTGGTTTTGGTATTATTGTTTCTTCAATTTTATTTAATGTATACCCTAGTTATATTCTACTAGAGCGACTTTGTAAGGAAAGGCAATGTAGATTCCTCAGTGGTCCAGAGGGGGTTGTAAGTCATGAGTCTGTGGTTCATTGTATGAACAATACAACTTCTTATTGTGCCACTGATGCAGACTGGCACTTCAAAGCTTGCTCTAATGCCCAACCCACAGGGCAAAAATGGGAGAGGTGTTGTTAGTTGTAAGTGTGGGTTCAGTCAACTCAATTACACTGGTGCTGATTACTTTTGCAGCTCTAGATGCAATCATAAGACTGCTTGTAGAGCAGTATGTTGCCAGCAGTTACAGCAATCCGGAGATCATCTCTTGTCTTCAAGCACACCAGGAGACTAGCAAGTTCAATATATTGTGAGTCATAGCTACTTAAATGCACCTTTAAACAGAGCTTCTGACATTTGAGTGATCAGACTGAGCCTCTTGAAGAAGCATCATTCACAATGGGGACTTAAGTCTGCCTGTGGTCAAGCACACACAATTGAAAGTATTGGACCTGCCATTGAGCGTGTTCATCAACAGTTCCCCAAACAGGGCTCACATGACATGAAGCAGACACTTATGCAAGAGGAGCATATTATGGTTCCAAGGTTGTATATGATGCTCTGTTGCAACAAGTTTACACTGATCAAATGGTTTTCAGAGACTTAATATTGCATTACATGAACCTTCATCATACAGTAAGCAACAAAACTGTTGCAATGTTTGTATGAGATTGATTACTCTGGCTATATCATTACAGGGATGGCAGCTATGCAAATGTGGATAAGAGCAATATTGTAGCCCTACATCCAGGCTACAATAGTTGTACTACACTGGAGATGTGAAAACATTTCCTTAAAAGGATATAAGCAATTTACTACATGGTATGCATTGCAATGGTTTTGTTGCTGATATTTTTAAACATCAAAATCCTATCAATAGACATCAGTTATGTTATTTAGTATGTCTTATAATGTTATGTGACATGTAAAAGGGTCAATATGATATAAACAAAGCCAAATGGTGAACTTTCTCAACATTCATCATCATGAAAGCCCTCTCTGCTGACAAAACCAACCAAATCCTTTTTTACCTTGATTTTAACCAATCTACAAGGGAGATCTCACATGCTACTAGTGTACACCATAGTACCATTATCAGAATTCACTCAGAACTTCATTATGACCTTCAAAAGTCCTCTGGTGGTTGTCCTTCTGTCCTTTCCTCTCCCAATATTCAGCATGCTATTTGGGTAATCAGTACAGATAAGGCTAAAAATGTCACTCAAGTCACAAGAGCACTTCAGGATATCAAGAATCAGCCTATGTCCTCTCAAACAACCTATCATTACTTGATGAAATCTGGTATGAAGCTTGTAGTGAAGCAAATACACCCTCTCTGTTATGCTTGGCGTTCATAAGAATGACTTAGACAAAAACAAATGATCTCAGCGTACACCTATGTATGAGTCATGCAAGTTAAGCAGTATATTGCAGGCCCTGGTCTGTGTAGGTCAAGTTAAAGAATACAAGCATAAGAGATAGAGTATATATAAGGGGATTAAAGTGGAGCTTTAATAAATGAATTGGAGATTTGAAAGTAAATAACGAATCAGAAAAGAGAAAAGAGAATTGTATGATAGAATGTGAATAAGTGAAGAGGTGAAAAGAGTAGAACCGTAACATTACCCCCATTGTAAGGGTAGTAGGCACTGACTACTATCAAAGAAGACAATACGATCATTTATAATTAGTAAGAAGTTCGGAAGCATTACCTAGTTCTGCTTCCTTCATCCATTCGTTCTTGGAACTTGGGAATCCCTTCCATTTTACATAATATTGTCTTCAAGATGAAGATCTGCGGTGTCTGACGACCGCTTCAACTTCGTGTTCTTCTTTGCTGTCGACCAAGTCAGGGGGAGGCGGAATATAATTAGGGCCATGGGTATCATTCTCTTTATAAGGAGAAAGGAGTGCAGCATGGAATACTGGATGAATGCGCCATTGCGCAGGTAATGCGAGTCAATAAGTTATTGGGGATAATATGTCAATGATAGTGAATGGTCCTTCGCGTTTTGGAGCGAGTTTCCGGTTAGGATATCCTAGATGAAGATTTTTGGCTTCAAGCCAAACTTTGTCTCCTTTAGAGAATGGTACGAATTTAGACATAATTCATTGATGCATAGTGTTACATGTGAGTTCATGAGCGGCTAGCGCCTCATCACGTGCTTTATTGAGTAATGAGAGTTGTTGTTCAATATTGGGAATGTCGGATTTCAGGTGGGAGTCAGGAAGATGTCGTGGATGGTAACCCATCATGAGGTAAAAGGGGGAGGTACCACGTGCGGAATGGTGGCATGAATTATGAACAAATTTGGCTAATGGCAACATGGGCGCCCAACCGGTTTGATTGTTAGCGCAGAAGATCCAGAGGTAAACTTCGAGTTCTTGATTAACTCGTTCAGTTTCTCCATCACTCTGAGGGTGAAAGGCGGTGGAAAGGGAGTTCTTATATCCGAGGAGTTTTCTGAGTTCGATCTGGAATCTGGAAGCGAACTGAGGTCCGCGGTCAGAGATAATTTTATTGTATAGTCCATATCTAGAGAAAACTTAAGAGAAGAAAATGTTCACGACACCTTCAGCATCTATTGTTTTGAGACAAGGAGTGAAAACTACCCCCTTCGAAAGTCTGTGGTCAACCACGACCATGATGCTGTCAAAGCCATTGGAAAGAGGTAAGTCTGTGATGAGATCCACTGAGCAATGAGCAAAGGGTTGGTTGGAAATAGGAGTGGGAATTGGGTGGAGTGGCAGGGTAGAAGGGTGCGTGTTTACTTTATTCTGTTGGCAGATGCAACAGCCTTCTACAAAGTTTTTGATGAAGGTGGCTAGACCGGGCCACCAGTAGTCACAAGAAAGGAGTTCCTGGGTTTTGAATCATCCAGGGTGTCCAGCAGTGGGGGAGTCGTGGTGTAGGGAAGTGAGTTCTCGCCGGAGATCTCCAGGTGGTATGTAAGTGAGTCCTTTAAAAGAAAGAATTCTGTCGCTCAATTTCCAGTCGGAAAGAGCAGAACAGAGAGGAGGAGGGATCGAGGAGTCTGTGAGTGCTTGAAGCACAGTGTGTACTACAGGGTCAATGGAAGATGATATATGTAATCTGTCCGTAAAGGAATTGTCAATGACATTAATAAACATTGAATTGGGAAGGAGTTGAATACTAGTATTGTCCTTTTCGTCACTATCGACTGGAAGGTGATCCGTTCTACGGGAGAGTAAGTCTGGAATAATGAGTTCTTTTCCTGGTACATGTTGGATCTGAAGTTCGAACTGGGAAAGGAAGGTTTGCCATCTTGCTTGGCGTCTGTTCAAGTCTTGTACGTCTCTGAAATAAGTAAGGTTCTTGTGGTCAGTCTGAATGGTAACTGGATATGGAGATCCAAGGAGATAATGCCTCCACGCTTTCAAAGCGCGGATGATAGCAAGTAATTCTCGATCGTAGATCTGATAATTACATTCAGCAGGGTTAAAGGACTGTGAGAGGAAGGAGCATGGGAGCCAATCTCCGTTATCGTTTTTCTGAAGGAGTACTGCACCAGTAGCATAGAGGGAGGCATCAGTGGCTATAGCGAATGGTGAGTTTTTATCGGGAATTTGGAGTATGGGGGAGGAGGTGAAGATATGCTTCAGCTTGTTAAAAGCTTCCTTGCGTTCGAAGGTCCAAGAGAATTCTTCATCTTTCTTGGTTAAGTCGATCAAAGGTCTGGCGATTGAAGAGTAGTCAGCAATAAACCGTCAATAAAAGTTAGTGAATCCGAGGAATGACTGGACTTCCTTCACTTTTGTGGGAGTCTTCCATTCGGATATACCCTTTAATTTGGCGGGGTCCATGGCGATAGAACTGGGTTTGATGATCATGCCGAGGTATTTGATGTCAGTTACATTGAAAGTACATTTTTCGGGTTTTAGATTGAGGAGGTTGTTGCAGAGTCGTTGGAGTACCTTGTGAGTACAGATGCAATGGGTTTCTTCGTCTCTAGAAAAGATTAGTATATCGTCCATGTATATAATGATCCACCCTTCTTGGATCATGTCTCCAAACAAGTCGTTCATCATAGACTGAAAGGTGGCGGGCAAGTTACACATTCTGAAGAACATGACCATGGGTTCAAAAAGTCCTCTGGAAGTGGCGAAGGCCACCTTCCATTGATCAGATTTTCTCATGCGTACGTTATTATAGCCTTAACCATGTGTTTGTTCAGGTAGCGATAATCTTGGCAAGGTCGGAGGGAACCATCTTTCTTCCCGACGAAGAAGAATGGAGAGGATTGGGGGGATTCAGAAGGAACGATTGTTCCTTTAGCTAGATGTTCGTCAATGAAATTGTTCATAGCCTTATCTTCTTTGGCGTTAAGCGGATAGATCTTGCATTTCTGCGGTTCGAAAGATTCCTTGAGGTCGATCTTGTGGTCGTATTTGCGTTCTGGAGGAAGAGTACCATTAGCTACATCACCAAATACATCTTTATATTGTTGAAATTCCTTGGGTATGAGTTCTTCGAAAGTTTTCTTTGGTTTAGCGGCGTCCTGGGTGAGGGTTTGTGAGATGTTGTCGGTTTTCCGGATATAGGTATAGAAGTCGTCATCATCATTGATGGGATCTAGAAGGTGTGGGAGAGTTTCATTAGCAGGATCCCACTTGTCTGCTAATTCTTCTAGTGCGTCATAAAAGACGTCTTCTTCTTTGATTTCTTCGATAAATGCTTTTTTCAGGGTACACTCCCTTAGGCAGACTTCTTGGTTAGTCCAATCAATATCTGGGTTTTCTTTCTTTAGCCAAGTCATTCCCAGGATAGCATCTTCTCCTCCTAGAGAGGTTACAAAGAAGCGCTTCCGCATAGGGATATCTTTGATTAAAAAGGAAAGTTCACAGTACTGTGTGATTCTTCCGGCTTTGTTTAATGTGCTGTCTACGTTTCATACAGGGATCAGGGTTTTAAGTTTGTGAGTGCGAATGTTTTCTTTGAGGATGAATTTTTCATCGATGAATTCGCCTTCTGTGCTGCAATCAATTAGAGCAGCGGCTACGGTGGTTTTTTCGGATTTCTTGGATCTGATGGTTAACAGTAAACGTATAGAGTTAGTATCGCCAACAGATTGTACAACTAGTCCGATTCTGGGAGTTTCGGACACTGTGGCAGGCTCCCCTATGCAAAATCCCCCTCACCGCTACTTTCTTCCTTTTTAACCAGTTTCTTCATCTGGCGTGCTTTAAACACCTTCCATTCTTGGAATTCCTTGTAATCATCGTCAGGTGACTCCTTGATTACCTTTCTGGTTGTGGTCGTAACCGTGGGATGGTTAGGGCATTCTGCAGCTAAGCCTTTCTTGCTGCATTTGAAGCAAAGGCTGCTCTTGCGCCTGCACTCCCATTCTTGAGGAGTTAAGTAAGTCTTCCTCGTCTTCTTCTCACCTTCTTCGTCATCTACTTTATCCATATCCATGGCGTACGGATCTTTTGCCTTGGTATAGGAGGGAGGTGCTATTAAGGTCCTTCGGACCTCGACGTCTAGGGCTTTCTCTAGCCATGTTTCGATGGTAGTGGGGGTCGTTTCGAAGGCGTATATAGCAGAGATTATTTCATGCTTAAGCCTGTTCCTAAAGAACATGATCTTAATGTTCTCTTCGGAGATGCCGGTATCGGCCAGGATGGTACAGAATAAGGATGCATAAGCGGCTATGCTGCTGGTCTGTCAGAGGGAGGAAATGCAACGGATCGCAGTTTGTTCGACGTTCTTGGGAAAGAAGGTGGATCTGAATTGCTTAGCAAAACCTTCCCAGGTTCCGTAAGTCTTTGCTGCGACAGCAGTCTTGAGTTGGCCTTTGGCCCATTTAGCAGCCTTGCCTTTAGTCATAAGGCTGAGGGCAAAGATAACTTTCTTCTTGTCGTTATTGTAAACTTCGTCATTCATGTCTAGGTACGCCTCGACTTGAAGCGTCCATCCCTGAGCAAGGCTGGTATCGCCATTGAAGGGTGAGGGGATCTTGCCGATTTCTTCAGGCATGGTGGTGGTCTGGGGTCATTCGTAGGTTTGGGTAAGGAATATCTGGTGCCCTTGGCGTCTATCTGAAAGAACTCTTGTTCTTCGTCGTCCCAGGTGAAACCAGGAGGTGTCAGGGCGATCGGTGGTCTGGTGTCTGGTTCTGGGCGCAAGTCCTAGGGAGCTGCGCAGAAATCAAGAGGATTTGGAATTTCCAAATTCTGTTGTATTTCTGGGGTCTGTTCTGGATACAAGTTCAAGGGAACTGTATGGTAGAGTAATAACTTGACCTTTTGTTACGCTCAGCGTTCGTAAGAACGACTTAGACAAAAACAAATGATCTCAGCGTACACCTATGTACGAGTCGTGCAAGTTAAGCAGTATATTGCAGGCCCTGGTCTGCATAGGTCAAGTTAAAGAATACAAGCATAAGAGATAGAGTATATATAAGGGGATTAAAGCGGAGCTTTAATAAATGAATCAGAGATTTGAAAGTAAATAATGAATCAGAAAAGAGAAAAGAGAATTGTACGATAGAATGTGAATAAGTGAAGAGGTGAAAAGAGTAGAACCGTAACACTCTCCTATCCAAGTGTCATAGGAGAGTAAGACTATACTTTGCTATCAGTCACCAGCACTGGATAGTGGATGACTTGAAAAGAGTCATATGGTCATATGAAACCAAAATCAATTATTTGGGGCCAGATGAAAGGCAATAGGCTTGGAAAAGGACAGGAGAGGGCCTGAGTATCAGGCTAGCAGGAGACAAGAGGGTGTATTTGCTTCACTACAAGCTTCATACCAGATTTCATCAAGTAATGATAGGTTGTTTGAGAGGACATAGGCTGATTCTTGATATCCTGAAGTGCTCTTGTGACTTGAGTGACATTTTTAGCCTTATCTGTACTGATTACCCAAATAGCATGCTGAATATTGGGAGAGGAAAGGACAGAAGGACAACCACCAGAGGACTTTTGAAGGTCATAATGAAGTTCTGAGTGAATTCTGATAATGGTACTATGGTGTACACTAGTAGCATGTGAGATCTCCCTTGTAGATTGGTTAAAATCAAGGTAAAAAAGGATTTGGTTGGTTTTGTCAGCAGAGAGGGCTTTCATGATGATGAATGTTGAGAAAGTTCACCATTTGGCTTTGTTTATATCATATTGACCCTTTTACATGTCACATAACATTATAAGACATACTAAATAACATAACTGATGTCTATTGATAGGATTTTGATGTTTAAAAATATCAGCAACAAAACCATTGCAATGCATACCATGTAGTAAATTGCTTATATCCTTTTAAGGAAATGTTTTCACATCTCCAGTGTAGTACAACTATTGTAGCCTGGATGTAGGGCTACAATATTGCTCTTATCCACATTTGCATAGCTGCCATCCCTGTAATGATATAGCCAGAGTAATCAATCTCATACAAACATTGCAACAGTTTTGTTGCTTACTGTACAGATGAAGTTCAGTGCCGGAAGAGTCGCCGGCTTAAACACAGTACTTTCTGGACTGCAGGTCTTCATGACATTTGGGTGTTTGACCAGCATGACAAGTGGCGTCATTTTCAGCTCTTCCTACATGTTGGTATCAAGCTGTTCTCAGGGCGAGTCCTCTGGCTCAAGGTCTGGTGGACTAATCACAATCCGCACTTGATCTGTGGATGGTATTGTGACACAGTCCAAAGCCTTGGAGGTAATTATTTATGTCTGGTCTCAATTGTCAATCTAGTAATGCAATCATTCAAGCTATGCCTCTTGTTACCCAAAGCGACCCCAGCACAGAGAACAATGGGATTGCAAATGGTCACACCATGCTTCATCATCTTCAAGATCCGGGTCTGGCATGCACCCTGCAGCACAAGTTCAGAGGCGACCATCACAATATAAAGCCAGAAATTTTCTGGAGTCAATTGTGCCATTGCTGGACACCAGGTTTCGAAGATATTCTTGATTTCAGTTTGAGTGCAGGTATCTATAACCCAGATGATGCACTGGAAAGGTTCTTCTTTTATGTCTTCAATAGCTTCTTGCACTAATGCTGTGTGGAACATAGACTTGTATTTCACTTTATTTTCATTCTGTGGCTCCAGCATGAGCTCAATCTTTTTGCTGATAAGTTCAACAATACCAAGCCCCACTTCAATATGCACAAAATACTACTACATGGTCGCCCCAATGATATCTTTGATTTCCCTGAGAAATTTGATTGTTGGGACTTATCTGTAAGCCATTAGACACATTCTTGTCAATATATTAATGTTTTGCAGGTGATTGTGGATAATTCATCACTTGAGCAGGTCTGGAAAACATATGCTCCTTCTGATCACCCATTTTTCTCTTGGTACCCCAGGAATTCTCCCAGAAGGCTACAGCATTCATGTCCAAGCTTGGTCATACTGTACTGACTTGTGACAATATCTGGGATGTATATGCAAATCTTCTCATGTGCTTCTGAGCCATTGAAGATGAGGATCCAATTTGAAGTGTCATCACTGCACAGCCAAAAATCCTGTGCGACAGTGAAAAACTAATTTGGTCTGAGGAGATGGATGTTCTGGATTTACCACTATTTGTTGAAGGGGCTGGATATCATGCACCCACTGGTGAATCTGTGGCAGTCAACTCATCAGATGAAGAGTCTGACTTCTACGAGTTTGCCTGGACAGATGAGGAGGAAAGTTAGATCTGGCAACTCAAGTAGTGTAGATCAACCGCTGTCTTGTCATACTTTGAGAATCACACTTCAAAAGAACAACTGCAAATCACTTGGACCATTATATCTCTAACATGGTTGAAAAGCCCCCAGCATCCCTCATTCATCCTCTGAATCCACCGTCTCTATAGTATACCTCTGATTCATACCATGGCAGACTTTACCCCCATAAATGCAAATAGCTGGAGACTTTGTCAGTGTTGCAATACACGTTTCAAATCAACTGTACAATTTACATATGTGCATGGTAAAGACAGCTCAGGCCATACATGTTGCCCAAGCTGTGCAAAGCATTATGAGGGACATAAAGCTATAGAACAGGCTTGATGCCAGCAAGCTACAAGCATTGGTGAGTCCAACTTTGATGAGTCTGAGTCCAATACTAACCAAATTCATTATCATTCATATCACAGACTTCACAGCTGCTCAGCCTGCTGTTGAGCCCTCAAGACATGAGCTGGTAAAAGCAATGTCAGCAGTGCAACATGGAGGTTTGTCATATGAGGGCTTCTGGTTTGTGTACAAAGCTCAATGGTATTATCTTCCAACCTATAGACAACATCTTTTCCAGTCAGCGCTTCAGCCATCCAGCCTACACACTGGCAGGTGATCATGGAAAAATGCTTCCTCCTCCAGTTCCTGCACATGTGAGCATGGGATATACACCCAATCATGCCATGCACCACCTGTATCACAGCAAGATGGCTCAGGCTGCATCATCAGGGCACTTCCATCAAGTCATGATTCAGGTCGCCTTACATCACCTGAAACCAGAGGGAAAGTCGGGCACTGTGTTAGTTGGTGTAGGTTATATCAATTCTAACTGGTGCTGTTCTTGACTTATGAAATTTACAGAATATTGAACATGATGTGCATGTTGCACTCAACATCACCCTAGCTCAGCTTCAGTCTGAGGTAATCAACCAGCTTGAACCATTATGGATAGAGTGGTCACGCAGCCATGCCTCTACAGCCTGGAGATGCACAAATCGCTGAAGATGATTCTTTATGACCCAAGGCAACCATCCATTGGTGCTAATGAACCAGTTCTACAAGAATTTTTCATGCATGCAACGCCCAAGGATCCCACACACAAATTTTATGCAAATGCTCATGTCACCATCCTTCTTGTAATGACAAATGCACAGTTCGAGGATGTGCTACTCTGGCAAGAGCAATGTGTCAATGTAGGTCTTTTCTTCATGTTTTCAGTGATGTGTTTCACACTTAGCTCAATCTCACAAAACATTGTACTGAGTGTCAATGTTGATGTACAAAATGCACTAGCATCAGCATCTAGTATCCCCACAAAGAAAAAGGTACCGTGAAGTCAAGGTAGCAGCAATGATTCCAGTCCATCACCACCATGCCGCCCTACACACAAATGCTCCAGGAAGGTAAGTTGAGGCACTTGTATATTGGCGGGTCTAACTATATTTGATACCACAGTGCTCACCTTCAGCTGTCCAGTTTCTGATATCTGAAATTAGCAAGGTCCTGGTAGGCAATGACTTGGATGTCTCAAAGCAATTTGATGTCTGTGGTGGCCCTTCAAATCTGGAAGAGTTGCAACCTGTCTTGGCTGCAAGCACTTGCATATCAAAACAACTCTTCTTACCCAGTCAATCTCAGCTACAAGCGGCCATGAAAGCTCAGGGAAATGTACAAAAACAAGCCTCCTCTACTATAGGTATGTGCCTTGAACTGTTAGAATCAGTCAACTAGCTCACATTATGTGATGACAGGTGCTGGATGTATCCCTATCACCTTTTGTCTCTACAACATCCCTTCTATTGGCTTTGCAGAGCTCATTTCTACGCCATTCAGTACTGCTGACAGCAAGTACACTGTTGCCACACTCACCATCGACACCAGCTCCAAATCTATGATTGGTTTGGCAGGAAGCTTCAAAACATGTCACCCTGTCTTAACTTTGAACACAGGTGGAGTCCCATCCACATCTACATCACTACCACTGTCAGTTCTGTCGGTCAAGCAACTTGTGGCTAAACGTGTGTTCTTTCAGAAGGGCCAAAGCATGGGACATTGCTGCTTTGCAAGGGAGGATGAACTGGAAAAGACCCTTGACAAGGTGAACTGCCTTTACTGGGGCACATCCTTACTCAGTATGGCCTATACCTTTGTTGACGAGATGCTCAAGATGGGCAATGTGAGCCAAGATATTGAGGTTGAGTTACCATGTCTAAGGCTGGTTTGTGCGGCACTAGCCATTCCCGATGACCCCAACAATGACCTTGGTGCAAACTATCTTGTCAAGGAGCAGATTAGCAGAAAATTTGTCAAGTACATCAACAACAACTCCACCATCCCCGCCCATAGTCTAGAGGGCAGAGAAGCAGTCATTGGATTGTTTTTATGCTTCATGCAACATGTCCAGTATCACCTTACTAACAACATGGTTTACCTGTCTGATTTCCAGGGTGAGTGCTCAACCCCTCACCTGACTGTCACCCACAGCTAACAGACTGTACTTGGCGTAGGTTCTGGTAACCTCCTTACCAATTGTCAAGTCCTAACAGAGTCGTGAGTTTGTGCTACTACTAAGCCTTGGACCATCACACTAACACAAGTATCCAGGGCTTTCATGAACAATTTTGGTGGAGGAAACTGCACATCTGCTTTTAACAGTTTCAGGTCCACACATAAATGTAATAAGTTCTGTCACACCTTTGGCTTGCAACCTTTCAATACCTAGAGTTTTAGTACTTGGCACTATCGTTCTTACTGTATATCTGTGCCAATGATTATTCTTGTTCCCTCATGCTGAGGTGATCCTCATAGTATGAACCCTATGTTACTTGTTCAATTGAAAATGTCTGATCAATTTGATGACTGAATCCTGAGTCTGAGTGCAAGCTTATGATGACCAAAGTCAATGGTGTCCATTGTTCAGCACCAGGAGTCCTCAAATGGGTTTGGATGGGTACAGGGTAAACCCATGGGTGTATATTCAAATTAGACTACTAGACAAAAGGATCATGCATGTGGTCTGAGCAGACTCCGCCAAATGGGAGAATAGGGATAAAGTATCTAAAACCGCAAGTGTGGTCTAAGCAGAGTCATGACCAAACAACAGTAATAGGAAATGTAAACTCACATGGTGCAAGACAAAGCAAGTGGAGAGTTGATTTGCAAGTTTATTTAATGAGGATGACCAATCTGTGTGACCAACCAGGTGCAAATCCAGCACTTCCCTGTGAGGTGCAGGGATCAGTCAAGGATGTACAACAATCTAGATAGAAAATGAGCAAAAAAAATGGTTGAAATAGGTGGAGGTGGTGGAAGGAGAAGTGGTGCTCCACTACTCAGTCTCAGGGCAAGGATGGGCCATACCAGACTTCATAGGGAGGGGAGTTTAAGCAAACCAAAAAGGACACTGACCGAAAGGAAACACCTTCATATCCAGTGGAGCAGTCAGAAATCAAAGAAATAAGAAGTTTAAAGTCCAACCAGAGTTCAGGGCCATCATCTGCAGGCGGGAGCCTCCAGAAGGGATTAAACTGGATCAAGAGAAAGAGGAAATGAACTAAAATTAGACAACAACTGAGGACAGTGAAGAACATGATCAGGTGGCCTCAACCTATCACAAAGTCACTCTACTAGTAGTAGAATATAACTAGGTATACATTAAATAAATTTGAAGAAAGGATAATACTGAAACCAAATACCGATCGGACATTGAAAATCCGTGCGGCATCCCGGGAAGTCGAAGTGTAACCAAACATCCACCATAACAACCAACATAAGTCGACGAGTCTGCTACCCATGCTCAGTCATTAAGAAGCAACTACCACACAAGTGATCGCCGCTGCTCCACATTTGAAATATTCCCCGAAGCATGTTCATCTTGGTAATTGTTACTTCTCCACGGTATGCTAAGTTTTCATCTGTCGCAAGAATATTCCGAAGAGGCTGGAACCCTTATTCTGATGCTTCGGGGAATCCATGCGCTACTCGTAAACGCTAGCCAGCGTCAAGAAAGTCGTAAGATCTAAGAGCTTGTACTACTTCACGTATTAAAATCTGAAGCGGAGGACTTTGAGAGTAGTGTTGGCATTTCACTCTACTATTCAGGCTGATTGGTGCTGACTTACAGGTGGGAAACTGCTAGGATATCGCCACTGGGGATGGTCGCTTCACAATCGACAATCCACGACCCGGAAAAGAAGCAGAACGAGGTTCAGATCCAAAAGGCGATTACAAAGTGCACTACTTAAGTTAAAGGATGTACTGCATTTTGCTCATCCTCCGCGTCATGATTCGACACTATATATTCTTGTGCGTCCTGACAAGTTGCGCCGTTACTATTGGCCCGGTTGCTGACCTAGTCATTGTAAATGCTCAAGTGTCTCCCGACGGATTTGTCAAGTCGTCAGTTTCGAGTGTATTTTTCATCCTACTTGATTACTGAGATCATTGCAGGGCGGTTCTTGCTGGTGACACACTCCCCGGGCCTATTATCACGGGTCAGAAAGTGAGACTACTTTATGTATACAAATCCTCTGATCTCATGTGTTTTTTAAAGGGCGACACGTTCAAAATTAACGTCACCAATCATTTAAATGACGAAACAATGCTCACAGGTACCAGCATCGTAAGCACCAACTAGTTGAAACATAGGGACGTCCAATGATAGTCTACCCTGGACAGCACTGGCATGGACTATTCCAGCGCCATAGCAATCAAATGGATGGCACGGCATTTGTGACGCAATGCCCGATCTCTCCTGGTCATTCTTTTCTGTACGAGTTCAATACCGGCGATCAAGTAGGAACCTACTGGTACCACTCTCATTATGGAGTTCGTGTTCTGATTTATGCACTTACAACCGATCACTGAGTTGAATTTAGTACTGTGACGGTTTACGAGGTGCACTAATCATCTATGACCCACACGATCCATACCGCTTCTTGTACGATATTGACAATGGTCAGTGAGCCAGGCAAAGTGGAATTTCGGTCCTGACACCTAAGTAAAGAATCTACCATAATCACGCTGATGGACTGGTGAGCTAAAGTCAACGGTTCTTTCACATGGAGTCCAGAGACAGGCGGTCCCAGACTCTGTGCTTATCAACGGTATCGGGAATTATCCAGGCGGACCAGATACGTCTTACGCCGTCATTCACGTTCAGCCATACAAGCGATATCGATTCCGCTTACTAAACATGGCGTGCAAGCCCAACTATATTTTCTCCATCGATCACCATAAGCTTATCATAATCGAAGCTGATGGTCAATACGTCGAATCGCTCGTGGTCGACTCTATCCAGATCTACGCCGCGCAGAGGTACCCCTTCATTCTTGAAACAAGCCGGCCTGTCGACAACTATTGGGTGCATGCAGTCCCCAACTTAGGTACAAGCTCCAGGGCTATCTTACGATATGTAGGCTCTCCCGATGTGAACCCCAAGATCAGGATAACTCCAAACCCAGTCGCTCTACAGGAGACTGACCTACACCCATCGTATCCACCTCTGCCAATATTGCTTCAGGAAGATGGCGCAGACGTCAAGCTCAACATTGTTCTTGGAAAAAATGCGACCAGTTTCAACTTTCTCATCAACGGCGTGCAGTACACTTCTCCTAGTATCCCTATCCTACTGCAGTTGCTGAACGGTGATATATCGGCTTCGGAAATGGCACCCAATGACTCCATATATTCTCTACCAAGGAATAAGGTTATCGAGATTTCATGGATTCCTGGTTTTCCCCAGGCCGCCCTGTAAGTCCCAAAATATCATATACCTGCATGCCCTCAACTGAAATTCTAACAGCATCCATTTCACCTGCATGGGGTATATCTCTACATGTCGTCTATGCACATCCCGTACTAATAAATGATTCTTAGCACAAATTCGCTGTCATCAGAAGTGCTGGCAGTAGCAGATACAACTACGTCAACCCCGTGTTGCGCGATACCGTGAACACTGGTTTTCTTGGTGACTACGTGACTATCCGCTTCATCACCGATAATCCTGGGCCGTGGTTGTTGCACTGGTAAGTATCGTTCTTGATAACTCATCGCAAATGATGTTGATGCTTTGGGACTTTGTGTAGTCATATGATTGCATCTATACACGTGAGACTCGAGTTGCTTGTCCCTTTTACCGAGCCTGAATGGGTTTTTGATTTATATGACCACAGCGGGATGGCTTTGGTATTTGCAGAGGCTTCTCATGATGTAGCGGCTTCGCAACCTCTCAGCAGTGAGTACACAGCACCGCGGACTACTAGAGTTAGTCTGACGATCAGGGATAGATTCTTCGAAACAACTCTGTCCGATATATGATAGCCTTCCTCAACAAAATTTCTCTCTGCCACCTCCAAACTGATTGATATCATTGATTTTGTTGTCTCGCGAACCTTTCCCTCCGTTCTGAATCATATCAAATTTGAAAGGGACTCGTTTAGAGGCACTTCAATGTTCATGTAGCGACAGAGATAAGCTCAATTGTTCTACAAATGTCCGTCATTTATTGCCATTTTGAATAGTTTTAAACTATGTAGTGAAAAGACAAGAAGGTCGATCTATGGATCTATCGATGATGGGACGCCCAACGCCCAGTGTATTCATGACACTCATTAAAATCTATGGGTATAAGCACAAATCTGACCAATCTTACAGCGTAGACCCAATTCCCACTAGCACACCTTCTGGGTTCTCGTCACTCAAATACTCTCCAATACACACTCCACAATCGCACACCGCCGCTCTTCGACAACGATTCGCACAGCTTCCGCCATCGTCTCCTCCAGGGGATCACCCGCTGCGATGCGTTTTCCCCACGCCCATCCCCCGGTCGCAGCTACCGCGATACCCACATAATCTGGCATGGCAGGCCCGAAACCCACAGTGAGCTGGTTGCCAGTAGCCTTAGAGCCATACCCCTCGGGGTACACACCCATCATGGAGAGTTTTGGTGATTTCCAGCCCCCGTTGTTCAAAACGATGGTCAGGAAGGGCTGGTGTTCAAGACTTCCTCAGAACCGTCACCCGAAATATCAGTATGTGGTACTCACTGTTTCATACCGCCTCGCCATCCAGAACGCACTGCTAGGCACCCCAAACAAGAACGTGCCATCACCCACCACACTCACTACCAGCTCGTATCCCACCTTCCCTGCGCCCTTTCTCGCATTTACGCCTCCTAGAACCGCACCAACCCCCGCACCCAATGCCCAGCCGAGTGACGAGCCGCCGGAGCTCAACATGCCCGCAGGTGTGTCGGGATGCAGGTGTGACCATGAAAGCGGGTAGTTACTGATGGTCTCGTTAAGGTAAAGCGTGCTCGCAGGGTGCGGTACCTTATTCTCCACCGCCGTACGCAGCGCCCCAAAGATGCGCGAGGGCAAATACGGCACATTCGGTTCGGACGTGAGTGTCTCTGCGTTACGCATGTCTGCAATAAACGCATCGTGCTTTGCCTGTATGTTCTTAGAACGCGTGTAGAATCCTGTCGCCGCGCCTGTGCGCCCGGAGTTCAGGAGTTGGTAAAGCATGACGTCGGCACTGGCACAGCAAACAAGCTCTGCGACGCCGGCGACGTGCTCCATGCCGATGTTTTCCTTAAGAGGGTCGCCAGAGTCGATTACGAAGATGCGAGCTTCATCGCTGGGGCGCTCGAAGTTGCCTTGATTGTTTTTGTTCATTGGGATCCATGGCACCTCTGCGTCTATGACGAGGATTACATCTGCTGTGCTGAGCAGCGGAGTGTGTGTGCCAGGTGCGAGGAAGGAAACGCCCACGAAGAATGGATGCGAGAGAGAGACGTTGGTAGCGCTAGGGCAAGTCACGAATATAGGGATAGCCATCAGCCGGGAAAGCATCTCCAGGGCAGCTACGGCTGCAGGATTCCGTCCAATGTATGACGTGATGATAAGCGGGTTGTTTGCATGAGCCAGGGCATCGCCAATTACGTTCACGGCTGCAAGCATGATAAGAAAATCCAGTGTCCTCATTTACTATGGTAATTTACCTGAGGGGGAGAGCCCGCTTGGCTCGATTGAAGGCCATCTGTAGAAAGATGCTGGAGCGTTGAAAAGTGATTCATCGATCTCCTTTTCTAGTACTTCTCTGCGTGCCCAGAGATATACCGGACCTTTTGGTTCGCTTGTGGCACTGCGGGTGCACATTTCAGCCAATTTTAACTTTGAATGAACGAAAGGAGCTTACATTTGGAGGGCACGTCTGACAAGATGAGGGACATTTTCAGGTGCGTTGATCTGTGCAGTGAAACGCATGTATTGCCTGACAATGGCAGGTTGGTCAGGTATATCTACGCACAAAGAATCTGAGGTTTATCTTTAACCAAACAAGTGGTTATTTACCTTGCATCCAATGAATCCACTCATTCCTCGACCCCTTCAACTCTCCTTCGACAGTAGACGGGGATGCACCAGCAAACACCAGGATGGGAACCTTTCCTCTGCTCGCGTTATGGACGGCACCAGCAAGAGCCTATCACAAAGTGTTTGACGGCAATGTCTCTAGAAAGCCAAGCGCACAACACCAACCTGGGTTCCGACATCGACATGTACAATGACTGCAGCGGGCGTGTTCGTAACCTGTACAAATGCCTGTGCTGCGCTCAACGCAGCCATTTCATTGGGGCAAGTGATTATTTCGACAACGGTATCTCCATGGTCGACCCGTTGGCGCTCGAGGTCTTCGAGGAGTGCAGGGTGGTCGGAGCCCCAGTTAACGAATGCATGAGTAATGCCGACCTGGGCTAGGGTATGGAGGAAGAGAGAAGATGTGGTATACATCGTGGGCAACGATGGAGGGCAACGCAGGTGTGTATATATAGTGCTGAATATCCTGGGACCTGTGCCCAGTAGCATGGGATACGATGCACTTTCCTGGATTTACGGGCCGCACAAACGCAATGTTGTGAGGAAGGCTAAAAACTCGGGCTTAGATGAGTGGGAGATGAATACACATTGACGGAAAAAACATATGGAACTATCAGAAGTTGAAGATATATATGAACCCCATGTATATTCTTTGTGTGTGGTGTAGCCTGACCCGAACTCGACAAGATCTGGTGGACGCCTATTCAGAAAACAGCTCATTTCTTCGCGAGACAATGCGACGCACGTAACCTTTCGGGAACAGAACCTCCCTGCAGCTCGCCGTCGATATGTAGATTCGTTGGAAAAGAGTGATATCTGCAGCCCTCCACACTGGCTTCGTATGCCGACCGTTTGACCATCATGTGATGCGGGTTTTCGATGAGATGATTATTGAATCTATCGATACAGATAGTGGTCTCATCAAGCACCCCGGGGCAAAGCGGTCACTGTACGGTGTGTTGTATAAAAATATTCCGGACACAACCTGTGTGGTGTAAAATTTGAACATACCTCCACTGAAACCTCTAACCCTAACCACGCAATATATATTTAAGAATATTCAGAGGTTTAGACAAATATATACAAACATGTTCCAAGGACTGAACATTTTTATGTAACGCTAATTGATGTTTCTCGACCACTACGATAAACATTTCCCAACACACTGGATGCTACCAGCACAGTCAGACCTTACTGAGGTTGAGCACTATCAAGGTGAAATTGATAGTCGGAATTACGAGTTTCTCGAAGCTGTAGAGGTGCGTGCACTATTTCTATTCATTTGATGCCCAATACATGAGCCCTCCTTATCTGAATGGACGGATGAGGTTCACCTGATTGGCCGTGCACCACTTCGTAACTACACTCATCATTAGACATGGTAATCCACCCGCTGTCATGTCAAACTCGGGTTCCCTGGAACGTTCTTACCGGAGTTAGATTCGATACTTGCGAGCCTTCCTTTGGGACAGGCATGTACAACTTTCACTGTAGTCTGATTGACTCATATACCACTGATAAACGCTCGATCCAAGGCCTTAATCGGTAACTCCTGCCTGCATCCAACTAACCTTTGTTTTCGCACTTGTTCCCTGACAGGCTTGGGCCGCATCTTATGCTACTGTTCATGTTTGTTTTTCATATTCCACGATAAGGCATTACTAATTGTCCTGCCAGTCAGCGTCCGAGCTCCCCACCAATCAGATGAGTGCGCTACCGAAGTCGTAAGTGTCCATAACGCGCTTAAGCTAAGCGCCCATTTCAGCGGATTTGCTTTTGCCCGTGTTGATCCGTGCAAGTATTTGACTTTGACAACTTTATCTCCTCGCCCACACATACATACGTTGTGATTGCGAGTGGGCACAATCGCGATTTCACACACGTTGTTAGTTACTCGCTCCGAGTCTGTCTTTAGTACATGATTCTGGTCCGGTCTAAGCTTACTTCAATGCATGGCTTCCGAGTCTTATGCTCCATGCACTTGCGTGTGGGAGGAAGCAACTTGGACTTGGGAGTCAGCAGCCACATATAATCATTGAAGCCCGCGGGATTTACACATGTACAGAACACGTTCTGTAACTCGCAGGTGCCCCACACTGCCACTGGACAACATGGGGCTCAACATCTGCAGGGGACGGACGAAACAATCATTGCAGTGTTCCGTATGGAGGCCAGCGCGCAAGGTGAATGAGAACTAGTTCGCCTTCTAATTTATGGATCGATCGATATTTACTTACAACAATAATTACCAGGTTATCCCGTACCTGTCTTGATATGACATCAAGACAAATGTGCACGTCAGCATTTGAATGCGTTTGGACGCGTTCGAAAGAGTTCATATAATTGACCTTTGAACCTTGATCCAAACCTTGGTCCGGTTCACGCAAGGTCTGGTTCGAACCGCAGTTCAGAACTGCGCCTCCGCATCACAAGTCTAAGTAAGACAATGTGTCTCTTGCTACTAGATGACCCTTTGTTCTCGTCCCACTGCAGTAACCCAAGCAAGTAAATAATTTTACAACAGACACCCTGATTTTTCTTTGCAAATGATGACCAGGCGATGCCTACAGATGTGGGGATAGCGGAGCACCATCGAGGCTATTTCACAATATAAGCGGCTTTGATACCACCTGAGGGTGAGGATCTCTCGCAAGAGCTTGAGAGACAGTGCTGCAAAGTTGATAGGTTAGGTGGCACGCCACACATCATCAGAGTTCTCATTCCATTGTCAATTTGTCATGCCAGTTGACCCGGGCCACCAACGCCGGAAAACCTGCACAAATCGGAGTATGAGGTCGATGCGGTGGCTAAGACCAGTCCAATCTGACACCCTTCCAGTTGGCCCCCCGCGCACTGAGACAACAAGACATGTTGTAGCAAAGGAAAGCGTGCACTCAACTGATCTTTGTTTCTCACATCAGGCTGTTCTCTGATAGGCCTGGGCCGCATCCTATACCGCTGTACGTATTTGTTTTCATATTCCACAATGAGACATTTCATTATCCTGCCAGTCGGCGTTTGAGCTCTACTGATTAGACGAGTGCGTTACTGAAGTCTGAGTCGTAAGCGTCCGTAACGCGCTTAACCTGAACGTTCTTTTTAGCAGTTTTGCTGATCGGCGGCCCGGTCATGCTCTTTGCTAAAGATATCCCTTAATGTTACACAAAAACTCATTTCACTGGTACCACTGCCTAGGCCCATTCCGTACGGCAGCAACTTTATTTTCCCGTCCACATATACATAAATCCGCGATCACCGCAAAACTTCCACGACATTGTGGAAGAGATCTCCGGCCAAGCATAACCCCGGAGGTTGCTTACGCGCCTTCCTGTTCACTCGGAGGACATTTGCTTCCGTTACGTCTTTGACCCCTTTCATCATCAAACTTAAAGATAGGCGAGGCTCATCAAAGTCGAATGGTTTTCTGGTATGTCAGATCCGTTACGTCCCCAGTGCAATGGTCATACAGACGAGGTCAGCACCCGTAGATCGCGATCAACACTTCCGCTTCAACCGCAGCGCGTCACCGCAAACAACTAAACTATCCCCAACTAAATGCCTCTCATTGACGCTCGATAGTCTTCAAATCTGATTGTAGCCAGCCCGGCTACGCCAAAGCTGAACTTCCATAGCCAGACAGGTCCAAGCTACGTATGATCTGTACTATGGACCAACATCCCACCGAACGAAAACAATTCAAAATTAAGCATGCACCGCCATTGAAAGGTATGCGTGCCTAGTGCCATGGACACCTTCGACATCTTTACTCGGTCAAACACCCTCACATCAAAAGGACCCCAGACTCCTCAAGCGATGATCGGTTCCGCAGTTGAATTCATGAGTGTCACTGCTCACATGTTGTACTTCACTGGTGCATGCACGGCGCAGAGTAAAAGAGCTTGAGTGAGCTGTATGCCCTAAGGCCTAAATGATCGTCGCGGACATTGAAATGTCATTTAGAACGATGATCTGAAACTGGAAGGTGGGGGATACCCCAGATTATGGAAGGGGGGATACCCCCTGATTTGGAAGGGGATACGAAGTTGGAAACTACCTATGTTCGATGGCGGCTCCTCGGCACACAAGGTTTTGGAACCCCAAACGCTAGTCATCCACTTGTAGCCGTTTTCACCCGATGATCGTCAAAAATAACAGGACAGCGTTGCGATGTCCAATCAGATATCTGGGTATGTAACGTCCTATAGCACTATTAATAGTGGTATGAATGCGATTGATTGTAATTTGCAATCGGGACATGGCTTGACTTCTTGCCGACTTATGTTTTCTTCTAAGGGAATGGACTAGTGCTCTGCAAACGACTGTAGTACCTTTTCGTTGTTATCACTGTTGTCGCTGAAAGCTGATCGATCACAGGTGAGCGCAACTTGGGCAGTGAGACAAGATGACAATCACCCAAGTAGAAAAGAGAGGAGCTACTTAGATAGAGTTAGTTTTTGCGGTCTTCGAGGTCTGTTGATTTCGAGTCAAATGTCACACATATCAAGGCTAGTGTATGTTTTCTGGAACTTTGTTAGAGGAGTCAGGCAGGTCCGAGTCACCGTGAGTGATCAGCGTACCATTTTGCACACAGCTGTAAAGATGAGTACTTGCGTCGAAAGCTCAGGCTATCCTCATGATCTTGCAGAAGCTCGTGTCAGGGCCACCGTCGAGACAAAGGCACTGAAATGTTCTGGAGTTTTCATCTCAGTGCTCGCACCCTCTGTCAAAACTCATGAGCAAGTGACCAACAGCGCTGGTACACCCACTTGCAATCACAACGTAAAACTTGCTATGTCAGTGTCGTCGTCACTCGAACAACGGAGTGAAGTGAAACTTCTGACGGCCAGGTGTCATATCCAATGGACGACCAATAGAGATCCTGGGGCCAATACGTAGATCCTTTGAATGCGCCAGTGATATATCCAGGATGTGCGTGATTACTTTTCATCTTGAATGGATGAGTGGCAATCACCCCATATCCGCTGCCCAAGTTATGTCACCCACGAAGAGGATTTCTATCCAGGGTAGTATTTGATGACGGATTGGAAATTCATTTTATCGTCACAATGAGCGATAAATCGAAGCCAGCGCATAGGTAAGGTCGGTTTCCCCCCGGCCTTTGTCACTGGTCCGTCAATTTAGAAAGAACATACCTGATATGCCTCCGGCTACTGCTATACGCGTATTCCGAACTTACGCAGACTCGTTCCTTCCGTGATGGGTGCATCATTATTCTGAAACTCCGATGCCAATCATTTCAGCGCAAGAGAGGAGAAGGTACCTGGTGACATCGGCTACGACGGGCTGCTGCACAATGGATAGTTGTATTTTCTGTGAAAAAGCTGCCAGAGGCGAACGGGGATTGCGACTCAGGTGACAAAAGAGTGAAACTTCGTCTGGTCAAGCTACTAAAGCTTTCACCTGTGATTCGAATGGCGATGGAGGGTATTCTGCAAACAAGCAGATAATAAACTGGGTGCACCTGAGGCATGCTCGCGAGCGTGGAAAGGAATGCTGATTGGAAATCGAGTTTCTTCTGCGTGCATCTAGTCAATTGCCAGCGGGGAAAGGGTCAACCGGTCACAGGTGAGTGCAACTTGCGTGGTGAGACGATAACGATAAGGTGACAACTCGCCCAATTTTTTAATTCGTTGCAGAAAACCAAGGAGCTGGCTAGAATATCAGTTTTTGCGGTTTTCGAGGTCTGCTGGAATATCGAGTCTGGACCATGTCCAGTACTGGTGTACGTTTCTGGAACTTTGTTGGAGGAGGAGTGGAACCGAGTAAGATCTGAGTGAAACGGCGCTCGGCTGTACCAGTCCCCGATACCTACTCCGGCCCATCACGACTTAGTACAGGTAAAAGCATGACAACCATGACAGCTCGTTCCTCGGCTAGCCGTATATGTGCTCACCGCGATAAGAACTTCGTAGCCCGAACATGTCAGAATTTCATGTGCCACAGAACCCTCTCCCACTAAATTTAGGGGAATCTAGACCGTGGTGTACTGCGGAGTTCAAAATTTTGGTTTTCAGTCGAGCCTCCTCTATACCACTTCAATATCCTTGACTCATGTAATCGTATGCTACGATTGTTGTAGTTGGTGTTTTTGTTGCACTGTTTTATGCAATTTTCCAAAAAGCGCGTACATGCTGAATATGTGTTGCATATCGAATGGTCGCCAGTTTATGTTTGAACGTAAGTTCAATTTTGGGTTTGGCGTCCGAGTCAGACTGTCGCATCATGATCAATCCAGCTGATTGCTTGTCTTAAAGATGAGCCAAAAACTCATGTCGTTATCAAGATCTTGCAGAAGTTCGCGTCAGGTGGGTCCTTTACGTTAGAGTCTTGTTGGCGCTTGCAGTGCATTCCTTGGACTACTCAAGAAGTTGCAAGTCACTCGAATAGCACAGTCTTGAATAATTCAACCTTCAAGTTGGCAGCGAGCCACGGCCGAGACAGAAGTGCTTATTGTTCTTGGAGTTTTGTTTCAATGCGCGCACCCTCTGTTAAAACATATGGCGCTTGTTTGATTGGTCGCGAACCAATCCAGTTATTCTGTCAAGGGATGATCGATGATCCTTCGCTGCGGATTTAGGTAATAGATGTGTTGGGCCTGAATTTACTTCGCCGTTCTAACCAAATTCCAAGCTCTCCAAGACTGTTGAAATGATCATTGGGAATCATCTCAACGCCCATGTAATGGCAGGTCAACCTTATACTCCCTCCATCTGCGAATATTGATGTCAAACAGGAGGATCCAAGTTTCGTCTGCAGAATTGTAAGTCTGAGTGCTCTTCACGGGTGACATTTGGCAACGAACGTGGGGTGATTGCCGCCCCATCGATTGAAATCAATTACGGACTTCCTGAATATATCACCGGCACATTTGGATCTGCGTATCAGCCATCTTGACTTGGATCTTTATCTGTGTCAGAAGCTTCACTTCTCACCATTGTTCGCATGGCGCTGACACTGACATAGCAAGTTTTACGTTGTGGTTGCAAATGGGCGTACAATCGCGATTCTCGCACGTTGCTGGTTACTCGCACCGAGCCTGTCTTCAGTACATCATTCTGGTCTGGTCTATGTGTATCTTGCTACCACCCTTTGTTCTCATCCCACTGCAGTAACTCAAGCAAGTAAATAGTTCGCGGGACGAATTTCTATCCAGGGCAACATTTTATGACAGATTGGACAGTCATCTTATCGTCACACTGAACAACAAGCTGACGCTGGTGCGCAAGTAAGGCGGTTCTCCCTCTAGTTTTCGTCACTGACTTGCCAATTTAGAAAGAACTTACTCGGTATGTTTCCGGCTACTGGCATACGACTGGTCCGAAATTACATGGGGTATACTGCTTCCACATTAAGAACATCAGACGAACCAGGGCAGCTGGTTTCTTTGATGCCGTGTACATCATTATTCTTGAACTCCGATGGCAATCACCAGCTCTCCTATACAGGGGTTAAGCGCTAGCAACAGTATAAATGCACGCTGCAACTTCTCTAGTATGCCATCCACAACAATGCGGCTTTTTTTTATAACCACTTTAGCTCTCTCACAAGCATTTGTCGTACTTTCTCAACACGCCGAGGCCGCCTTCCAGCTTGCTTCGAACTGCGATGGTCACTGTCCACATAGTCCTTCTACCTGTGAAGATTATGCTAGGCAAGCAGGTAGGTGTACTATTCTGCGGTCAATTCCACCTTCACCAGCATGCTCAACTGATGTGTATCGCCAGGCCTGCCCACTGATGGTTGGGAGGTAGTTTATGACAGCGAAGGTCAACCGAAGTGCCGTCGCACAGACATCAGAGAAATCTGCCATGGTGTTGATTATTTTGACGCGGTAAGTCTGTACACATACCTTCGGAACTAATACTAAATAGCTGAGCAGGACACCAAAGAAAAGAAATGTTGTCAGGATGAGAGTGGTCTCACATGGATCGACAAGCACGCACAGTTAGGCAAGGTATGCTTTCGGTATGAGTTGCAATCAGTCATGTTTATTGACATTTTGGGACAGTGCTGCGCCAAGGGTCACGTATGGACACATGACAGCGGAGGCGGTTCGAGGCGCGGAGGGTGCTGCCCGGTTGGGTTTCACATGAACAATGGGGTGTGCACCCCAGTCACTCCTCTCCATCATCAAACATGCCCAGTTGGGACACACTTGGTCGATGGCAAGTGCGTCCCATCGCACGGTCCCACTCACCCGTGCCCAATTGGGACACACTTGGTCGACGGCCGCTGCGTTCCACTCCATGGTCCCCCTCATCACTTGTGCCCAAGTGGGACACACTTGATCGACGGCAAATGCGTCCCACTCACTCATCCCCCTCCTCACCTGTGCCCGAGTGGGACACACTTGGTCGACGGCCACTGCGTTCCACTCCATGGTCCCCCTCATAACTCGTGCCCAGTTGGGACACACTTGGTCGATGGCCAATGCATTCCATTCCATACTCCCCCTCATCACCTGTGCCCAATTGGGACACACTTGATCGACGGCAAATGCGTCCCACTCACTCCTCCCCCTCCTCATCTGTGCCCGAGCGGGACACACTTGGTCGACGGCCAGTGCGTTCCATTCACTGGTCCCTGCCCTCAGACATGTGGCAATGGACATGGCGGTGTCGAACCCTCTTGCACGTGCATGAATCCTCCAGTCTGTGGACATGGCAAACATTTAGGCATCAAATATGGCCATTGCTATATCCTCTCCTTCTCCGATGGCGAGCAGCTTGGCATCGACCGGGACCACACCGACTACAAGAAAAACGGTTTCTTCGTCGATATCCCCTTCAAAGTCTGCAATTCCACCACTGATTGCTCGCGTGGAAAGGAGGTTGAGATGGGACAGGTGTTCTCCCTCCAAGATCAGCATGGCTTGTACAAAGACCTACTGTCAACGAAAGGGTGGATTAATGACGCCACTGGTGGCGCCCACATGGAATTCACCACTGATACCACCCATGTCGGTAAATTCACGGGTATCCCTACTTGTGCTGGCGGTGAATGCGCTCTTCAACTGCATGGTAGTCCCAATGGCGGTGCATTGTCATATGCTTGCCCGATGCCCGGGCCCGGACTGACATTGGTAAGTTTTACTGCTTTTCAAAGGGTTTTCCTTTCGCTAAAGATTGTTCTTTGTCCATCAGTATGGCAATCCCAAAGTTGGTCAGAAACTTCGCTTCTCTGAGGTGACATGCGACGAATATGAGGTCCCTTTGACTTCTGGCATCAACCTGAACTAAGGCTGAAAGGAATTTGGCACGTGCTGCACGGTTTCATTCTGACATACTATGCCCCGTTCTGATAACAATCTTGCGCTGATTCTTGTTATGTTTTATTTGTATTTGTGGTCTCCCATTTTTCTTCTTCAAACGGGCTTGAATTTTTCTGGAGATGACTATGTTTGATCGCTGTGTATACACGTAGATAGCGGAATTTGATTGACCCTCGTGATTTCGATATGGATATGTCCTCAACTATCGTGTTCTTGAATCTTGAGGTTAAGGCCCCAAAAGGAAGTGCTTTAACCGGTCACTCTCCAGTCCAACAAGTATGCACGTACTTAGTAGGAGTGCCGGTTTGTACAGCAGAAAACGATGCAGCATATAAAAAAGGTAGCCTCATAGCAGACACCTTGGTTTTTCTTTGCAAATGACAACCAGGCGATGACCACAGACGTGGGGATAGCGAAGCACCATCGAATTTCGGAGCTATTCCATGGCAGCTTCAAGTTTGATACCATCCTGAGAGTGAGGACGTATTTAAGATTGAGACGAAGAGTAATCTCTCGCAAAAGCTCGAGGAACAGTGCCGCAAAGTTGATAAGTTGGGTGGCATGCCGTACATCATTACCTCGAGCTCTTATTCCATTATCGTAGTTGGCCCAGGCCACCTATGTCGGAAAACCCCTTTAGCACGCACAAATCAGAGCATGGGGTCAATGAGACGGGCAAGACCAGTCCACTCTGGCGCCCTTGGCCCGTCGCGCACTGAGACAGACAGAAGGTAGCCGCGGTAAAGAGGAAAAGGTGCAAATGATGCCAAACAACCGCAGAATAGATGATTGAAAATCACACGGGCCGGCCGGCGGCCGCCTTACCTCTCCGCTTATCATATATCAGGCTGTAGACTGGTGAGCCGTGCTTCACACCACGCCATGTCGTTCTCACAGAAATACCAACAGCTCCCCACCGTCGATAAGGACGCTGGAGAGCAGGAATCTCTGCAACGCAAGGACCCTCGCAAAAGGAGATTTCCTCTCTTCGTCATCGCTATCATTGTAATTATGTGTGCTTCCCTCCCCTGTATACGTATGATCAGGTCCAGGGGGTTCTGGGCTGCTTGCCATGCCAGCCCGCAGCGTCACTCTTCGACATTAGCTAAACTGCCTTCTCACTACACCTTGCCATCTGGTGACAAGATTCCCTCAGTTGCGTTGGGTACGGCACTGGTAATTTTCTCATCAAGTTAGTATTAAACTCATTATTAATTATACAGGTGTGTGGCAGGCTAGCAAGGGCGAAGTCGGCAATGCTGTGACGGCACGTACTCCGCACTCCCTCGAGTACTTACGCTCACGTGCTTTCAGACTGCTTTGGCGGCTGGTTATAGACACATCGATGGAGCCTGGATTTATCGTGTGCGTCTGATCCCCTTATCACGACGAACCTCTTTAACAATAGTTGCAGAACGAAGAGGAAGTTGGCCAAGCTATTAAAACAAGTTCTGTTCCTCGTGAAGAACTCTGGCTCACGTCAAAGGTACTAGTACATCGATTCAATTAGTTCGACTTCTCACTGACCAGCAACAGCTTTGGAACACTTTCCATGCACCTGAGGACATTGAGGCCGCACTTGACCAGTCACTTTCCATGCTTGGTACCGAGTATCTCGACTTGTACTTGATCCACTGGTGCGGTAGTTGTTCACTCACTTGAGCGTTTTTCTGATTCACAACAAGGCCTATCGCATTTAAGAAGGAGGGAAATAATATTTTAGACGAGGATCTTACTGCCGATCCATATCCTACTTGGCAGAAGCTCGAAGAGCTTGTCGACAAGGGTAAAATAAGGAACATTGGTATTAGCAAGTGAGTTCTATCTTTGTCGAGTCGGACGGGTGCTGACATGTACCCATAGTTTCAATATCAGAAGGTTCGAATGATTTATGGTTTAGTCAATCTTGCTCAAATCTCTCGTTTACAATTCAGGATCCAGAATTTGACCGCAAACAAACTGAAGTACCAGCCAGCTGTCAATCAAGTTGAACTCAACTTTTGGAACCCTCAACCGGAATTATTGAAGGTATGTTTCCGGTTCAGGCATGTAGGCGCTTGTACTCGAGTTCACGAGCAATCCGCAGTGGTCGAAGGAGAACGGGCTTCTTCTCGAGGCGTACTCTCCCCTGGGTAGCAACCAGCAAGTCGGAAATTCTCTCTCTGTCCCTGAAGTACCATTTTGCGTCACGAGGACTGGACTCCGTCATCTAAACACTCTTACAGGTAAAGAATGTCGCATGCAAACTTGGAATCACCCCGGCTCAGGTTATTATCTCGTGGAGTGTCCAGCGCGGTGTATGTCGAAATTTCTGCACCATTGTGCCGTAACTCACTTTTCCAAACCTCGATAGACGATCGTCCTGCCGAAGAGCGTAACTGCTTCTCGCATTGTCGAGAACCTCGAAGGTGAGAAAGTCCAGACTTTCGTGAGGCAGTACATAGTACTCACTCACTCCTTCCAGTGTTTGAAATCCCACAAGAAGACTTTGAGTTGTTGGAGAAAGCGGCAGCTTCGCACCCTCCGCAGAGAGTGGTCAACCCAAGCATGGGTTGGAAGTTGCCTTTTGATGTGTTTGACGGGCAGTGAAATATGCGAGTTTCAATAAACAAATTTATTACTGTACCACCTCTAGGCTCTAACAGTGCAGCGTTGTTAACAACAGTCCAATTGACAAGTTTCCAGAAACAGCTGTCTATCACTGCTCACCAGCGCTGTCTAAATGCGAAAGTCCGTCTGAGGGGTACAATGATTTAACCCCTTCTGCAAGGGAGAACTGACGGCTCACTTACCAGCTTGAGTTTCCGAACAGACCTCCTGCAATTGAAGATTAACAGGCTGGCTCAAGGTTAGCTTGATGATCATGATATGGCGCACTACCGGCCGAAAGGTGACGCGGTCACAGGCTGGGAGCTACTTAATAAAAGTGCAGTTGCACCTCCCCCAGTACCAATGACTACAGTTTAAAAGAAAGCCACATTCTAATCCGGGGTACACACTTCGTACGGTTTGCACAATAAAGATAAAGTCAGACGCAAAACGCATCTACACCAAATAATTAGGTTTGATCAATTTCCAACATGAAGTCCAGAAGCTCGCGTTGATTCTTGATCCCGTGAAGATTGAATATCGAAACACCATCGGTCCTTGGAACACGCAGCCACTTTGTAGGAACCTGAATCCCAAGGAACTTTTGAGATCAACTGACCCCCAGTACAGCACGCAGTGACGACATGCTGCACCGAACATAGACAGGGAAGAAAAGTGCGAATAGAGAAGAAACCAGGGATGATTGTTACAACCATCATGGTAGACTCTTGCGTGAAGGAAGATGCACATAGAGCGAGTCCCGGGACTCGAGCACTTTGCCTACACAGCACTTCACCTGTGAATCGATCACGAAGAGGCATCGGACGCACCTTGAATGATCACTTGAATGAAAAATTGCAGCCTCCACTATCCGCATTGTTTCACTACTAATCCGTCCTTCACATCGGTGATTGGAGTGCATGTGAGTGACTTGATCTGACCAGCATTTTTCGGCAGTGATATTCTGAGCTCTTTCGCCAGGGAAAGTTGGCCCTTGCGCGTTCTTGAAAACGACGCAGCAACTTCTGCATCTATAGTGAAAAAACCCTCCTCCGAGGCAGACCTGCATTCCTGTAGCAGGCTTTCCCGTGAGCGAGGCCTCGTGTATCGACAAAACAGGATTTGCATGTGGACTCACCAACTCGTCAGATAACCTGTTCTAATTCAGATATCTCGGCGAGCTTCGTCTACTACATAGATCTCGAACTTCAACCATGTCTTCCATGACCAATGGGATGCAACAGATGCTAGTATTCGTGCCCTCTAAGACGATGCGTGGCCATATCATCCTAGTACGAGGTTTTACGCACCTACCAGGTGGACGACGCACCATTACTCATGATGCTTTACTTCGTCTATGGGACTTAGAGAGCGGCGAAAAGGTCGGAGACGACTGGCGAAATATCATAGGCATTGAAGCAGCAGTGTACACCGTAGCATTGTCTCCAAACGGCAAGACGGTTGGCAGCGGGAGCCGTGATGGGAGAGTGAGGTTGTGGGAAGTCGAGACAATGGAAGTCACCGCTAAATGGACTGGACATACTTGGACTGCGTGGACATTGTGCTGGAGCCCAAACGGTAAGTGACCGGCGAGCGGATTCGAAGACGGGACGGCAAGAGTATGGGATGCGAAGAGCGGATAAAACGGTCTTTAGACCAATCAAGCAAGTCTGGGCACGAGTGGGTGTTCATGGCGATGTATTCGCCCGACAAATTTGCAGAAAATCAAAAATTGCAACGGGAGGATACAGAGAGATAAAAATATGGGGGGGAGCGATACTGGACAAGTTTCGAGCTTGGCATGGACGTCAGATACCTGACAAATGACATGGCCCAATTAGGATATTCGACACTGCCACGCCATTTTGCACACATACCAAAATTAAAGTTGCCGGGGTGCGGTTCGATGCAGGATATACTGCATTCAAATATTGGGGGCATACGTACCCAGGCTAGAGAAAATATATGTGTTGGTTTCTTGAATGCATCGAGGGTTGCAACGCATGACCCCGTGGGAATTAAAGCAAATAACGGCGCCAGCCCCGACTCGCTTATTCCTTTGTGTTCGAGCTACTAGTCTTTTATTTCATTCTGCGTTGGCAAATGACTGCTAATCCTATGTGATTCTACTGTCAATGCATGTTGTTCTTTGACTCGTACTACAAACGTCCATTGTGACCAGTCTTAGCCAAGTGGTAAGCATGACAGGACAAAAATCTGCTGTAGGTTCGAAACCTACTCAACAATCTTTTTCCTTGTATCACGCCTTGAACATTCGCTCATGGACGGATCCCTCAAGGTCTATAGTCATAACCAGCTGGCACCAGAACGGGTTAGAAATCCTGCAGATTCAATACGTACCGACAAATGTCTTATCACACCTTCAAGTTGCCATTCGCTCATGGACACTACTTCGATCGGCCGGAGGTTCATTTCAACTTGCGAAGCGCCATGGACCAATGTGATTATCACAACAGAAATCGAAATCTGTTTCTCTTGGACTGCGCAGGCTGAAACCTCCCAACAGCAATCTCGGAACACACCTTGGATGGTTTCGTCGGAGGTTCATATAACTGGTCTTGCTAGCTAAGTGGTTACCATAACAGAATCAAAATCTGTTTCTCTTGGACTGCGCAGGTTCGAAACTTGCTGATCAACATTTTTTTTCCCATTGGAACATGCCTTGAAGATTCGCTCTCATTCGTTTGCTGCAAAAATTTTCGCAATTACACTGTCCCCCAACCCCTAATGCATCCACCTGCGTAGTGAGCTGAGGAAGACGGTCGACAGGCAATTGAGAGGTTCAGGCCAAGAAACCACTCGACACCTTATGCCAAGGCAAGTCTCTCTATGACATGCTTTGCAGCCATCTAAACAGGTTCTCCCTCGCAGGGTGGTATGTAGGTCGAGATGGAAGCTGTAGATGATGTCGAAATCATACAGTGACCAAATACGACTTTCCTGCAATATGCAGACACATCAAGTAACATCGACATGTCATATTACCACTATTTCTTTTGTAATCTTGAAGAAGTGCAAAGTTTCCACGTGAACAAAATGTTGTTTGTTCAAATGCAATTATGAGTAGTCTTGTAAATATCGAAAAGTAATGATTGTAGGATATATTTCAACGAATGACGTGCCATCGAAACCCTACTCGCAACACCCTATTATCCCAAACAACCAACACCTCCATCGACTCCAAATATAAACCTCATCTAATATAAATATTCACTCTGGGTATGAGCATCAGATGAATACATGATCATTTTAGTTGGAGACCGCAGAGGTAGACGAAGTAGTTGCGAAGCCGACTCGGTGGTTAGTGGTGTCGTAGACAGAGTAGAAGCGTTGACTATAGGGCGGGTAGTCAGCTTTATACCAATCAAAGTCACGTAAAATACAGACAGGAATGAGTAACCGTTGATGAAGTCGAGACCAGTGCCAGAGTTAGAACCGATATCATTAACGACAAGGTAGATGTTGTTGCTGCTACCACCGATGTCAGTGTTAAGGGAGCGGGGCCAGATTTGGCCGTTGGGGGTGAGACCGTAGGAAGTACCACCAATGTTGAACTTCAGGGTTTGCAATTTAGAATACTGCTCGGAGGTGATCATCAAGAGACCAGTGTTGTTATCTAACACAGCACCAGTAGCAGACTGATACTTTTTAAATGCATCTAGTGTTCTCCAGTTAGTTAGAGTGACCCCGTTTATAAGTAACTCGTCATACCAGTGGCGATGAGAGTGAGGGTGGTGCCAGTGTCGACGATACCAGCAGTCGCGGACAAAATGGTAGAGCTACCATAGGTGATCGATTGATCGATACCCCAGTATTCGCTAGAAGGCGACGTGGTTGTGAGAGGAACGTATTTCACTGAGCTCGTTGTCTTTGAGCTATCGAAGCCACCAAAGGTGAGCTCGCCAGCGCTGCCACCAGGAGCAAAGTAGACTCCGAGTGCCTCGGTGCCAATTTTACCCTTGCTGTGGAGGTTGTCGGTGACAGTGGGGACTGAATCAACATTGGAAACGGTGCCCTGCGTCAGGTCAGTCGGTCCGACACCAAGGATTCCATCAGCGTTGTCAAGGTCTTGTACACTGCTTGCGACCCCAATAGATTGTCCGGTGATGACCAAATTAGAACTGAGAGTGACTGTGTCCAAGTATTCCTCTCCGGAAAAACTGCCGGAACCATAAGAGACGGACTAAAGGGTCATTATAAGCAACTATTCAGCGGAGGGCGCGAAAAAACATACGACAGAGTTACCAGTAGCCACACTAGTATTGGTGCGTTTGTATGCAGTTTTTGCGCCCACCCAGGTATTGGAGCTTCCCGTATCAATGATGAGTGTGTCTGAGAATTATTTTAGTCGAAAATATCCGAGGTCACTTGATGGTGAGTCTTACACTGAGTGGCAGGGCTGCCGATACCAACTTGGGCAGTGTATGACGTGACAGCACTAGCTATGCTGAACGAGGAGCTGCTAGCACGCTTGCTGATATTAGGATGCTGCATCGCCTGAGCATGAGCCCTGTCAGCGTCAAGGATGTTGATATTATTAGCCCTGGCGTTCATCCTAGTGGTGAAGGCGAGGGTCAGCGCAGCTTCACGACGCATGGGGGATGCGTCTACAGCGGACAGCGCAATAAGGAGAATAGAAAGGAGAGTCTTAGAAGGAAACATCTGAAGGTACTGGGTAAGGAATGAGATTAACTGGAAGTGAGGCTTCAATCGTCAATGCAAAGACGTTATATATGTCCTGGCCTCCGACTTAACCATGCGACACACACAGTCTCAAGTCAGGTAAGATGCGGGACTTGCTGTATTTCGGTCCCATCCTAGGGGGGTCACGAGATATCGATGAGAGGTCTCCGAAATCAACATTGCTGCACGACGTCGTCACCAGAAAATGATTCATTGCTATAGAAATCAGAGAGCCCAGAGGTTTATTTCGACGACCGCTTAGTAGTCGCCCAGAGGATTTACCGGACTGTAAGCGTTATGATATTTCGGTTCGCCATCATGATCGAGTACGTTGCCTACCACGGTCTGGCCAGAATCGGTGCAAAGAACAGTGTTTCGCCTATCAGACGGAGCTTGCAGAGGATCCTAACTTTGTCCTCCGATCACGACATGACAAGCATGTGCATGAAGGCCATACTTTTTCAGACCCGTTGTAGCTAATCGTAGCAGTGTAATTGAAAACACACCACGAAGAACCACACACAAGGCCGGTATCGCCCCTGGGAACGAATCTCGAAATCACTCATGTCTGACTCATGATTTCAAGAATTGCGGCTCAGAGACCTAACGTGGCACGCACGTCATGTCTGCAACAGAGTCCCGAAAGCCCGATTATCACGATGTTCATACAGCCACATAGTTTATGCGGTAATCGAGGGCTGCCCACGCGCTGCTTGATCATAATTGTACTGAGTACTGAACATTGAACAGGGCTGGACAACGCACAGTTACGAATATTTTTTGTTGATCGTAAGAAACTCCTAGTGCCATCCCGTGCCATCACCAAGCCCGTTGACAAGCCAAGTTAGTGATCCTGATTTGGTAGCAGTCATGTGGGTAAAGTTTATTATGAGCTACCAAGGCTACCGTGACTGGGTGATGCATTTGTAACTCAGCGAAGGTCAGAACGATTTTAATTGGCTAGATTTTATAGTAGGTGATCATCCTGGATCAAACATTTTGCAACACAACAACCGTCATGTGCGTGATGGTAAATACATTCTATCCCTTCCAAGGGGGTCAGACTGAATACAAGGTCTCCGTGCTCAGCGCTCAGTGTTCATCAACGTCACCAACTTGCAGGTGGCAGTCAATCAACTTTTGGTTGCGGTGCATGCGGGCATTAATTTGAGATGAGTCCACTCCTCAATTTGACCACGATATCTATTCAATCTATTAGCGTCCTCATGATCTTGAGGTCATTAATATTGATAGTGCACTTGCGCCGTGCAGTGTAGCACGATTCGTCGGTCACTACTTTGATCCAGAACGCACCCCGCAAATTCACCGACGTGCTTTGATCGCCTTTGCATCCACGTGCTCGAAACGATGCTTTAATAGCGGGCGGATCCAGAAGGGGGGCGTAAGCATCGTCGGAAGACCTTCTTTTAAACCGAATACAAGGCGATCGGGCTATGCGATCGATGCGGGGTTAAAGCACTTGCTGTAGAACTCCAGTGCACTCTGAATCTCTTTCTCACGCAGCCCTCTCCTTATCTCTGATATATCATGCACCCTGGATCATTACATTGCAATATCTTCATCCCATTCTATGTCATCAATTTTATCACGTAGAAAGGAGAGAAACTGACCAGCGGCACCACCCAAAACCAAATGAAAGCCATGTCATGGCTCAAAGCATAATAGCTAAAGCTAGACAATGGTATCAGTAGGTTCGAGCCAAGCCACCCAAGTGAGGTTCTCCTTGTGCATCATTCACTGGCAGTGCCGAGGCGAGTACTGCTAAATGCGGAAGACCAGGAGTATGGAAAGTCAGACAATCGTGCTCACTTTCGGCCTTTATCTAGTGCTACAACTCGCCTACAATAAACTACAATCTGAATGAAGTTAGAGTCCGTAACATGTTCCCAAGGCATTCCACAAGAAGTGGCAATATCTACGGGGATGGCCGCAAGACCGGTCGTCCGGGCATGGCATGGCTTGGCTTCCTAGTTTATAAGTTGCTGAAGTGTTGTATATCGAGTCGTTGGCTTTGGAATAAGGTACACGCGCATCGTGTCTTTTGTATCAGCTTAGAATACTGGGGCGCGGTATGCCTCAACACATGTGCAAGTTACAAGCTGTGCCATACTAATCAATGTCTGGAACTATGGGCCGCCCCTGTGGCTGCTTTTCCAAATATGCAGTACTGCCCATTAGAAAATTATATTGCTTGCCAGTCACCCTGGATGGGATCATGTTTCAATAATCTGACACAAGAGAGCGCTGATTTGACTTACGATGAATGTGGAGGGGAAACCAGGATCGAAGGGAACGATGCTCTCCAAATACTTCATATGCTCGGGTGTTAGCGAAATTGCCAGAGACTCCAAGTTGGCCTCCAATTGCTCCACCTTTCGCCCACCAATAATCGGGAATACGTAGGGCGTCTTCTGCATAAGATATGCGATGGCCACGGCTGTGATGTGCTTCGCACCGACTTCTTTGGCGACCTTCTCGAGCGCTGCGCTCACCGCCTTTTCCGTCTCGTTGCGTTCCCAGCTGGGGTCTGTGATTGTGCGGCCTTTCTCTCCCGTCTGCCGGCGGCGCTCCTCTTCCTCGTCGGTTCGAAGTTTTCCACCGGCAAGGACGTTGAAAGGGGAAAGCGCAAGACCTATGTATGGGTGAGCGTGAATTGAGGCACCAGATAGCAAGAAACAAGGCTGATCTACCTTCGGAACGCGCCATTGGTATGATATCTCGTTCAAAGTCCCGAGACATGACGTTCCAAGCACCTTGGTAGACCACAAACGGCGTTTTTTCCATGATCCCGAGCATACTGGTTCGCTTTGGACACAACCCAAGCAGGAGAGTCTGAGATACCCTGCCAGCGATACGTCTTAACGAATGTTGGTGTCAACATAGAAGCAGTGACACTCACGAGATACAACACTTTCCCTTGTTGCACCAGCACATGCAGACCGTTCATGACCTCCTCGACGGAGGTGTCCCAATCCCACCAGTGCACGTACAAAATGTCGATGTATGAAGTCCTCAGCTTTTTCAAGCTGGCTTCAACGCTGAGGTGCATTGACTTGATGTTGTTACCGGTATATGATACCTTCTGGCGAATGGCGTCGTTGCCGCGCTGGTAATTGGTTGTGTACTAAATATATATGTATCAGCATCGAACTATGTTCACCGAATCCTCAAGTCACCTTTGTAGCGATCACGAGCTGGTCACGGATCCCCCGTTTCTCTGCCCACTCTCCGATGATCTCTTCAGAGCTTTGGTCTTGGCTGAGAGGTTGCGAGATATGTCAGCGACAATAACGAATTCAAGATGACTGACATGATACCCACTAGTTATTAGCAGTGTCGATGAAATTACCCCCAGCATCGTAAAAGGCGTCGAGGAGCTTGAATGAGGATGTCTTGTCCATACTCCCCATCCCAAACTTCTCCCATTTGTCACCGATGCTCATGGCACCGAGCTGCAAGGGCGAGACATGGACGCCGGCATGAGGGGATAATGCGCGATATCGCGCTAGCCTAGATGATGGCTTTGGAATGGGCACCCAGAGCGCAGTAGACATGATTGTAAAGTTGAGTGAGGCTGGTGTTGTTAAACTGCAATTTATCGGAAGGCTGGCAACATTTTATACATGTTTTCCAGCTTGGCACCTCGTCAGCACCATCGTGTGATCACTGTATGATGCCAGAGAGACGCGTCAGTTTTCTGAGTAAGTTGTGCCGCACAAAGAAGACAGCCCACGTATACCGGAAATTCGGAGTACTATAAGCCAATATATTATAAAGACACATACCGGTTATCATACCGCTAACCCCACTCCGCGGGTATATTCACACTCGTATTACTCACGCAGGTCGACACGCGTTGCATACTTAAAAATGTACAAAGAGCTAGTAAAGATGTTATGTTTCAACTGATGGGCCAGACTAATGAAGTTAGGATACATCTGATAAGTATATAGAACGCGTCTGTCCCTGGAACTCTACAGGATGCTGACGTGAGCTAGACTCGTAGTGTTGTGGGCAGAACTGGCGAGTTCTGCTAACCGGTTTGGCAGAACTGGTTGTGCCTGGCAGATGGCAGAACTTTGCGAAAAATCGCCAGCAGAACTTAGCAGAACTCAGGGTTGGCAGTGAACTAGTCCATAATAATATGTACACTGTGTATAATTGTAAGAATGTGAAAACAGAGTCAGACGCTCTCGGCTGATCCTTCGTCCCAGAATATGGTCCATGCTGGTGGCTGCTCAGTGCCATTCTTAATCAACGGTAACTTTGAGTATCTCGACAAGCTAAAAGAGCGGAGGACAACGAAAAACTTGCACGTCGTCAGCACATGCATATGCACACTCGTGAGGAGGTTGAAATCAGTGTTGACGTCGGGATCTGGAAGCCAATTTTGCATGGGTGCCTCCACTTGCAGCGTAACCACAAGATGTAGACGACCTCCTTGCAGGTCCCGAGATCATATCAGCTGATGAAATCGCCGAAGCATTTGTTGCCCTCGAAGCACAGGAGAATTGACAACACGAAGGTCCTTGAAGGGAAGGCATTTGATTTTGCCGAATTGGAGCGAGTTGACCGAGGGATAGTACCCCAAGCTGCTGTAGATGAAGTTAATGTCGTGGATCATGATGGTGAGGATGATGGATGAGACGAGGCGTCGTTGATGTCTTCGGTAGGACTGTCACTGATGTTGTAGATAGGAAAATCTCACCGCTAGAGTCATGCCACTCGGCAGAACCGCTTATTCTGCCGGTTCTGCCGGCAAACTAACCTCGAGTAGTTCTGCCCACAAACACTAGGCGGCCCTATAGACCAAGACTCGCGTAACTCTTACTAGAGTCTCACGTCTCGGCTTCGCCACTCGACTCGTCCGTGGTGTATAAGCCAGGCTGGTCACGAGCCTAGACGTGAGCTGCACAGCCTATGCAAGGCTGGTTGCACTAACCGACATGCGTGCCGAATACTTCTGCATGCCCAATACTAATGTAAGGATCAACCTATCACTTACTTTCTCGCTGAAATTGTCTGCTGTTAGGCTCACGATGCTTTAGGAATAGAGAACACGCCCCGCTCCTCGCAGGTGTCACGACCAGTTCGTGGATGTCAACGAGCTCTCATCAAGAATTTTTGAAGGCACGGAAGCGGAGGTTCATGTGCGTCGTCGGCATTTCTGTCAATTAGGTCTTGTCCTAATCTCTGCATTCTTAGGCAACGCGTGGTGCCCACCCTCAGTCCTCTGTCAGTGCGCTACTAGCTCGCCTTTCCACGGCTCTCGACCTGACAATGATGAAGCGACTGAGCTTCCGCAACCGCCAACGACTTGGGAGCTACATCCTCGCTTGCTCCTGCTATCAATTGTCCGCCGCTCTCCACCCGAAAACAACGGAGCAAATGATTTCCCGCAACTCCCCGTGCTTTCAAGGCTACATCTACAAGTGCTTCTCAGACACCTATTCTCACTTTTGTTCCGCTCTCAACCCAATTTCAACGGAGTCACCGAACCTTAACAACCCTCAACGCCCTCGAGTTCAGATCCAGATGAACTCATTTTCTCATTCTTCCGCTCCCCACCTGACAGAAATGGAACTCCCGCAATGCTCCTCCCAGCGTACCAGTAAACCAACCAGATTGGATCCACATAGCATCTACACCACACTGCTTCATGTCATTCCTTTACACATCTTTTTAAGTTGGGCTTCTCTGTGAAATCTGTACCCTTTCATTACTGCCTTCGTTCCCTACTGATCCTCTAGCGAAACCACCACATCACATACTCTCTGGTCTCTACCAGATCTCGGTGACATCCATTTCTGATCAAGCAGAGAGTTCCGCTCTTGGTGTTTGAAGCATTCGCGTACAAGTGAGTTTCGGGTTAGTTTGGAGGTTGAATCCTATTGCGAAGACAATCACCGTAGGGGTAGAATCGGTCTGACACTGCTATTATTCACGCCAGGCCATCTAATAGTCCCAATCGATTCGCACAACTATCTTCTTTTCATTGCGAACACTTTGTTGAGAAATTCAAATGATTCGTCAAGGACTAACCAGATCGCAGCCAGTTAAATGGTCGCGGTTCTGTCCCTGTGTACGGTCACCATTCAGGATTACATCTCATGCCTTGCTTTGGCGATACGCCTGACATTATCAATATTTCCAGACCATCAAAGACCCTAACCGGATCGTACCGAGGCCTATGATGCCTATGTCAGTTTTTTCGATGGGTATGTCAAATTCCATGCTGCCTTAAAAGGGTACAAGATGAAGGAGATCATGGCAAAGACGTCCTCTTCTTATTGGGTGTTAATACCCCTTCTTAGCGTGATACTTTCCGACTTTCTACGTTGGTCACCATATCTTGACCTAGCCACTTGTACCCTGTCTGTCAGTGGGGCGTTACTTGTTTTATTATCCGCCATGGTTAAATATAACCCAACGCTTTTCACTACCCAAAAAGTAGTCCCACAAATTAAGCAACTGGCGAACTCTACCAAACCTACCAGTAATGTCGTACAATACACACCTCGCTCGACGAACGACGCGAGTAAGCCACCAAGTAAGGTGTCACGCCGTACACTCAGCAGGTGACATATCGGACATAGGAACTTGCATGAGGGCGTCAGAACCGTGTGTCTGTCGCTTCATCTGCCAGAGATGGCGGTGCATGCGCGTGGCGAGAATCGCAAGGATCATGAACTGGAAACTGTACGTGGGTGTGCATTTCGGGCATTGTCAGTAGAATTTTGCAGAAGGTTGTGGAAGTGCATACTCGTGCAATATGGCGTGGTAGGAGTACTAGGTGCGCCGAACATCAACATCTTTATCGTAAAAGGTATTCGGGAGATATACGCACATGAAGGAGCAGTGATGTGAATATGTTCGCTACTGAGAACACTTCAGGAAATAGAATGATCATGGATCAGCACGGACAAACTGTGCGTGCGAGTGTTAACTCAAACTCACAAAAACCACATGTATAATAGAATATATTATGTTTCACCAGGACAACGTACAGACGGCTTGGGGTTGTCCGCCAGTGCTGTATGGCGCGTATGAGCGTTAGGGTCATGAGCCCTGAAGGACTATCTGTCAGCGTATGCTTGTACATGTGCATGCTCCTGGTCACCCACCAAGTTCAAATGCAGAAAGGAGAAGAAACGGTATGAAGATCCGGAGACTAGTCGAGCTCTGGTAGCACCCTGTAATGCCCGGAATTGCACTGATTGCATCTGTGGAAGTGGACAGAATTGTTGAATGGTAGTGGAGTGCCAGAGGGAAGGTGAGAGCGCGTACATGTTGCGGGAGCAGTAGTGGTGAAGGTAATACCAATAGATACTCCGACGCAAGTCTGGCTAATGCATCTACAGCTAGCTTTGGTGTGGACGAGTGGATTTGGGACTCACGAGAACGGAAACCAGCACGGCTGCGAGCAAAATTCTATTGTTGTTCCAGAGCGCGCATGTTCTGAGGACGAAAAAGCCTGGATGAATTAGATCAGGAGCATACATACCTTAGGGAGGAAGGACATACCCTCGGAGCAAACTGCTGACAGTATGCCGAAACCTGTGAGAGAAAGTGGTTTGCCCTCAGCATGGCTGCGCATAGATGGATGTACCATACACGTACCTGAACAAATATTGTCCAATACCCGACATTTCTGGAGAAGTCATGCAGTAAGCGATATTCGTCTCTCAGCCTCTACCGCATGTTCACGTACACTTGGGGTTTCATTCGGGATAAAACTCACTGCATGACAATGTGTTAATTCATCTCGGACGATGCGCGCTAGAACCGAACGCACAATACATATTTGTGGCGAGGAGGAGAAAGGGGAGATATCGCGTAACGATATAAAGGCCTTTCACCTTGGTCCAGTGGGAGTCAAGCAGGAATCTCCACTTCGAACAGACTCGTATGAACATCAAAACCGAGGCGTATCGCGGAACAAGTACATTACCTCTTCGTGAAGCGAACAAACATAATCATAAGTCTGCATAAGGGAGTTTAACAGCAGAAGAGAATTCGTCAGGATAAGCCCACCCAGAATGTAGTTATCGAAACTAAGCTGCGTTAGTAAGACAATAAGGATAGGATTCAGGCAGTACGCACCGTAAATGAACTAATGCGCACATGAATTGCTTAATATCACCTGCCCTCACATCGACAAGAAAGGAACGCACCGTGAAGAACTGCAAACTCGTCGCCGCTGCGATATCGTCAGCTGAATAGTCCGTCTGCATTCCTGGTGGTTCAAGAGGTGACAATTGACGGGTTTACCGCCTCCTTCTGAACTCTTATAAGTTACGAAATTAGGTAACTCTTGGCAACACAAAGTTTGATTCGGAAACTCGGGTGTGTTCATTGTACTTGTCCTTGCTTCCGAAGCAGCCACGTCCGAGGGACCTGGAGGGGCTTTCGAAGTTCTAATTCGTGAGATCAACTGCCCCCACTACCAATACTTATTCGGCCCTTACTGGTTTTTTGAGCTCCAGGTGTGATGGGAGTCATGACTCTGACGCTAAGCTGTCAAGTTGTAAGCGAGATACGGTCGCAGTGCAGACAGTACGCCCGCATCAGTCAACCGATTTCCACTCCGTTCGACAGAATGACAGGTAAACAATCGTGTTTCACACACGAGTTCCTTCATTTTGTATAGCTTCTGATCTAGCAGAACGCATAAATTCCAATTATCCGCGATTTCTGGAGCGTTGTACTGCCCGAAGTCAGTAAACACAGACAATTGGAGTCGTGGGTTTGTACACACCCTTCCTTTCATAGACAACCCGGAGGTTTAACAGACACGTTCATGAACGTTCAAGTGGTCGATGCGATCAAAAACGTTCCCCAAATTAAAAGCCGTGTCGAATCACTGCTTTCGGAACGCCAAGCCGTACGTGACACATTTGTTTGATAGAAGCTCAGTAAGACCAAACACCTCGGCAAGCTATCAGCAAAACATGTTCAAGTAAACTTAGGGCCTGGACAGCTGCCGTTTGTTTCTCAGTTTGTTTCTCAGTTTGTTTCTGTATGTGGCGTGGCACTTGTGACATAACAGTGACCAACAGTGACCTTTGTGTGATGGTCTCAAATGCCCACTCATACCTCCCTTTACCGCTGCTATGGCAAAGAAAAAGACTACTGTACCTTCAGCAAACAATGCCGGGACTTTAGCAGTTGCTTGCTGGACTGTCGAAGAGACATCTCGCCTTCTTGAATACCTCATAGCTCACTGTGCTGAAGGTGGAGATGGGACAGGATTCAAACAGTCTACTTTTACTGGCGCATCAACTCATTTGCAGGAGCCGCCAGATGGCGTTTTGAAGGAAAACCATGTAGGGGGATCTGGCAGGGACTGGCAATCATGCAAGAACAAGTGGTTAAATGTACGTTCTCTGCTCATGCAAGATTATATTCTGATTGTAATTTGCACAGTGCAAAAAAAATATGCCACTATTATTGATATCAAATCTCAATCAGGCTTTTCATGGGATGATGAACTCAGTGCGAATATTGGTCCTGCTGACGCCGCTCGTTGGATGGCATTTGCAAAGGTGCGCTTCAGTTATGATATGAGAGGGGTACTGATATGATTATGAGTTTGCAGACACGTCCTGATACCAAACCGTTTTGCAACAAGGGCTGGGAACACTTCCACGAGATGGACGAACTCATGTGCACACAATGCCCTCGCGGCACCAACGCCTTCCATGCTGGACATGAGACGTTCGAGTCTGAACAAGCACCCCCTGACGATGACCAGGCCAACGGAAACGATACTCAACCTGTTGTGGAAGATGAGGTAGAGCGGTTAGTTGATGAGTATGTCAAGGACCAGGAGCGAGTAGCAGGAATGGTCAGTGACAAAGGGAAAACGGTTGCTGAGAGAGAGGTAGTGGCTGAGGATGACGACGAAGACGATATTATTCCTTGGGAGGTGACTCCTGTCAGAACCACGGTCAAGCGCAAGTTTGTATCTACCCGGTCTTCAACACCCTCCCTCAATGCCTCTGGATCTGGTACTACAAGCTCTGGTCCACCATCGAAACACCGTCAGTTTAGCGGATCAGCAGGGGCACTCTACGCAATCAATGACCAATTTTCAGCATTCAGCAACATCTTCCGAGCCTCGTCGCAATCACACACTTCAAGCCCATCTATTATACTGTCACCTCAGCACAAACAGGTGGCCATGCGATGCACACAGGAGCTAGAAAAGCATCTTGACGATGATAGTATGGCAGCGCTCATTGAAGCATTTCAGATGGACGTCAGCGCTGCTGATGCATATATGGTCATGACAGATGACGGTCCAAGGAAGTCTTTTGTTGATAGAAAAATCAAACATATTAACCAGCAGGTTCTGTAGATTCAAATACTAGTATTGTAGGTCTCTATTCACATATTCTGACGAGCGCAACAAATCCTATGGTAGTCCTCCCACATGGCGACCGTGATATGATCTCTGTCTTCAGTCGCCCGCTGCCTCTCTTCACGGTCAGCTGGTCCCTCTGCAAGGTTGCCTCTAGACTTGCCTGGATCGCAGTCAACAATGTCTTCATCGGCAAATTCTTCTATTTCTGTCGGATCATGAATGCGAATAAAATTATGGATCGCACATAGGGCTGGGGGGATGCGAGCTTGCATTGACATACTATACTCTGGTGGGTGTACCAGTATCATGAACCGCCTCTTGAGCACCCCGAATATTCTCTCAATAGCATTACGAGCTTGAGCATGCCAGAGATTATAAATTTCTTTTGATGTTTTTGGCCTGTCACAGCGTTGAGAAGACACTACAGTGAGTCGTATATCACTCACTGAACTGCAGCTCACCCCCATTCAGCCAGATGGTACCAAACACCTCGGTACGGGACAAGGAGTGAGTTGCATATCCCAAACCCAGCATCTGCGAGATAATATCTCCCTTCTGGAATATATAGGTCTGTGAGCTGGGCATTATTGTAGAGTGTTGAGTCTGATGTTGATCCATCCCAACCACTGAGGACATACTGGAACTGGAGATCGAAGGAACAGCAAGCGAGACAATTTTGGCTGACACCACCTTTGCAGTTTCGTGATAGTTGCCGTTCTGCTGCAGACGGGCAGCATGCAATGTGGGTACCATCAATTGCCCTGAGTGCACCTGAAAAGTACGGGAAGAATTTAGAATTTTCCAATATTTCCTTTGGTATGGGTGCATTGTCGTGCGGAAGGGATACAAATTTGTTGTAGAATGGAGCTGAAGATATGGCAAGTAGGACTTTCTTGAAATATCTGATAAGGCCTGTGTGAGGCTACTGGTAGTACAAATATCTTTGCAAGGTGAACATACTTTTGTATTGTCGTGTGAGAGTGCTGGAAGCGTTCTGCAACATGACGGCTCGATAACCCAGTCACACAGGTGTAGAGAAATATAGCAATCTGTTCATCAAGTGAAATATACTTTGAATCACAAAGTCCACAAGCCTGAAGTTCCTGTACAAGTGCATGAAATACGACCTTTCTCATCCCAAGCTCATTTTTGATCCGGTTGGGATGTCCGTTGACAAGCTCTTGCACCCATGCATGCCCAGAGAGGATCAAGGTATGGTAAGGCTCTTTATTGAGAAATGGGGTCATGTAAACAATTATAGCACCTATTATGAGCTGGATAACCATTGCTGCTGCCATTCGGAGGACATAGAACCGGTGAATTTGCTCTCTTGCTGCCAGTGGAGGTGGCATTGAGTCCTTAGTATGTGTGACTAAACCCTATGTCACTGCTGTTTGTATATATTGTGGTAAATGAAACTAACTGAGAAACAAACTGAGAAACAAACGGCAGCTGTCCAGGCCCTTAAATACCTCAAAATATTGAATCGCTTCTACGACAGGTCAAATGCACCTTTTATTCATATAAAATCTTGCTCAGCCTCTGAAACAACGACATCCGATGGAAAAACTAAGAAAGTTGATACCCTATCTGTTCACGTGGTGCACGGGTATGGGTTCTCCATAACCATGTATCAACCACAATAACCTCTGCCCACTATCTCGAAGTCGCCGAAGTAAAATTTGGCTTCACACCCGACTCCCAAGACACAGCCGCATGGCACATGCGCCAGCGTTACTGTCTCCACAAAGGCGGTCACCTCCAACTACTAGTAAGGCCCATCCACTACCTCAAATCTCAAATCTGCGAATTCCTACCTCACTAGCCCATCGCGCGTTCTTTCCATAATGTCATGAGCGATAGGGCGGGTCAAAAAGTGTCACATCAAGGCAGGATGCCCTGACACTCCTAGCATACAACTAGACAAGCCAGAATGTACGAATAACTTATCTAGTCAAGCGAGACAAATTTGTCGGTAGCGTAGGTGGTCCTAGATGTGGTCCTATTATGTCAATTGCGTTTCGCTAATTCGTGGAGCTTGGTGCGCCTCGGTGGACCTGTACCGTGATGCTCATTGCCGTCAGGCTGTGCGTTTGGCTCTAGTACACTCAAATCCTGAATCCGCCACCACTTATGGTGGAAACCATGGAAGTTAAATAGACCAAGGCCATCCAAATACTCCTCCCGCCCCACACAAGACTCGTCCTATTAGTTAAGCACGCAGTGAACTCTACCAGATCCACCCCGTCAGTCATCTTGTATAGTCCAAGCCACGCTCCACGAAGACACCGAATAAACCATAGGATAAGATATTACGCCGTAGAGTTTAGAAGTGACATGTCCGACATTAGAATACCCACAAGAGGGTCAGAGTTGTGTGCATGTCGGTTTATCGACATCTGCCAGAGATTGCGGTGCATGCGCGTGGCGAGGATTGCGAGGACCATGAACTGGAAACTGTACGTGGGTGTAAGTTTGGGTAATGTCAGTAGGAATACGCAGCGGGATGTGGAGGTGCATACTCATACAACATGGTGTGGTAGGAATACTGGGGCGCGGAATACCAAAACATCAACAGCTCGATTATAAAAGGCATTTGGGAGATTCACACACCTGGAGGAGCATTGATGTGAATATGTTCGCCACTGAGAACACTTCAGGAAAGAGAATGACCATGGATGAGCACGGAAAAACTGCGTGTGAGTATTAACTCAAACTTACGAAAGCCACATGTATAATAGAATACATTATGTTTCACCAGGACAACATACAGACGGCTTGGGTGTCTCCGCCAGTTCTGTAAGGCGCGTATGAGCGTGAGCATCATGAGTCCTGGGGAGAACATCTGTCAGCGCGTTTGTATATATGTGCTCCTGGTTGCCCACCAAGTTCGAATGCGGAAAGGAGAAGAAATGGTATGAAGAGTCGGAAACTGGTCGAACTCTGGTAGCACCCTACGATACCCGGGATCGCGCTAGTCGCATCTGTGAAAGTGAACAGAATTGTTGAATGTTAGTGGAACGCCAGGGGCGAGGTGAGAGTGCGTACATGCCGCAGGTGCATTAGTGGTGAAGGCAATGCCGATGGATACTCCGACAAAAGTCTGGTTGATGCGTCTACAGCTAGTTTTGGTGTGGACGAGTGGATTTGGCTCTCACAGGAATGATAACCAGCATGGCTGCGAGCAAGATTCTATTGTTGTTCCAGAGTGCGTATGTCCTGAGGACGAAAAAGCCTGGACGAATTAGATCAGGAACACACAACACATATCTTAGGGAGCAAGGACATACACTCGGAGCAAACGGCTGATACTATACCAAGACCTGTGATAGGAAGTAGTAGCAGCCCTTGGCGAGAGCGTGCATACATGAAAGTACCATGCACGTACCTGTATTAATATTGTCTAACACCCGGCATTTCTAGCGAAGTCATACAATAAATCACTTGTTCCCATTAACTCTCCACAGCATCACGTACGCCTGTGTTCTCATTGAGGGTAAAGCTCACTGAAGAACAAGCGTTAATTCAATATCGGGGAGACGTGTGCTGAAGTGGAACGCACTATATAGTTTCGCGGTGAGAAGAACAAAGGGGAGGTATCGTGTAACAATGTACAGGCCTTTTACCTTGCGCCAGTGCGATAGAAGCAAAAATGTCCACTTTGCACAACATATCAAAACCGAGGTGTATCACGGAACGGGTGTATTACCTCTTCATAGAGTGAACATGCATAATCATAAATCTGGACAGGCGAGTTTAACAGCGTGCGTAATAGATCAAGATAAGCCCACCCAGAATGCAGTCATAGACGCTGAACTGTGTCAGGGCAAAGAACAATGGATTCAGACGGTACACACCGTATATATACTTCAAAATGGAACATGAATTGTCAAGTATCATTTGCCCTCATATCGACAAGGAGACACACCGTCGCAATCTGCAAGCTCCTCGCTGCTGCGACATCGTCAGTCGAATACTCCATCTAGAGGTTGTACACTGGAACAGTCTTAGCGAGTGACGAGAAATGTTAGTATCTACCTAGAATACTCTAGTTAGTTACTGTGTAATATGAGCTGCGAGTGTGACATACCTCAGCGAGTGATGGGAAAACATTGAAGTATGGACGACGACGGGACGCGCGTTATGTATACCACGTTATGTAACGGTCAGGTGGCCTGAGGCGCACTGTACAGCAACAATAGATACCAATAAGGTGCAGGTGCACAAGAGCACCAAGATTAAGATAGATACAAACAGAAGTAAAAAAAAAGTACCTATTAAAAGCTTCTGAGGCTCGGAGGAGATCGTAGCCATCGACGTTGAGTTGCGTTAGAACAAGGACCCGGAAAAAGCAGAACATTCATTAAATATTATATTGATAACGGCTGCATACCAACAAGAACGCGACACACCGCAAAAGACTGCACATCATCAAAACACTCCATCTGCATTCGGAAACGTGGTCAAGTTTCGTGCACGACCTTGTCTATAAGAACCCATCAAGATGCGACCGTGGATTCCGCGGACACCATTCAAGTTGCAGTGCTTGCTAACCCAAGATCTCGGAGGGCTGCAAGGCGTTGTGGCATCAATTGGGGAGTTGACAAGACCAAGTGTATAAGTATCACGTGCACAGAGATTGTACCGGTATTACTTATGTCGAGAAATTTACGGTGGCGCTCAGCCAAAACGACACGCAAGCGCATGTGACTTCGATCAATTCCCTTTTTTAGTCGGGATTTGCTGACCTCGCTGGCACATGACCAGGTTCCTGTGACGGCGTGAGTTCTGAGTGAAAAATAGAGCGCAGAAAGGAGCACAGCGCTCATGAATTAACAATAGCGAGTGATACGGTTAGTGTTTTAAAGTCCGGTTGCCAGACTGAAAAAAAACTGGCAACCAAACCGGACCACCCACCTCAGGCAGCACCTCTCGGTGCCTATAAAGGGTCTAAGAGACCCAGTTTCTATGTTGGTGGCACATCAGTAAAACACTTTTTTTCCCACCACCAAAAAATGGCTGGCCACAGCTTGGTCCCTTCTGTACAGAGCTGTACAGAGGCCACAGAGGCAAAGTGATTTGCTGATGCAATTAGTCTCTGAGACCCCCCCTCCTGCCTTCTAATTTTAGATCATATGAGAAATCAAATATGTACCTACATGGTGCCTCTCAATACTCCTCCCAATAGCTACCCATACCTTCCAATAGGCCTCTAGTCCTACTCAATATTGTTTTCACCTGCTCCCAACACCGCTCTCACCCACTCAGAAGTGCTCTTGATAGCTACCCGCACCTCTCAGTAGGTCTTTCCACTTAATAGAGGCACTTCCATGCTGGGTTGTGGGTAAGTACCATGCTGCATATGCATAGTCTTCTGTTCTACTGGTACTTAGTAGTTTTATTGTAGCAATAGCTCATCCACCACTCTTGAATCAGAATGTGCCATGTGTTACAGTCACATGTGCCCCTATTCATTTTCTCTTTACTATCCTTGTATTACATCACGAGCCACATGATGCCGCTGCTAGACCTGTCTTCTATATTGTATTACATCATGATCGCCGCTGCCATCACTAGATGACTCATCTCTTATCTCTGACTCATTGTTGACTTACGCCTGCCCTAAATTGTCTATAGTTGTATATATAGTTGACAATGTACTTAGTAGTTCTTTACTTTAATCTTACTAGGTTTTCACCTGAACATTCTCTCACTTAGGACCCCCAATCCTAAAGTTGTCTGAACCAATATTCAAGTCAAAGACATTCTCTTTGTTTTGTCTTATGACCCTTGTATTTGCAAGGTCTTGACTATAACTTCAGCTGTTGCTCTTATTGAGCTGCTGTTGTTACGACCATCCTAGTTTGTAACAAAAGATTAAAGTATAACACCAACCCTCTCCACCAGGGAGGTCCCAGAAATCAGAAACAGACAGAGAGAGATGTAACATCCCCTGCAAGCAGAAACATCACTAGACCAGAAAGATCAGGATGTCAGCAACTACTCAAGAACTTAAAGCCAGAGCTCCAATGATGTATGACAGAAGCCCTCAGCAGGCTTTACAATGGTTGTTTGCGATTAAGGCATACTTTGCCCTTAATACTACAATCTATAACACCAATGAAAAGAAAGTCATCACAGCCCTCACGTACATGACTGAAGACAGCGCTATGGGATGGGTGCTCACATTTTACACTGAAGTTGATAACTCCACCTCCAAGTCTTATGGAACCTTCGCAAACTTTGAAACAAAGTTCAAAGAAGCCTTCATACCAGCTGATGCTATTGGCATGGCCATGAATAAGCTCTGTACTTTGAAACAGACAGGTGATCTCACTTCCTATATTGCCAGCTTCAAGACCCTTGCTGCACAAGCTGCTGTAAAGCAAGATGCCATCTTGATCACATTCTTCAATGATGGGCTTAAGAAGGGGATCAGTAACACCATTCACCAAATGGAAACCATTCCTATAGATTTCGACAAATATGTTGCCGCAGCCATTAGGCTTGACAGTAATTGGCAAAGGGGTGCCATGTTCTGTCAGAACAACCGTGCCACCACTAAACCAACCAGACAGCGATATGTACCTAGACCCTCCATTGATCGGCATGACCCAAATGCCATGGAGGTAGATTGACTCACTGAAACTGAAAGGAGTGATCATATGAAGAAGGGGTTGTGCTTTGCGTGTTACCAGAAGGGACACATGACTAGAGCTTGCCCGCAAAAGGAGAAAGGGAAGACTCCCGTCTGTTGTGAAGAAATAGAGGATAGTGACAAAGAAGATGAAGATACAACGATCCATCACCTTGCTGAGGATTTTTGATGTGGAAGACTGGATCGATGTCAGTACCTTCCAATGTAACTATCAGACTTGTATGAAGTATTGGAATCAGAAAGGAACTTCGCATTCCCATTTCCCTTATCTTGAAAACCTGTCTAAAAACTGTCAAAACAACAGCTGTTGTTGACTCTGGTGCTGCTGGAACATTTATCTCTGAGGACTTTGTCAAGCTCCATGGCATCAGAATGCATAAACTTACGAAACCATTCCAAGTCACTACTGTGGATGGAAGTTATGCAAAAGGGGGTGCCATCACCCGCTATTGTGTCCTTATCATCAAGATAGACAAATGATCCATGATTGGAAAATTCAATATCACACAACTTGGTCGTCATGATCAGATTTTACTTGGGATTCCCTGGCTACACACTATGGATCCAATGATTTGATGGAAAGCAGAAACATTGGAACTTCCTCATACTGAGAAGAGCAATCTGATTGAAGAAGACGTTGATATAGAATGAAAGAAGAATGGTCTCCCACCTCTCTTTCAGAAACCTGTTAGCAAGACATGGAAAGATTCCCATCTTAAGAAAGAACCAATTCCAGTTGTAGTGCTGCCGGAGGCGCCTCCTGTGGAAGTTGAACCGCCTCCCCAAGCTACCATCAAAGAAATCCCAGACAAAGAAGAACCCCTGGTATTGCCTAGCCTTGACCCCATCCCTGATGATAATGATGATTCATTTGATACAAAAGATGTCGTATGGATCCAGGACTATGCACCTCCTGTGCGAGAACTCGCAACTTACCACTGTGACGATGATGAATACTTAGTTGAATACCCCGTTGACGCCACTGAGCTCTGAGTCTTCACTAACATCTCCATGGACACTCTATTAACCAAAGATGGCACTAGTCTTGCAGAACAGAAACCCACAATTACACCCCTGTCGTGGCCTACAGAATACATCAAGACCAGTAACAAGGCTCAGCAGTTTGCTTTAGCAGCTGAACTTGAACAAAAGAAGAAATCATTTGAGGAACTCATTCCCTCCTATCTCCACGATTTTGCCAACATCTTTGCTAAGGACAGTCTTAACCAATTACCACCAGAATGACCTGGCATTGACCATCGCATTGAAACCAAACCTGGTCTTATCCCTAAAACATCAAAGGTGTACCAATTATCAGAAACAGAGTGCACTGCTGTCAAAGCTTTTATTGAAGAAAACATAAAGAAAGGTTTTATCTCTGAATTGAAGTTGCCACAAGCAAGTGGCTTCTTCTTTGTAGGAAAGAAAAGCAGAGATCTTCACCCATGTCAGGACTATCAATACATCAACAATTGGACAGTTAAGAATGCTTAACCTCTCCCACTACCACTCTCATTGGTCGCTTGGCTACACAGTGCAAAGTACTTCACAAAGATGGACGTCCATTCCAGCTATAACAATATCCGGATTCATCCCGATGATCATTGGAAAGCCGCCTTCACTACTGAATATGGACTGTTCAAACCAAACATCATGTTCTTTGGCCTTTGCAACTCTCCCGCCACATTTCAAGCATATATGAACCATACCTTCCAACAAGAAATCAATGAAGGATGGCTTGTCATTTATATGGATGATATTCTGATCTTTTCCAATGACCTCACCTCTCATCATGATCAAACCTGACACATCCTTGAAAGAATTCGTGCAGAGAAGTTCTTGAAACCAGAGAAATGCATGTTTGATGCACAAGAAGTGGAGTACTTGGGCATGATTATATGCCCCGGGTGTGTTGCAATGGATATTGCAAAAACCGATGGTATCTGCGATTGGCCAACCCCCACAACAGTGAAAGAAGTTCAGTCATTTCTAGGGTTTTGCAACTTCTATTGAAACTTTGTCCCTCATTATTCCGACATCGCCAGGTCCCTGATCAATCTCCTAAGAAAGACACCATATTTCTGTGGTCAACTCATTGTGCCTCCACATTCTCCATGTTGAAAGAATGCTTTCTGAAGCAACCCATCCTCTGAAACCCCAACCTGAGCCGACAGTTTGCTGTAGCTACTGATGCTTCACTAGTCACTACTGGCGCAGTGTTGCTGCAGACTGATGAAAATGGAGTTTACCACCCATGTGGGTACCTGTCACAGATGTTGAACCCTGCAGAATGCAATTACCAGATATTCAATTGAGAACTCCTAGCTGTTATTCACACCCTGACTGAGTGGCATCATTATTTGGAAGGAAACCCCTATCCTGTCCTCATCTTTACCAATCATAAAAACCTATTATACTTCTGTTCAGCCCAGAAACTAACCCACTGGCAAGCCCATTGGCAATTAATCCTGTCCTGCTACAACATAGAGCTTCATCATGTCGTGGGGACCAAGCTTGCTGCCCCTGATGCACTCTCCTGCTGTCCTGATCATGGTACCAATACCAATAATGATAATGCTGATGTCACCCTCCTTCCTAACTCCATGTTTGTCTGCCTGCTTGATGTAGAACTTATGACTTCCCTTGTGAACCCTGATCCCTCCGACCCCAACCCCATCTCCCAAGCCACCTCTGACACCCTAGATGGCTTATCTCTTCCTCCAATGAAATCCGCACTTGCTGATTGGATGATATCCTCTATTATAAAAATCATGCCTATGTCCAATCTGCTGGTCGGCATCTTATTCTGGAACATTGTCATGATCACACTACTGCCAGACACCCTGGTCATTTTAAAATGGAAGAACTAGTCAAATGGGACTTTTGGTGGCCCTCTATGGGCACCTATATCTGAAAGTACATTGAGGGTTGTGCCCTTTGTCAGCAAATGAAGTCTGATACCCACCCAACAACACTGCCTCTTGTCCTGATTCCTTCTGCCACTGCTGTGCCATTTACCCAGGTCTCAGTTGACCTTATTACTGACCTCCCTCCATGTGCCGGTTTTGATTCTGTTATGGTCATGGTTGACCATGGCCTTATGAGGGGGGTAATTCTGGTCCCTTGCACAAAAACCGTCACTTCTGAAGGTGTTGCTAAGAAATTTTTCAAATATGTCTACCATTGATTCAGATTACATGAGAAAGTTATTTCTGATTGCAGACCGCAATTTGTATCAAAGTTCTCCAAAGCCCTCGCCAAGCTTTTGAAATACAACATAGCTGCATCAACCGCTTATCGTCCCCAGACTGATGGTCAGACTGAACATCTTAATCAAGAACTTGAAACCTACCTCCATATCTACTGCTGTAATCACCCTGAAGATTGGGTAGAACATCTCCCAATGGCAGAATTTGTTCACAACCATTGAAAACATGACTCCTGTAATGCTTCACCATTCTTCCTGATAATGGGATATGAACCAAGAGCCCTTCCTCACATACTTCCCAACTCTACCGTCTCCACCGCAGAAGATAGACTTTACTCACTTCAGAAATCTAGAGAAGAAGCACTGTCCTGTCATAATCTCGCTATGCAACAAATGGCAGAATGAACTCATGGACAGAAATACCATCCATGGAAGATAGGAGATAAGGTTTGGTTATCAGGAAAGAATTTGATCACACAGCTACCATCATGGAAACTCACACCAAAGTGATATGGCCCCTTTTCCATCATTGCCATACTATCCCCTATCACCTTCACACTCCAGTTGCCACCACAGTGGAAAGTTCACCCCACATTCCATGCTTCTGAACTATCATCCTATCATGAGACAGAAGTCCACGGCCCAAACTTCCATGACCCTCCCCTAGATGTCATTGATAATGAAGAAGAATACGAGATTGATGCAATCTTATTGCATAAAGGCATGGGTAAATGAAGATGCTATCTAATATCTTGGAAAGGATACTCCTCCACCAGTAATGAATGGATCCCAGAAGAGAACCTCAGCAATGCCGCTGACATTCTTTCTGCATATAAAAAGACCCATCAATTGTAACCTCAGAACAATGTCTCTTGAATGCTTATGCCTCTGCATACAATGCATTGAAGAACTAACTGCTGCTATGAACTCTGTATCCAAAAGCATCACTCACCCATTATCCCTCGCTGACTATCAAACCGCCACCATTGCTAATCTCACTGCTGCTGAGAATACCACTCCTACCATCGCATCTCCACCCTTATCCGATACCACTCTCTCCAATGACTCTAGTCTCTCCAACTACTTCACGATCCTTGACAAAATCGAAAATAACACTCTGTTTGAATCTGCTATCACATCCCTGCAATACACGATTGAAATAGATTGTATCCTAGGAGAAAATGGAGCAATCCCTAGTGGACTCCTTGTCAGAATCATCAGAGATGCTAGCCTCATTGAGCGCACTGCCAACCTTCTTGATGACGAACGTCACAAAACCATCTTCTGCCACCTTCATATATGTATTCGTAATACTGCAATCCACCTGCTGCCTTCTACTACTAAGGGAGCTATCAGAGAGGCTATCCACATTGTCACGGAATGAATTGTTACCAACCCAGTCGCGCGACCCCCTTCCCCACACATTGCCATTCCAATCCCACTGCCAGTTCTTCTGGCAACTACCACTGAGCATTCGGATAATGATATCCCTCCTATTGCTGTACTTGACATACCAGCTTCTCCTTCTCCTATCCCCATTGCACCCACTACATGTCAGTACCCTACTAGGCGCAGATCCGCCCATATTGCCAAATGAATGGCGTCAGCCTCCCCACACAGAAACCAAAAACAATGATCCAGATCCCCTTCCCCACTGGCACAATCATCCACCATCATCACCATAAAAACGGCAATGATCAATAATGTAGTGTGTCGTAATTGTCACACTGCTGGGCATTGCCATAAGAATTGCCCAGTGTACTATTGCCGAGTTTGCAATGAGCATGCACCCAGACATCTATCAGTCTTTTGTAAAGACTTAAAGGGTGAAGTGGTCATCCCATTGGTTTGGACTGATGCTGGTTACTATGAAGCCCTTGCTTGCTGGGAGATCAAGCAGGATGCTATTTATCATGCTGCTGAGATGGCTGATAAATCGTTTACCATTACAGAGGAGCAAAACGACTTTCTGGACTCTAACTATGACACTGACCCAATCTACTGGGCCAATCAGGATATCTGAAGTCAGTGACTTCGTTCCTAACTGAGGGGTAATGTTACAGTCACATGTGCCCCTATTCATTTTCTCTTTACTATCCTTGTATTACGCCATGAGCTGCATGATGCCGCCGCTAGACCTGTCTTCTATATTTGTATTACATCACAATCGCTGCTGCCATCGCTAGATGACTCATCTCTTATCTCTGACTCATTGTTGACTTATGCCTGCCCTAAATCGTCTATAGTTGTATATATAGTTGACAATGTACTTAGTAGTTCTTTACTTTAATCTTACTAGGTTTTCGCCTGAACATTCTCTCACTTAGGACCCCCAATCCTAAAGTTGTCTGAACCAATATTCAAGCCAAAGACATTCTCTTTGTTTTGTCTTACGACCCTTGTATTTGCAAGGTCTTGACTATAACTTCAGCTGTTGCTCTTATTGAGCTGCTGTTGTTACAACCATCCTAGTTCATAACACCATGCAGAGCAAGTGTCATCCTCTGGATGGGGACTTGGCAAACACTTTGTTAGTCCATGCAAGTCCCAAGACAAGAAAAAAACACAAACAATTGTTGATATCCCTGGCACAGATGTCAAATGCCACCAGCTCACCCTATGCATGCAAGCTCTTATGAATCCAACATTACCAGAGGCTGCTGCTGTATTCAATCCCAGCAGTTCAAACATGGATCTGACCGCAATTATAAGCAGTTCAAATGACGATGAATGGGTGTATGAATTGGACTGTCCAGTGCCCAAGCTTCAACATCCACCCCCTCATGATATACTACAAGCGAACACACAGCTCATTCAGCTCCAGTGGTGCACCCTCCCTGACAAGGTGTCACGAACACTCTATGGAAATTGGCAAGGAGTGATCCCCACCTTAATCAAACCTCTCCTCAATTATCTTGTGAGAACGGTTGGTCAGCCACTCAAGAAGTTACCTTCTATCATATCTGCATGCACAGTTAATTCATGTGCTCAAAAGCACTCATCCATCATTTATCTCTTTTTTGATCATAAGTGTAGTTAGGCTTCTTATCATTCACTGGCCTTACTAATTCAACTTTAGGATTTGTCTCAATTGAGGTCCTGAGCTGTAATTGCTCAATGCTTTCTGAAGTCCTTATACTCCATGGATTATTCCCAACCACACCCTTGCTTCCAAGGATAGTGGTTTCCATTGAACTTCTTTCCTTTTATTGAGCGCTATTTGAGCGTTCATGTGATGCAGTCAATGCACTTACAGCTGCATTGAAGACTCATTATGCTCAGTGGGGTTTCCAGTCAACTGACACATATGTAAGTTTACAGTCTAAAACAGGCACTTGAGCCACCACTGTCACTTGAACCAAATGCTCATAGCACAACACTCATGCAATATTTGGTCAAAATGCAGGCTAACATTTCATTGCCTTGCAGTAATCTTCTATATACAATCCTGCTTGGCCTAAATATGTTTTATGATCTTGTGCTGTGTGTTGTAATGTGGCAGAAATTTCACTATTTTGGCACCACAAGACCATGTTGAATTATTCTCATCCCCCAAGTTTGTGAAATTAATAGACACAACCCCTGCCAACAACTTCATCAAAGAGAAAGTATGAATACTGCATATAATCATCTGCCAGTGTGATGCTGGTGGAAGGTTGCAAAATGTACACTATCATATCTTAGCAGTTTATCAATGACATATGATAAGCTGTATATGGTTTGGACCCTTCAATTTGCTGCTGAGACTGGAAAAGGTGTCCAATGTGCCACTCGCCCATTCTCCTCCAGAAGATGTGTCGCCCATATTCTTAGACTGAGAAAAAGCAGCTTGGCAGTGATGAGGAAGATGCTGATGAGAATGACAATGAAGAGTCTGATGGTGGGAGTGAATAGTTGGTCATTAATGTTACCAATTGTAAAGATAACACTAATCACTTCTGACTTACTTCTTTTGGTGCTGGCTCAAGTGACCTTGGACTAGTGATAAAGACCAAAAACACTGATGCATTTGCAGCATATTCATACATCGATTGATGGACTCAACAATTTATTTTATACATTTATGAACACACCCTAAAAGTTTGTAACAGACAGATCTGAATGGTACCTCTTTGTTGTGCAACAGGAGACCAACAAAATTTTGCTGGCTCAAGTGCCTGTTTAAGACTGTATATATTCAAGTCCAAGAATAACCCTAACTCTAAACCACACAGAGAAACATCATCCAGGAACCATTCAGAAGAAGTCTTGGACATGCAGTTCAGTGGTACAACATTCTGCATGTCAAGGTGGAGTGGACAATTGAAGAAGCAATCCAACAAGCTCATGACTGAATCCAAGCCTCCTGTGAGCCCTCACCACCCATTTGTCATCCTGCAAGAAACTCTCAAGAGGTCCACAAGGTACATCCTTCTCAAGAGGTCCATGAGGTACATCCTGTCCTCATGCCCTCTAACATCCTTGATACCTCCCAAGAGCCTCGATCTTCCAAGTCCCACTTACACAGAGAATGCTGTGCATCAATCCTGGTTGAGCATTGTCATGCTTGTTTTGCAGGAGTGTTGTTTGGCAGACCCCTTGATCAAGGAGGTGACATTCATGTTGCCACAGACAGCAACTTTCATCATCGTCACTGCCGCTCAGTGGGTGACTGCCCTCAATTCTACGATCCATTATATTTCCTACCAAAGATGTACATCAATCAAATTAGCTCTCAAATACATAAGAATCAGAAGCACCCTGCTACAACACATACTCCTATTGTACCTAATGAGGCCATTGACCAGTGCAAGCAGTCCTATGAAGCTGCTGATGGGAAAAGCAGAAGACTGCCATGGAAAGCTTTGACGACACTGGTTTGATGGCACTCATTTGCTGTCATGACATTCCCCTATTCTTTACAAACATCGATACACCCAGTGAACAGCAGAAGTACTCTGTTGCCTTACTAGAACATCTGTTCTCACTTCTCCCCACACAGGCAACAGTTATTGCTCTATACAATGTTGGCTGCGTACTAGCTCACTCACTTTCACAGGTATGTTTTGTAACATGAGTGATGTGTATCCCTAACATCCTGCAGTATCATATTCTAGATGTTTCTATTACTTCATGCCTCCACTTCACAACGACTGCCATGCACATGTATGGCCATGAGTGGGGATATCAGCTTGTCTATAATCCCTGGATGTGCTGTGGACTGGGTCTATCAGACAGAGAAGGCACCGAGTGACTTTGGTTGCAACTCATTCGTCTAATCGGTATTGAGTGGTCATCATCAGTAAGCACATCTCCATTCTCAATCTCACATATATATCTAAATGTATTCTGGCATATTTCAGTGCCAATGGTGTCTGTGGCTTATAGACCATCAGGCAGCCTCCATCGGAGTTGAGATGCACACAGACTTTGGTGACTGGATCAAGCGATGATTTTGTGGCATCAAGACTCAAGTCAATACCACCAAGGACATTCTTACTCACTGTGGTGTCTTGATTGAAGACTTACAGTCACTGTGGGCTGATCAGCAGCATGCGCAACTCTCTGTGTGTGCTCATAAGTACTGGCACATACTATTCTTGTGTTAGTTTAACTGATTACTTTTTCATTAGATGCTCTTGCACATCTCAAAAAAGAACTGGATACAGTGCTTGTGCTACAATCTGATATGGATACTTCAGATCGGGCATTGCAGGCTACCTGCACCATGCTTGAAAAGGAGGCACCTTCAGATGATACCCTGAGTGCTCTCAAAGGTCTTGAGAGGGGCCATCAACATCTCATGGACAAGGTCAAAGTGCTATACACTTCACTGAATGTCCATGACAGGTTTCCCAAGCTTCAGGGCATCAACCTAGATTTTGTCTGCATCCTCCTGATGGCCCATGACCTCAAGATCAACATATGCAAATGGGCAATCAGTAGTTTCTTCAAGTGGGATAAGCTCAATAGGGCAGTTGGTGGTGCTCAGCAAGCATTAGGCAAGACTGAACCAGATCAAATTGGCACATTGAACTAATCTCAACATATTAGGCACCAAGCTTCACCAGCAAACTTGTAAAGCAATAGCCAAGAGACAACCAGCCCTGATGACAGCAATTCATAAATTTAACTCTTATTGTGAGTGCCTAGACACACTCTATGACCCTTCATGGGGGATACCTCTCCCAATGGCACTTCCAACTAAAGTAGTGGATTTATGCAATGACCAAGCTCTAATGGAGGATGTTTGGATTGTGCCATCTGCAGGAGACATACCATGCTGGTTAGATGATTCAGATGTGAGAGATGGAATCTGTGCCCTCCTCAAGCATGATTGATGTCAAGAGGAGCAGCAATGGCTCAGCATTGAAGCTGACAACTTGTGCTGATATTTTGGAGATGAGCTCATTGCTTTAGAGCTTGCTCTTTCCTCTGATGCAAGTAAGTGAGTCTAGTGCTTTATTCTGCCATTTTTTGATGATGTCAATAGATGAACTTTTCATATTCTCACTGTGAACCCATCAAGACCACCTTCTTCAACTTTGATCATGCTGGGAAAATCTGTTTACCTCTGTGGCTCACTTTTCTGACTGCACCAAAGAAGCTACAGATCTCACAAAGACACTCCCACGAGGTGCAACCAAAGCCTCCCTTAGTTGGATACATGATCCTCCAATACTGGCAATTGATCACCAAGAAGATGATATCCCAGACTTTGAAGCAGGGCCAGTATCAAGTATTGATGCACATCAAATCACATTCTCTAATTTCCTCAAGGAAGATGCTATTGCCGATGAGGACATAGAAGACATTGACAAAGTGGAAAAAGCTGATGTCACCATCTGTTGGGCTGTTCCAGAGGTACATTACCATTTGCCACCTTCCTTACCATTTTGACACCCTTGACAGGTACTTCAAATTGATGAAACACCTGTGCCCCACAAGGATCTGTGCATCACTGTGCAAGAGCCAGGTGCAGCAACTAGGATATGGCCCTCTCACCATGGCTTCCCACAACAAATATTTGATCCAAGGGATATCTCCTTCCTTGGTTCCTTGACTGCCCATCTCAATGATGTATGCCTCAATGGCTGCGCAATCTTGCTGCATGATTCCCAGATTTCCATCCCTGTAGCGCAGCGCATTGCCATTCTCTCTACTCATGACCTCCCACACATCAGATACAATACAGCTGATGAGATGCTCTGGTGTCAAAGTTCATGGACACGTTATTGGGAGAAGGACATTTGGATTCTCCCTATTCATTGGCCAGCACCTGTTGGTCATTGGGTACTCTGTGTTATTCACCAATCCTCCAAGGAGCTTCATCTTTTCAACAGTTTTGCTGAAAAGCAGCCATGGCAACATGATGTCAAGGTGAGGCTCAGCTATCATGACACAAGCAGAAACACTGACATCATCCATATAGGCTATTATGACACTTGTGTCTCATCTACTATCTATTGCACATCAATGCCACCCTGCAGTATCATTTGATCTTCCAGGATGGGTCCCTCATCCCCTTATTGTAAATAGATCTGTCATGAAATCTGAGTCCTCACTAACTACATTTTCTAGCTCAAACCTCTGTAGACAAATGGCTTTGACTGTGGAGTTTGGGTACTAGCTGCAATTATGGCAGTCTTATGAGGTTTTCATTCTACAGGCCTGCACAAGGATGATATGGAGGGCTTCTGGCATTTGCTATATTGCCTTGATCTTGATCTCAGCATAGTATAGATAGGCATTGTTCACTAGTAGTGTAGCTCAATTTCAACACCACCCTTGTCATGGTCCAGAATGCCCACCCCAGAACTATTAAATGCATGCAATTCACTCTCAGTATTGACGCTCCCCCCAGCTCTTTGTATTTGAAATGCCACCAAGCCTTGTCATGATAGGTCTTGCCAGAGGCTCTTGCAGCCCTCTTTGGCCTCCAGAAATGAGCAGGCACTAGAACAGGCTGTCATAGTAACAGTTCTCATAAAACATTGACACTGACCCTGTGCTTCTTCAAGGTTCAAATTTCAATGTTTGGCAATACTGAGCTTCTTCAAACTTACTGTAATCAGCCTGATTTGACAGTTTTCTTTCACCCATGGTTTGCACATTACTCATTGATCACTAACTAGTGTCTACAGCTGGTACTTTCATACTTCATTTATCATGACACCACCTCCTGTGAAATGGCTGCATCCAGCAGTACTACATCAAGATCATTGCACCTTGTCAATGCTGCCACACTCATGGACTTGCAACATGGTACATCAAGATCATTGTACCTCATCGATGCTGCCATGCTCATGGACTTGCAACATGTTTCTGTCACTTGGATTGTGAGTACTGGTAGTTAGATGTTCAGATTTTGCTGACCTGTTTCTAGTTTGTGGATGCCTCTGTGTTGACAGAGGATGCTGAACTTAATGAAGGCAGTAAAGGCTCCCAACTCCCTGAAGAAGAACTTTGGAAGAGCCTCAAAGGGATACCTTGTATCATGGGTGGAATAAGGTCGCTTGTTGGTAAGAACAATCACCATACATCTGCACTAATCTTAACATTATTTCAGCATCACTTGGCAGGGCACTGCATGGGTGCACAGGTACTGACTTCCCCTGGAAAACACTCCTGAAAGAACTAGCTCACCTTGGGTATGTTCTTGTCAATTACCCTGATGAGACCTTGATGCCTGGTGAGCTGTGAACCACTTTCTGTTGCACCACAGGCATCCACAATCTGAGCCAACACCATCGTGCCAATATCATCAATCACCTCAAGACAGGCACCTTAACCATCCAAGCAGTTATGAGTGATGCTGCCCATATGTGTCTCACCACCTCAAAAGACCCTGTTGTCATTGGAGAGGCCCCCTCAGCTTGCTCCATGCACTCCTGTGGGCAATGCGCTGAAGGTTCAACAACTCTGCTGGCTTGCAGAGCAAAAGAAAGAAAGAGAGCTCTGACTCTGGGGGAAGAGAAAAGCCTACTAACTCTCTATGTGTTGGTTGAAATGCACCGAGCAATATGTTCGACCCTTAGGGGAAGCAAGGAAAGCAAATCCACAGAGTGACACCAGGTCAACTCTGGTGAAGCATGCTGGGAGCGTGCATGTGGAAATGTTGAGCATGTAGGAGTGCAAAGTGTGGGAATAGGGCACACACAGTGCATGAATGTATAAATGACTGGTAGAAGGCATGAAGGTGTGAACTAAGACTGCTGAATGGAGACTGATGATGATGGACTGTTGCTGAGGACTAGGGCAATGGCTCTTGCATGCTGGCTGAAGATGATAGATTCTCACTCTAGAGACTAACTGACATGATGGTGGTTGTTGTATCTGTGGTGGTAGTTGATGTATGAAAAACTTCCTAGGCAACAGGTAAGCTGTGCCTAGGCGTGCTCCCAGGGCTCAGAAGTAAATCGGGAGTGCTCTATGTATGTAAAATGATGTAAATAAAGGGTCCATGATGAAATAAGATATTGTATGATGCCAGAAATGGTCTGATAATGAAAATAAATGGAAAGGGACACACCAGGGGACTAGTTGGACAATGGATGAAGGCTCCAGGATGCTGCGTGACATAAGGCGACTGGGCATGGGAAGAGCATGCTAAGTGCATGTGTGGGAATGCGTCGCATAGTGTGGGAAAGTGTTGCGCCTCTGGCATGTTTCACAGGAAAGTCATAGCTAGTGAGTCATGCGCTGTACCAATCATTGTGAGTTGAAATATGGGCAATCTACACCTGGAGGAATCTCATTCCTTACAGCACATTTGCTGGTGGCTGCATTGACCAAAAGGGTCTTCCCTGTCTTCCCTGTCTTCATCTGCCTCCTTCTCTACCTTCCTCCCATTGTCATGCCCAAGTTGTTGTGGAAATCACATGGCTGCCACCCCACCCAGCTTCTTGAGTGGTCCACAAACCATCTGTCACCCGCACCAGTAACCTTATCCCTCCCATTGCTTCAGTCAAGGGTGGATCGTCCAGCTCTGAATATGACAGCAGTGCTAACAATGGTGATGGTGAAGATGAGGAGTCCCAAGTTAGTGAGATTGATAGTCACCCTGTGAAGCTCCTTAGGCATTGATCAAGAGTCTATCCTAACACCAAATGTAAATAGCACACGTATGTAGTTCATGCTTGAATTTCAAACCCAATTCTGACATTCCATTGTCTTGGATATGAAATAAAGTTTCAATCTTATTGCTTCCTCAGCACAGTCTTTAGTAGTCATTCCATTGTGAGACTGCTCTGGAGCCTCTGAAGCCTCCAATAGGCCTACCAAATCACCCTCTGCACCCTCCTTGGTGGACCTCCATGATGTCTTGTGCGTTGATATTTGCTTTCATACTCCTGCCGGTTGTTCTTACTTGATTTGTCTGAATGAAATTAAGGACTTCACACACAGTAACATTTACCATAAGTATGAGGCCTGGCATCCTTTTTTTCACTTACCTTCAGGATTCCCAGTTGCATCAGCAAGTCAGGTAAGGGATTTTATTGTTACATGTCAATTTTTTCTGATTTTGCACAAAGGCCATGTTGCATAAGCTATCAGAATACTACTCTGACCCTCCAGATGACCAGGCATCCTCACCTCCCACATACCTTCCTGCATCATCGCCTGCTACTACAGGCTCTGGATATGTGCAGGAAGGATATGTCCAAGAACAGTTTGGAGGTGGTTGATACAAGGACATGCCAGCAGAGCTCATTCCATCAAGACTGCAGAGCACAATCAAGCCAACATCATGGGACATTGGTATTGCGAGGGATGCTGCTATTCAACATCAAGCAGCATGTGCTCCCAGTTACCAGACTACTAATAGCTTCATTTCTGGTAATTTTTCATCAAAACTTTTCTACCAGATGTCTGACTTTACCTTTGCTGCTAGATTCCATGCACTCTATTTTAAATAGCCACCACAACTCTTTTCTGGTTGAGGATGTGCCTGCTCAGCACCCTGTGTGGGTGGAAGATCTATTTGCTGACACTTTGGCACCCACTGGCCAGCAGCAGCACCAGCAGCACCAGCAGCCCCAGTATGCTCCATGGGTCCTTTTAACCTCCTCCCAATGCTGTCCAAAGCCTGGTCTTTGTGGTCTGCGGAAATTCCCAGACTCTCACCTAGCCCGCTGGCTTTGTATTCTCAGTTACCAACATCACCTTTTCTCATGCCTGCAGGTCAAAGCTCTCAGGGAGGTCTGCAAGATGGGCCCTGGAATTTTACGTCCATAGCACTGGTGAACTCCTTACCAACAACACATATCATCCTGCCAACTCCCATCAAGCCTGGAGAATTTTTGGCTCCACCTGCTGCCAGTAGGCCACATCACTGCATGGTGACATTCAGTCTGTCAACCACTGGATCTTATGTTGAGTCTGATTTTGCAATGGATAATGACAGTGCACCTGTTGCTGGTCGATGTTCAATAGAGACAAACTCTGCACTTGAAGAAGGTTTCACTGCATTGGATGCCATTGTCATTGACACTGCAAAGAATATGAACATGCCCTCTCACCAGGTAATCAGCCTGTGGATGAAGAGTCAAGGTTGAGTGATCAGTAACACTAACTACTGGAACCTTTATGTGGGGTACTTTGAGGACTGCATGCACCAGGAACTTGCAAGGCTTGGTGAAGATGCTCCTCCCCAGGATGGTTCAATGACACCAAGTAAATGATCTGTTTTTCTGCACACTATTCACTCCATGCTGATTATTGATTTTATAGGCACTGGTGTTTTCCGTCAGTGCTACAAGCACTTCAAAATCACCTACCCAGATTCTTATCAGGATATCCTCAATACCTACAAAGAACTTGACATGCTGTCAGATGCTCCTCAAACCATCACACAGCACACACAAACATTTCAGAAGCTTACCAGGAGGGTAGGAAGCATCATGAGTGATCTCATGTTGTAATATTTTGTTGACGAGCTGAATGTCCTGCCTGCAGCTTGACCGAGCTGCTACCAGGCAAGGTTTTGAGGCTGCCCTGGTCATGTGTGGCAATATTGTCAATGAAGATGCATCACTTGGCCATGTTCACATGACACCTGGTGCTAGTGGTGTAAGTGTCACCAACCTCAAAATTCTTCTCACAATTTTTAATACTCTCTGTAGTTCTTTGAGAGGCACTGCCAAGCCAGTGACCATGTCATCATCGGGCACATGAAAGCCCATGTATACAATACTATGTCACTTGCTACCGTGGAACAGACCTTCAAGGCCACTGAAGGGGATCAGGAGCAGGCACCGATAGAGGTCTTGGACATGAGCTCATCTGATGTAGGTGAAGAGAAGGACACATTAAAGTCGCTCAAGGCAGGGCTAATCAAACAAGTTGGTTCATAGCACATCACATCTCACAGTGAGATCCTGACAATTTTCCCCAGCGGACCTCAGTAGCAAGTTTGCAGATAGACCCTTCCCATAGATATTGATGCCTAGCTCACTTGCTAATGATCATCTACGTATTGAGGGGTACCCCATGTACTTAAGTTTGATGCCAGGAGAGTCTCACAATAGTAATTCATGGAGTAAAGGTGTTGCAGGGCTCATGCAATGCGAGGTCAATGAACTCACACTCACATTGAAGGCAAAGACAATGTGTGTTGTCAAAGTAACAAAAGCCATTGGAGGTACATGCTATAGCCTTTTGAAATCACTTGAGCCCTTGACAGTTGCTGTGATAGCCTCCAAGGAGCCCATCATCATTGGCAAGGCACCTCCTGCAGACTCTCCCTTTCCAAACACGAGGTGCATGTTTGTTAACAGGACTTTTGATTATAAAGGCCCTGCATGCCTTCAACCCAGCTCTGCCACAACTAGGAAGAAGAAGCCGAAGGTCCCCTCATCTAGTACACAGACTGATGGTAACACAGATATCACAGCTATGGACTCTACAACTGCCATCCACTGCAACACCAAATTGTGTCCTGAAGTAGTTATACCTCCATCATGTCCATTCAAGCTTGCGAAGCACCCCCCCTACCAAACTGGTTGTGATAGAAGTTCAGTCTAGTCCAGATGGTGTTGATGAGCCTCATGATGGTGATGGTGATGATGATGATGATGATGATGATGAGGAGGAGGAGGAGGAGGAGGAGGAGCCTCTCAATGGTTCTGGTCATGAGATCCCCAGTGAGGATGACAAGGACTATGATGATTTTTCACACTCATGGAAGTGGAAGTTGAAGGCTAGAGGTGGTGCACAAGCTACAAAGAAATGTGTACGATCAATTGAGGAGTTAGAAGGGAAGATGGTCATTAGGAAGAAGCCAAGTGTGAAGGCTGCTGGCAAAGCTCATGCCAAAGGAGGGCACTCATCTCCTGTCATGGTGGAATCATCAGGGGACGAACAACAATCACATCCTACTATAGGTGAGTCTTCTATGATCATTGCAGTTCAGCTGTGATCCTGACTTATGATTATACAGACAATGCAGCAAAGTGCATTTGTGATGGACCTCCTGATGTTCAAAAAGGTATTTGCTACTCATACATGTTAAAACATACTAACATGAGCCTAGTGCCACATGCATGTCCTGTGCCTAAGGGAAGGCAACCTGTTCTGACCAAGTCCATGCATCTCCTGCAAGAAGACAAAGACTTGCGGAACAACAATGGAGCTGCACACTCCAAGACCTCTGCTGATCATCCATCATCTGCACAAGTCATGGAAACACCTACTCTTCTGGCAGTTCTGTCTCCCACACACAGCTCAGATCACCCTGCAGAGCTTGCACCAGATGATGGGCAGTCTGTCCTTGTCCCAGATGCCCCTCTCCCACTACCTCAAAATCTGCTGCAATCTTCATTGGAGAACACACATCTCAGCCCCTCACTTTCTGGCCACAATGTACCAGACTCTCACTATGCTGACTCATGTGGGGCAGACAACACACACTTGTGCGAGCCTCATGACAATTGGCATTCTCACAATCGCAGTCAATCATGGGAGGCTCATAATGCAAATGACGTCCATGACCTCCCACTCAATGATGGCCACAACCTGCACCCTCACTGAGACAACTCTCCTGCACTACATGATGACCATCACCACCCCAATGATGGTCCACATGGTGTGTACATGTACCATGAGGACTTAGACTGACATGCATATACCAGGCAACCACAACCAGGAGGAGACTACCCTTATCACAGGGAGTATCCATATTACAGTGACCAGAGCACAGGCTATCATGATGCCACTGGGTATGGGTGATCATACTATCGTGATGCGTGGTACCCAGACTGTTAATTTCTTGATGACTGCTTGCATGGACCTCCCCCGCTGGATATTCATGGAGAATACATGCATCCCACAAGTCGCAAGGGTCATGCTAGCTATGAGCATGCATATCAGCGCCAGCCTCCTCAAGGAGATGGATGCCACAACACCCAAAGTCCCATTGCCAATATGCCACTCACCTTACCTAGTCAGGTGACAGAACAAGAACAACGTGAAGGAGCCACCATTCAAAGGTAATTGTGAGGTGTCTGTTGTCTTGCTGCAAAAATCTTGTATGTCTTCTTGTCTAATGCTGTGTTCGCTATCTTTCCCTTGTACCATACAATGTTCCATCACTTGCTACATCTCTTTTGTGCTGCTGAAAATAAACACATTGTTTGGTGACTTACATGAGTGATCTCCTTTGGTGAAATGAGTCAAATATAAGTGCTCAATTGTTGGGTGCATTGTGCAGGGAATAAATGGTTTGTATTATGACATATGAATATAGTAAAAAAAACATAAACACAAGTATCTACTATCAAGGAGCACTTAGAGGTGCAGATGAGGGTGGAGGAGGGTGAGGAGGCTATGTAGAGGTCACACAGAAGCCTCTACTAGGGGAGTGCCAAGAGGAGGAGTGGGAGCACTGAGACTGACAACAGAGGTTACACAAGGGGAGAGGTACTCACAATCCTGAGAGAGGACTCGTGCTCACACAAGAGGTTAGGTCTCAGAGATCTCACAGGAGGAGAGAGGTACTACTATCCTCAGAGAGGTCTCGTGACCTCACAAGAGGGGGGGTCTCACAGACCAGTTTGTTAAGGTCGTACTCAAAGGATAACTGGATCCGAAGGGCTTCGGCCTCAGCTCATGCGCTGTGCCCCTTACCTGAGTATTGCCCCTTATTTCAGGAAGGCAAGGCTAACGTGTCTGGAAGGTCAGACGAGTAGCGTAACGGATCCGGATGACTTCCAGATGAGGGATAAGTATCGTAGGGCTAATCCGGATGAGTCCAGACTAGAAACTAACGGTAATGGACTGTTGGGGACAGAGGTGGATATGGATAGACTATAGGAATCAATCCTAAGTCTCGGAGGGTAATGAGAGTAGAGGTACTCAAGTCCAGAGGACAGGAATGAGCAGAACTAAGATGATATTCAAACTGGGGTACTACAGAAAGTTACAGGAGGTTATATACTATAGGTATCTAATGGAATGATCAATCAGCAGAGTCTGAGGCTATGTACGAAGCATGTGGATAGTCTATTGGTAAGTAGAAACAGATCACAAATCATGAAACAGAAATGAAGCATAGGTAGCGGATAAGGGAGCAGGATGGATATACAGATAACTGAAATACTGGAGTTAGGGGGTTACCGAAAAGAGACAAGCACTGGTTGTGGATTCGGATGAGTTGTGGACCAGACTGGACGAGTGGACAGATTGAATGACGAGATGTTGGAGGGGGATAAGATGTGGATCTGAGATGAGATAAGGGTCGGATCTGAGATGAGATAAGGGTCAGATCTGAGATCTGGATATGCGGATATGACAAGTTGCACTCTACAAGGAAACCTGGTCTCTTAGACCCTGGGAACAGGAGGAAAGTGGTGCCAAGGGTGGGACCACCAATGGTTGCAACCGGACTGAGGTTGTGGTTGCCTTACATTTTGCTAAACTTTGGTTCTGGTTGCCTGACATTGATCAGAAATTCAAGACCAATAAAAACTGGTTGCAACTGGTCACAAGTGAAACTGGTTGCACAATGATACAATAAACTTCTAATTCTAAGATATGTAAGGAAAGCAAACTATGCAGTGACCATATTGTCTGGCTCAGATTGATCCCACTCAACCATATTCTCATCAAGGGACAGCAGCTCTTTGAATTCCTCCAGAAAGACTTCCTGTGTAGTGAAAGAGTTGGAAGCAGCCCTATCTGCAATGGAATCTTGCCATGTACACTTGAGGATCTGGAGTTGCTCAAATTTGTCTGCACCAAATATTGAGCAGTGATCTGTTGCAATCTCTGCACCTGCAGAAAACAATTGTTCACATGGGACTGAAGATGCTGGTATGGCACAAATGTCCATTGTGATTCTTGCAAGGGTAGGATAGATAGATGCATGTCTCTGTGTGATATGAGATAAAAAATATGTTAGAACATATTAGATAGACTCACTGACCACCACTGAACAATGTCTGTCTCTTTTGTAACATCCTCCAGCATATCCTTGAGGTAATGACGAAGCTTGGCTGCCCATCCAGTGTTGTGCTTGTAGACTGCCTGCTGAACCAACATGTGGCGATGATGATCATATTCAGACTCCATGGTTTTGACAGTTGAGACTGTTCAGTCATTGTCAATGGTGTTGGTGGTGGCACATCCTGAGTCTACAAGTGCTTTATGTGAGGTCCAATACTCCTCCATAGTTTTTTCAACTACCTTGAGAGCTTCATTGTACCAATCCTTGGCATTCAGATTCCCAGCAGCTCGTTCCTTGGCTTGTTCTTCAGGACTGCCTTACACCATTTTGATGTATGCAAGTTTGTAGTATGGGTGTAGTACTGCGCATTTAATTAGTCAAAAACACAATACAACATGATAGACATACCAAGCACAAGAATGTAGACTGGTTTGTCATTAAATTTGCCATAGTATTTTCCAATCTTTGCAATACCCCACTGGATAGCCTCCTTGTACAGCATGAACTGTAAATCCTCACTCTTTGATTCCCAAGCTGTCTGTAGCTCCTCCATAGCAGGTATTGCATTGAAGGTTCAACAGCTCTGCTAGGCTTGCAGAGCTAAAGAAAGAAAGATGCCTCTACCTCTGGGGTGAGAGGAAGGCCACCGACTCTCTAGATGTTGGTCAAAGTGTGCCAGGCAATATGTTCAACCCTTAGGGGAAGCAAGGAAAGCAAGATCCACTGGGTGATACCAGGTCAACTCTGGTGAAGCATGTGCACAGGAATGTTGAGCATGTAGGAGCGCGAAGCATGGGAATAGGGTGCACACAGTGCACGAACATATAAATGACTGAAAGATGATGTGAAGACGTTGAAGTGAGGCTGGTGATGAAGATACTGATGCTAATGGACTGCTGCTGAGGACTAGGGCGACGACTAATGCATGCTGGCTGAAGACAATAAATTCTGACTCTAGAGACTAAGTGACATGATGGTGGTTGATCTATCAAAACTTTCTATGCAACAGGTAAGCTGTGCCTAGGTGCGCTCCCAGGGCTCAGAAGCGAACAGGGAGCACTCTAAGTATGTAAATGATGTAAGAAAGGGTCCATAATGAAATGATATATTGTACGATGCTAGAAATGGTCTGATAATGAAAATAAATGGAAAGGGATGCACTAGGGGACTGGTTGGATGATAGATGAAGGCTCCAGGATGCTGCACAACAAAGTGCGACCAAGCGCATGCATGGGAATGTGTCACATGGTGCGGGAAAGCATTGCACCTCTGGCGCATTTTGTGTGAAAGTCATAGCTAGTGAGTCGTGCGCTATACCAATTGTTGTGAGTTGTAATATGCGCAATCTAAGCCTAGAGGAATCTCATTCTCTACAGCGTGCCATAGTGTTGGTTGTTGTTCAGAGGAGAAGTATTGTTGGATATCATTAGCATCCTAAAAATGTCAGTCAAAATTGCTGAAGAGAGACTAGTTGTGACCTACTGACATTATGATTTGTGTATGGTTCACGCACTCCCAGTCTGATGTCTTGAGTGCAAATGCAGTCCATGGGATGTGCTTTGTGACCCGTCCATGGCATTAAATGAATGTGATCGGCCCAAAAAGTTTGTCGGTGGAGGAGACAAAGAGATTGATAGCCTGTCATAGGTGATAGGCGCATCCAAGCATTCGGTTTTTTTGGCACAACCAGACCTGGACTGGTCCTAATTTTAACTGTAGTTCCACAAGACTGGACTGAACTCTGAAAAACTGGTTGCCTTCAGCTGCCAGATCACACTACAGTAGGCTGCAACCGGTCTTTCAAAAACCAGTCCAAGACTGGTTGTAACTGGTCTAGACTTTGTCATACTAGAGGAATGTGTTCTACACATTGTTATATTTGAATGATTCTGTAAGACACTACCAACTAATCAATACTTTGCATCTCCCCACTGCCTCAATCTTCTCTTCAACCTGACCATGAAGTCAACCCATGTGCAATGACCCACAGAAAAGGTCACCACAATGGCATCTGCCAAAGCCAAGCACTCACAGCTTCCAAAGATGAAGCAAGTGTCACCAAAAAGGAAGAATCACAAACAGAAAGCTGTATCAAGCAACAGTGAATCAGAAACCAGTGAGAGTGAGGCTGAACCAAAACATACTTTGAAAAAGAAACCTCCAGGTCCTCCAAAATCTAAGCATGTGCATTGAAACACTATTGATGAGGTTGTCCATGAGAGCCAGGCCAGTGAAGAAGAAATAGAAATTGAGCCTTTCATTGAGGATACTGAAGTTGAAGAGGTAATCATGACTTGTATTATTGTCATCTGTGTGTTGGATATCAGCTCAACATCACCAGATAGGACAACAATGGCTTGCAGGAACAGCACCATGCTACCCTACCTGATGTGCTAAAAACAAACAAACAAAGCACAGCTGATTTACTCACTGTGTTCTTGGATCATTGTACAGTGAAGTTTTGCCAGACTAATGGAAATGTAGAAACATCAAAGGGGCACTGGTGCAACATATGCAAGTCAGTATATCAGATTGAATACTAATATTGATGAGTACTTACATTGCATCTGTAGAGATGATACAGATTTTGTTGCAAAGCATGGAAAACACAAGACATTCCATGTCGGAAGTAATTCTTCATGTCAGCAACACATCTGAAGTCATTATGAAGTATACAAGAGCAAATGCAAAGAACTAGGCCTGAAGGAAAATCACCATGTGATACCACATGATATAGTGAAGCTGCAAGCAAATAGGAAGAAACAAGAGAAGGATGTCCAACAAAATCTAGGCCAGATGTTCCAGAAGTTGCAAAACACAGAGTATTCAAGGGAGGACATGCTGTGCACAGTTGCTGAATTTGTGGTCTGTGATAATCAGGTGAGTGATGATATCGATGATCCATGAGATTGGGAAAATGCTGAAACGGTGTTGTTGTGCAGAGCCTTGTAGTGGCAGACAAACCTGCATTTAGAAATTGTTTGGTGGCAATGCAGCTAAATGCTATACTGGCAGACATACCTTCAACTCATGATGTGTCGGCTTACATCCACAATGCATTCATTGAATTCATCAAGGGTCTCAAGGTCCAAATGCAGGTGAGTACTAGTACTGCTCCATATTCCTCTGAAATATCTTACAAAATGTTTACAGGCTACAACAACCAGATGACTACAGACTTGTGGTCTGTTGATCAGATGAAGGCCGCATTTTTAGGCTTAACAGCTCACTGGATCAAGGCTAATGCCTCTGGTATATGGATGCTTGTTTCACAGGTCATCGCTTTCAGAGGTATATCCAGAGTGCACAGTGGGCACAATCTTGCATGCTATCTTTTTGGATTGTTTGAGTGTGCAGGAATTATCAATGGGCAATCAAGCAAGGTATGTACTCTACCATCCATGTCTCAATTTTTGTGTGCTGAGTTCTGCAATAGCTTTTCTGCATTACTGCCAACACTACTAGCAACAATGACACCACTTGCAACATCATTGAGATGCTATTTCACCACTGCCATATATACAACTTCAATGCCACTCAACAATGTCTTTCCTGTCTTGCCCATGTGGTCAACCTCACTGTCACTGACATTATGTCAGTTATCACATGTATCACCAATGTTGAGACCACAACTGCAATATGGGAGTTTGACCCATTGCTCCCTAATAACCGCATTCTCAGAAACTCACTTGATGTTGTAGCTGTGGTGTGACGATCATACTGGCGCTAGGCACATATGATCACCAGCACAGTTCTTCTCACTACCAGGAAAGGAGATAAAGCACTGATCATTAATCCATATATATCAACTCATCCGCTGTTAGTATGCTCCCTTGAAAACAGGTGTGCACTCCTCCTGCGACCCACACTCCCATTTAGCTTTGGTCTGGTCCTGGGAATCTGTTGTGGATAACACAACTTGGCTAGATACTTGGTAGAATACCTAGCCAATATATGTCTACTAGTCCCACCTAGCTGCTACACTTGCAAGCAAGAACATTCAACCCGAGGGATCTGCTGTCTAGTCAAGTCCAATAATCAGTACTACACAAAGGGTCAAAAGTCCGAAGGTCAGAGATCAAGTCTGAAGGTATGGGATGAAGTCCGATGTGTGGGAAATCAGGTCCGCAGGTGTGGAGATGTGGAGATGGCAGGAGAGTAAGGGGAGGGAAGGAAAAGCATCAGGACTAGCTTGGAGATGTTAGGGAAGGTCAAGTGAACAAGTGACACTCATGTTGGGTCAAGGAGAGTGGGTAAACAGGTATATTGGCAAAGGGTAACTCTAAGGACAGGTATGGGGTGACCAGTATTGGGGATTTCTCTCTCCTACTAAGTGGTGATTGTAATTCTGGTCGCTCAACCCTATATAACTAACTACATGAAAATCCAGAGTCCATAGGCGAAAGTAGTAGCAAAAACATGGGTCCAATAATATGTAGGTAAAAGGCCATGAGGTACTGTGGCCAGTGGGAATCCATGTAATAATGCTGTCTACTCAATCAGTAATGGGAAATAACTGACTACACACCAGTGGGGTTAAGCGGGACTGGACTGGACATGGTAGGACAAGTGCACAGGATCTCTGAGTGGGTCTGATGCATTGGAGATGTAGAGATGGCAGGAAAGTGTCGGAGATGAGTAGGAGATGTGTAGACTGGATGGGGATTGCAGAATGGGGTCCTAGCAGGCCAGCCTGAACATGATCATCACACCATCCTCCCATGTCCTATCCATGTCCACCTATCTCTGCTGGTGCATTCCCAAATGTCATTGCTAAACAAGCTGCAGGTCTTATTACACATTACTCATGTTCCGCAGCACATAATGTCTTATTACATATAGACTCATTGCACACTTGCTAACTACGCTACAATTCTCACCTACACATTCCAGACCTTCATGCACTATGATCAAATGACCGCAGTACATATGATTGAGTTAGTTCCCTTTCCCCTGGACTCAGCTCTATAGGAGAGTTGCTCTTGTGTTATTTTTGTAGACCTTGTGCAATTCATTCTGTTTGCTCATACTTGACAATCTTGCGCAATTTGACTGCTCTGAAGTTCTGTACTGCTAGGACCTTATACTTAGGCTCTTGCAAGAACACCTGACCTGCAACTGGTAACTTAGTATGGTGAAGGTTCAACAGCTCTGCTGGCTTGCAGAGCTAAAGAAAGAAAGAAAGCCTCTACCTCTGGGGTGAGAGGAAGGCTACTGACTCTCTAGATGTTGGTCGAAGTGCACCAAGCGATGTGTTCGACCCTTAAGGGAAGCGAAGAAAGCAAAATCCATGAAGGTGACACCAGGTCAACTCTGGTGAAGCACGCTGGGAGTGCTGAAGGTTCAACTACTCTGCTATGCTGCAGAGCAAAAGAAAGAAAGAGGCCTCTACCTCTGGGGTGAGAGAAAGGCTGTTGACTCTCTAGGTGTTGGTTGAAATGCACCAGGTGATATGTTTGGCCCTTAAGGGAAGCAAAGAAAGCAGGATCCATGAAGGTGACACCAGGTCAACTCTGGTGAAATGTGCTGAAAGCATGTGTGCAGGAATGTTGAGCACGTAGGAGCATGAAGCATGAGAATAGGGCGCACACAGTGCATGAACATAAATGACTGAAAGATGGTGTAAAGGCTTGAACTGAGGCTGCTGAGTGGAGACTGATGATAATTGACTGCTACTGAGGACTAGGGCGACGACTCTGATGGATGCTAACTCATGATGATCAATTCTGACTACTAGACAATGACTACTGACATGATGGTGGTTGTAGGTGTATTTGTATATAAAAAACTTCCTAGGCAACAGGTAAGCTATGCCTAGGCATGCTCCCAGGGCTCAGAAGCAAATAGGGAGCGCTCTATGTATGTAAAATGATGTAAATAAAGGGTCCATGATGAAATAAGATATCATATGATGCCAAATATAGTCTGATAATGAGAATAAATGGGAAAGGACTCACTAGGGAACTGGTTGGATGATGGATGGATGCTCCCAGATGCTGCGTGACATAAGGTGACCAAGTGCATGCACAGGAATGCATCGCATAGTGTGGGAAAGTGTCGCACCTCTGGTGCATTTTGCAGGAAAGTCATAGAGGGTAAGTTGTGCACTGTACCAATTGTTGTGAGTTGAAATATGGGCAATCTACACCTGGAGGAATCTCATTCCTTACAGTGCACATGCGGGAATGTTGAGCGCGTAAGAGCGCGAAGCGTGGGAATAAGGTGCACGCAGTGTGTGAACGTATAAAAGACTGATAGATGGCGTGAAGGCATGAACTAAGACTGCTGAATGGAGACTGATGATAATGGACTGTTGCTGAGGGCTAGAGCAATGACTAATGCATGCTGGCTGAAGACAATAAATTCTGACTCTAGATGACTACTGACATGATGGTGGTTGTTGTATCTGGTGGTGGTGGTATCTTCATCTTCTGACTGTGCAACATCCTCTCCTACCAGGTATAATCTGGATCTTCTTCAAATGCAACCTGGTGGTGGACTGGTAACCAGTGGAATGAATTCTTGCACCTTGCAGTACAAGTTGAAGGCGCGCCCTAATGGGGCGATGCGAGGCACATGGAGGTGCTCTAGGGTCAAGTAATGTGCGCTTGAGCTGCGCACACAATCGCATTTTGGCGTATTGTTCTCTATATCCTCTAATGTGAGGATTGGCTGATATGTGGTTAGAATATTAACATGAGATGAATGATAAGCGAAATTAGGCACAAATATTGCGCGACTGCATCTGATAGACTCTTTGTCAAGGGCCAATTGGCACCAAGACATAAATGGATAGCCCTTGATAGGGCTTGCGAAGACAATATTAACATCATAGGCAGATGAGCAGAAAATGCAAATAAAGGCAAAATATGCGAAATCAAAGATGATAGTAAATGTGATAGGCACGTGAATATGCGCAAGGCAAGTGTGTAAGTCGCACCTAGGCGTCAGATTAAGGTGAGACCAATATGAGGTCCAAGAAAAGTGACTTGAAATTGATGAAGCAGTAAAAATGCAATAGCAGGAAGACTCTTCTGCAATGATAGGCGCATATAGCACAGGAATATAGGCACATGGCGTGCAAATGCAGCACATGAATGACAAACTAAGAACAAAGTGATGTGAAGATGAAGGCAAGATATTTGTGATGGGTGAATGGCTCCTTGAGAGTGTAAGATGTGAAATGAATGAGAAATGTGATGGTAGGTGAGGATGAATATACAGTGCCTCTAAGCACACAACCTGCGCAACCTCAGGCACAATACAGCACTCTGAAGGCGCCTCAGGGTCGCCTGAGACATACTCTACTTGGTGGATAGGCAATGTGATGCACAGATGTTTCACTGGCAGATGATAGTCACTGTATGCTGAAAACGCGAAATGTGCGAAATCTTCAGTAACACGTGGGGTTACCAGAGACATACTCTGGTCGGATAGCATCATGTAATGAGTCTCTGACACTGCAGGAGACTCCAGGATTGGCACAGTAATATGCAATAGATGTTTAGAGTCATCCCTGACTAAAGGTAATGAGATCTCTTCCAGAGGTGCTTCTGGAAGACTTGGGGCAGTGTTAAGAACCATGTTGCTCAAGGGGGAGAGAGACTGACTCAGAGGGGCTTGGCCTCAGCTCGTACGCTGTGCCCCTTACCCGAGTATGTGCCCTTCATTTCAGAGGAAGTCTGATGATGGTCCGACAAAGTCCGGAGGACTTCCGGAGGCTGGCTACTCTGCTGGAGAGTGCTAGAGGACTTCCAGAGGAGCGTGGGAAATGTCCGGAGGAGCGCAGGAGAGTTCCAGAGGAACGCAGGAAGTGCTCAGGAGAGTTCCCACTGCAAGGTAATACTTCTACAGGAAACAGGATGGAAGGATAGGAGGTCTGAAGGTCCAGAGGACAGGAGGACAGGAGGACAGGAGGACAGGAGGACAGGAGGACAGGAGGACAGGAGGGCAGGATGATGGAGGACAGAAGGACAGGATGTCCGAAGGTACAGAGGGCAGGATGTCCGAAGGTACAGAGGGCAGGATGTCCGAAGGTACAGAGGGCAGGATGTCCGAAGGTACAGAGGGCAGGATGTCCGAAGGTACAGAGGGCAGGATGTCCGAAGGTACAGAGGGCAGGATGTCCGAAGGTACAGAGGGCAGGATGTCCGAAGGTACAGAGGGCAGGATGTCCGAAGGTACAGAGGGCAGGATGTCCGAAGGTACAGAGGGCAGGATGTCCGAAGGTACAGAGGGCAGGATGTCCAAAGGTACAGAGGGCAGGATGTCCAAAGGACAGGAGGATAGGATGTCCGAGGGTTAGGAGGATGGAACGTCTGAAGGTACAGAGGGCGGAATGTCCAAAGGACAGGATGCCTGGAGGTACAAGGGACAGGAGGTCCGGAGGTCCAGAAGGAATAGGGGCTACATCGGACTTCATCTGATGTAGAAGCAAACAGAGGTAGACTACCCTAAGGTAGAGTCAGAGAGACAAGGATTGGACCTAAGTCTGGAAAGAGGGTAAGTGCTGGAAAGGTGGAGCTCCGGCCTAGGGAATCAATCCCTAGGCCTGATGAGTAGGACAGACTTAGTGGACCAAAGTCCAAGAGAGGATTGGGCAAGTCTAAGTTGATATTCAAACTAAGGAACTACAGGAGTATCTACAGGGGTTATATACTGAACAGTATCTGAGGGGATCAGTAAGCAAAGGAGCAAGGCTATGTATGAGCATGTGGAAACACATTAGTAAGTAAGACAGAACATAAGTAAATGAACTCAGAGATGAAGACTCGTACAAGGATCAATAAGCAAGACAGAAGAAGAGGTAACCGAAAGCTGGAAAGCAGAGAATGCCTAAATGGGGATAGGCGCAGGATCTCAGACAGAGGGTGGGAATAGGTCCAGAGATCTGGGGATCCGGAAGACAAGGTGGATACAGGACCAGGATATGAGAAGGTGGATAGAGTCCAGAATCCAAGATGAGGTGAAGTCCGGATGTCTTGCTGGATGGAGTGTACATAGGGTGGATGGGACAGGGGGTTATGGTTCAGGCTAGCAGTGGAGATCCGATGGTCCGGAGCTCAGGGGTAAATCCAGAGCATAGTCGATCCTGCTGAGGTGTGGAGCACACAGTGGAAGGGGATCTGGGAATGAGTTAGATATGAAGTGTGGTCTGGACGTAGGCTCAGAAGGTGTGGGAATATGATGGAACATGGGTCCAGATTGTGGGATATGACAGGCAGTGATGATAGGCTTGCATATTTTGAGCTGGGGCAGGATACCTTCAGCTACTGGGTTCTCTGGTTCAGGTATGGGTTCTGGAGGTGCACACATAATGGGCGCTTTGATATGAATTGGTGATGATGTGATTTCATCAAAGGGCACTTCTTGGGAGACAGAGATGAGGATGGGGTTAGTGATACTTGAAGCGCTTTGAGGCGCTATAGGCGCAGTATAGGGGTGCACTGGAGCACATTCTGGTTGCTGAGGTGTGCATACAATGGGCACTTCAATGACAGCTGGTAGTTGGGCAAGTTTGATGACTGGTACTCCTGGGATGACTGGAATGAGATTAGCAATACTTGGGGTGCATTGAGGCGCTATAGGCACAATCTCTGGTAGCTCTAAGGTGCATTCTGGCTCCTGAGGTGCGCACATAATGGGCGCTTGGATGGTGGGTTGTGTGTATGCATTTGCTCCAGTCTCTGGATACATAGACATAATCTCATTAGCAAAATGTTCGAAGTTACCTTGTTTATACTCAGGCAATCCCTGCCACAGCTCTCTGGAGTCTGCATCATGAGTATACTTGAGAACATACTTAATGCACTGGGTGCCAGATAGGTTGTTCTTCTAGCCAAGTCGATCTACATGCTGTAAGTGTGTGAGGACCGCAAATGGGTCTCCTGTGAAGCATGGCACATTTGGGTACCTGGGCCAGGGCATTCCATCTCTGTTGACCAGGTCGCTCATGGCACATGAATGTGTGAGAGAAGTGCAGGAAAGTGCGAAAAAGTGTGGAAAGGCAGAAAGGCAGAAAGGCAGAAAGGCAGAAAGGCAGAAAGGCGGAAAGGCGGAAAGGTGGAAAGGTGGAAAGGTGGAAAGGCGGAAAGGTGGAAAAGGTGAAAAGTGCGAAAAAGGTGGGAGAGAGTTGAAAGGGTACATGGATAAGCTGACTGTTCCCCTTGCAGTGGGCTCCAGTTGAAGGTTCAACTACTCTGCTAGGCTTGCAGAGCTATAGAAAGAAAGAAGGCTCTCACTCTGGGGTGAGAGGAAGGCCTTCTGACTCTCTAAATGTTGGTTGAAGTGCACCGAGCAATATGTTTGACCCTTAGGGGAAGCAAGGAAAGCAAATATCCACAAAGTGACACCAGGTCAACTCTGGTGAAGCATACTGAAAGCACGTGCGCAGGAATGTTGAGCATGTAAGGGCATGAAGCATGGGAATAATGTGCAAGGAGTGCACAAATGTATAAGAAACTGGTGAATATCATGAAGATGTGATCTGAGGCTGGTGATGAAGAGACTGATGATAATGGACTGCTACTGAGGGCTAGGGCGATGACTCTGATGGACGCTAACTCATGATAGTTCTGACTGCTAGATGCTAACTGACATGATAGTGGTTGGTGTATGAAAAACTTTTCTAGGCAACAGGTAAGCTGTGCCTAGGTGCGCTCCCAGGGCTTGGAAGCAAATAGGGAGCACTCTATGTATGTAAGTGAGATAAGGACAGGGTCGATGATGAAATAATGCCATACAAATACTAAATATGGTCTGATAATGAGAATAAATGAGGAAGGACTCACTAGGGAACTGGTTGGACGATGGATGGATGCTCCAGGATGCTGCACAACAAAGTGCAACCAAGCGCAGGAAGAGCGTGGGAATGTGTCGCGTAGTGTGGGAAAGTGTCGTGCCTCTGGTGTGTTTTGCAGGAAAGCCATAGAGGGTAAGTTGTGCACTGTACCAATTGTCATGAGTCATAATATGGGTGATCTAAGCCTAGAGCAATCTCATTCTCTACAGCGATCCTTCTCTTGTGCTATTTCTCTTGTGTCCAGCCACTCTATCAAGCATGGTTGATTTCGCATGTGTTATATCTACCACACCAGTATCCGGCATTCACTGCACTTGCACATATCCTCTAGTATTCATCTCGTGCTTGTGACACTAACACCAGTTGATTTCTGCCTGTGCTCATGGTTGATTCTTTGACATAGGAATTCGAAGGTATACATACAGCCTGTGCTCTATTTTCTTAGGCCACTATAGATTACAACTCCTTTGCTCACTTGCTTCCCTTGCATATATTTGAAGGAAGTGCTTCAATAGCAGTCCTCTTGGGCCGATCTACTAACTTGCACCTCTTAGGATAAGTATGTGCTAGTTGCTAACAGCCTAGTACATATGTCTTCTTCATAGTGGTGCATACACTTGCCATTAAGGTACATTTTCACTGCTGCCCATAAGTTCTATCATCTAACATATCTTACAGATTCAGTCCTCAGGTCAATGCATTGAATATTTTGAGACCTTGCAAGTCAAGTGTGGGATTGCGATACCACTCAAAATCCCCCTGCACAGTAATGTATGCTGGGGAACAGCTCATGGAATGCTTGGATGCGCCTATCACCTATGACAGGCTATCAATCTCTTTGTCTCCTCCACCGACAAACTTTTTGGGCCGATCACATTCATTTAATGCCATGGACGGGTCACAAAGCACATCCCATGGACTGCATTTGCACTCAAGACATCAGACTGGGAGTGCGTGAACCATACACAAATCATAATGTCAGTAGGTCACAACTAGTCTCTCTTCAGCAATTTTGACTGACATTTTTAGGATGCTAATGATATCCAACAATACTTCTCCTCTGAACAACAACCAACACTATGGCACGCTGTAGAGAATGAGATTCCTCTAGGCTTAGATTGCGCATATTACAACTCACAACAATTGGTATAGCGCACGACTCACTAGCTATGACTTTCACACAAAATGCGCCAGAGGTGCAATGCTTTCCCGCACCATGTGACACATTCCCATGCATGCGCTTGGTCGCACTTTGTTGTGCAGCATCCTGGAGCCTTCATCTATCATCCAACCAGTCCCCTAGTGCATCCCTTTCCATTTATTTTCATTATCAGACCATTTCTAGCATCGTACAATATATCATTTCATTATGGACCCTTTCTTACATCATTTACATACTTAGAGTGCTCCCTGTTCGCTTCTGAGCCCTGGGAGCGCACCTAGGCACAGCTTACCTGTTGCATAGAAAGTTTTGATAGATCAACCACCATCATGTCACTTAGTCTCTAGAGTCAGAATTTATTGTCTTCAGCCAGCATGCATTAGTCGTCGCCCTAGTCCTCAGCAGCAGTCCATTAGCATCAGTATCTTCATCACCAGCCTCACTTCAACGTCTTCACATCATCTTTCAGTCATTTATATGTTCGTGCACTGTGTGCACCCTATTCCCATGCTTCGCGCTCCTACATGCTCAACATTCCTGTGCACATGCTTCACCAGAGTTGACCTGGTATCACCCAGTGGATCTTGCTTTCCTTGCTTCCCCTAAGGGTTGAACATATTGCCTGGCACACTTTGACCAACATCTAGAGAGTCGGTGGCCTTCCTCTCACCCCAGAGGTAGAGGCATCTTTCTTTCTTTAGCTCTGCAAGCCTAGCAGAGCTGTTGAACCTTCAATGCAATACCTGCTATGGAGGAGCTACAGACAGCTTGGGAATCAAAGAGTGAGGATTTACAGTTCATGCTGTACAAGGAGGCTATCCAGTGGGGTATTGCAAAGATTGGAAAATACTATGGCAAATTTAATGACAAACCAGTCTACATTCTTGTGCTTGGTATGTCTATCATGTTGTATTGTGTTTTTGACTAATTAAATGCGCAGTACTACACCCATACTACAAACTTGCATACATCAAAATGGTGTAAGGCAGTCCTGAAGAACAAGCCAAGGAACGAGCTGCTGGGAATCTGAATGCCAAGGATTGGTACAATGAAGCTCTCAAGGTAGTTGAAAAAACTATGGAGGAGTATTGGACCTCACATAAAGCACTTGTAGACTCAGGATGTGCCACCACCAACACCATTGACAATGACTGAACAGTCTCAACTGTCAAAACCATGGAGTCTGAATATGATCATCATCGCCACATGTTGGTTCAGCAGGCAGTCTACAAGCACAACACTGGATGGGCAGCCAAGCTTCGTCATTACCTCAAGGATATGCTGGAGGATGTTACAAAAGAGACAGACATTGTTCAGTGGTGGTCAGTGAGTCTATCTAATATGTTCTAACATATTTTTTATCTCATATCACACAGAGACATGCATCTATCTATCCTACCCTTGCAAGAATCACAATGGACATTTGTGCCATACCAGCATCTTCAGTCCCATGTGAACAATTGTTTTCTGCAGGTGCAGAGATTGCAACAGATCACTGCTCAATATTTGGTGCAGACAAATTTGAGCAACTCCAGATCCTCAAGTGTACATGGCAAGATTCCATTGCAGATAGGGCTGCTTCCAACTCTTTCACTACACAGGAAGTCTTTCTGGAGGAATTCAAAGAGCTGCTGTCCCTTGATGAGAATATGGTTGAGTGGGATCAATCTGAGCCAGACAATATGGTCACTGCATAGTTTGCTTTCCTTACATATCTTAGAATTAGAAGTTTATTGTATCATTGTGCAACCAGTTTCACTTGTGACCAGTTGCAACCAGTTTTTATTGGTCTTGAATTTCTGATCAATGTCAGGCAACCAGAACCAAAGTTTAGCAAAATGTAAGGCAACCACAACCTCAGTCCGGTTGCAACCATTGGCAGTCCAATTCAGTTGCCAGTTTTTTTTCAGTCTTGCAACCAGACTTTAAAACACTACTCCCAAGGCCATCTCCATGCTGTTTCCATCAACATTCTGCCCTCCAAAGCATCTAGCTTATGTTGAGTGGTTCTCTGCCTTTCATGCACCTGAACATAACCACAGCCTATACAAAGTCTCATGCATCATCATGAATGAGCAATGCTTGGCTAGTGTCATACCTATTAACAATGTACATCATAGTGCTCATTTAATTCTGCATTTAGGTCATGTTGCTCCTTGTGACTGGACTTCTGCTAATGTCCTTGACAAGTGCAAATCATTTTTCCTTAATTTATACTTGGATAGACACACTTTTGTGACTTTGCGCTAGCTATGCACAATTTTTGATAAACTAGAGAGCCTAGGTCAAACTTTAGTAAATTTTTGCCAGCCTAGCAAGCTTAGGTCAAACTAATGCTAATTTTTCTAAATTTCTCTAAGTTAAAACAGGAGGGTTTTCTTGATGCTAGACTGAATATTTCGCTGCCCTATCCATAATATCAATTTCTATTTATGTATTTCAAAGAAAATCGCAACCAGTGTTTCCAAGATCTAGAGAAATTCCCGCAAAGCGACCAAGTAACCAAGTTCCAAGTGTATAGTAGCCAAGATGTGTACATAGAAATAAAAATTCTCATTCAGGAACATAAATGAAAAAAGCAAGTCAAGAAGCAGGGTCATGAGTGACAAAGACAAATAAGCTAGTGAGCAACACATGAACATGGATAAGTTGTAACATCCATCAAGAGGACATCTCTGCCATAATCCCCCCCATCTTGTACCTCTTTAAGACAGCATGGAATTGAGCATACCCATCAAAAAAACTGATGTAGGCATCACAGGCCTCAGTATGAGGTCTTAGGCATTCAAGGATATTATGATGTGCTTGCACAGTTTTCTCAATGATTTCATGCAGAGCATCCTGTTGGTCAGTGCATGAGAGGCTGCCACACATGACAGGTAGTTTGTGGTGTCACCTTCAATTTCTTCTTTGTAGTATGGTAGTATATTGCTGAAGAACAGCAGGTCAGCAAGAGGTCCAATAGGACATAATTGGTGTATTTACTTCATGTAATTGATGACAATGGCTAGATCCAGCATGCATTGAACATATTCCCAGAGTGGGAGCATGGAAGGGAAAATAAAGAGCAAGTATGCAGTTTGCACACCCAATATCATCCTCATATAAACAGGGTAGGATTGAGCCTCTGTCAAAATCTGTCAATACAAAGGGTCAGCAATCCCAGCTGGCTTCATTGAGAGAAATACCATGCCTGCATGTCTTTGGTTTCGTTATCAAGCATAATAGAAGACATAAAATTGAATACAGATGCAACAATCAAATTTGACACAGGTGAAGAATAATGGAAAACAATGTCCCACAAGAGTGCATCAATCACATTTAGGACTGGATTGCCTTGTGACTGATTGCTCACAAACTGCCTGTAGAAACTATGCATGTGCACTAAGTCTTCTCCCTTATCCATCATATCGTCAATGCAGGTGATGAGGACAGTGATCAGGCAGATCCACATCCTGGTTGCACAGTCAGGAAGGTAGGTGTAAGTATTGAACATGGCCACACCAACAGCCATGTATGGGCAGAGGGAATATTTTCCATCCATCAGAAAGCCACAGTTGATAGCCTCCTGGTAGCATTCAGAGTATAACACTTCATCAATAGTGATGTTCACAATGTTCACATATGACAGGCCACAGTGCCAGAGGAAATTGGCGATGGCCTGGAGGATGCTCGCTAGCCTGACATAGATTCAAGAGAATAAGGTCCAGACACAGAAGCAGGGAGGGAAATGTACCTCATCATTGCTAAGAGTGGGTGTGGTTAGGCTGTTACTTGTCATTGCAAGAATATTTGGTGAGCAAATGGTTGGAATATACCTGGTACTTATACAGTTAGGTCGGTAATGATAAGTTACCAGTGACACTGACTATCTGAAATACCAGTAGTTTGTCAGTCCACCATTCCTGCTGGCCATGTTTCAAACCCTATTTGTCAGAGGTTCAGCTCACAAGCACTAACTGTTTTACCTTGCAGCTGCAACATCCAAGAAAGTTCTAATACTGTAGAGATATGCACCTAACTTCATCACACTGTCACAGGCCCAATGAATCGAAGCTATTTCAAGTAACTGTCACATGAATTCAAGGTCATTGAAGGTAATTTGTGACACATCGTCAAAATACAAAAAAAATGTGTAGGATATTATCAATGTTGCCAAAAGTTGTTGTATTGAGAATTTGCAGTGCATCTGCATTTTCCTTGACCATCCAGGACCATAGGGAGCTGCACCATAGGGAGTGCTTTATAAAAAACAAAGCTGGCAGATGATGTGTCGGGTTCTAGCACTGTGGGTAGGTCAAGGACAAGCAACTCAGCAACAGAGGGGCTGTGGGAAGGAACAATTGTGCTAAACTGCGCAGGGATAGACAAGAGATCTTGTGTTTGGTTGCATAAATTCAAAGGCATGATGGTGAAAGGGAACTTTGAGGCAAAATACTTAGACTTTGATGCATTGCAAGGTGCTCATCAGACTCGAACATTGGGGGATTTGCATCACCATGACTTTGCAGAAACATAGAGAGAAGACGCCACATCCTCCAAGTCAGATGGGAGTGAAGGTAGTGAAGGACAATGGAGTCCACAGTGTCACACATGCATCAGCCAAAACGAAGCTAATTGGGGGACATCACACATCACACCCATCTTCAAAGCTTTGAAGCTAATGCTCAGTTGGTCACACTCAAATCACATCGAAGTTAGGTGCGTATCTCTACAGTATCTTGTACAAACCATCATTTCTAGGTACTCCAGGTCTGCATTATGATGCCTGAATTTTTTTTGATGCGCATTGACCCCAATGTCAACGTTTCATGAACTTTGTTGAAATATTACAGGGAATGATTGAGGGAACCTGAATTCAGGAAAGTTTGAAGGTTCTGCCCGTCCCGTCCATTCTGTCCCATCTGTCCACCTCACCCACATCATCCAGGTCATCTGTCAACAGTGATCACACTGAAACATACTGCTAACAGTGGAAGTTGGGCACTTCTGGTGTGCTGGCGGGTACTACTGGAGAAGACCACAGTGATCCAAAGTACATGAAATTGCATGTCAAGGTGAGCAGCGCCCAAAGGAATCAGATTGATAATTTGTTTGCACAAACATGACGAACAATGATGAGCAGCATCCAGCCTCAGGCTTGAGCGTTGTGCTGCCCTGTGGCGAAAATCGAAGTTCCGTAAATAAATTCAGAAAGACTGAGATTTCGGATGGATAGCCAAATTAGGCCAGGACCCTTTCCAAATTTACGGTATATACGGAATGATAGTAGGGGTACTCTTCGAATTTGCATGAAGGTGCAAGTTTGACATGTACGAGTGACCATGCACATGCTTCAAACGACGCTGATTTATTGAGATGGCTTAAATGATTATATACGGCCATGTTACTTTTTCTTCCAGACTAGTTTACCACGGTTCGAGACAGTCCAAATTAATTTCCAGTACTAGTATAGTTCGTTGAGACACAACAGCATCAAATGTTGGCATTGACTGTGGTAAAGCGGCGTGTTGAAATGTAACCTAACGCATTTGCACGCTGGTTCGATGAGCTGTAAGCGCTGTGAGCTCTACCTTGTCATCTACCCTACATCATCGGATGCGATGTTATCGTTTATTCACTCCGGTGGTTCACGAGCTGTATGATCTTCCGTCTTATCAATCCCTCCGTGTCTTCCGAGTCAAGGCATACTGGTTATTGCCTCCAGTGAGTTTGTCGCGGCTTGCCTGTACTGGTTTAATAATTTCTTGTTCAATATCTACGTCTTTCCGAGTCTAGTCGTCAAATCACCATGCAAGCTCTTAAGTTCCAGAAGACTGGGTCCTTCGATGAATTGTCTCTGGTTAACCCATATTATGTCCCGGTGAGACCCTCGTACGCGTCAGAGCTACCGGTATCAATGGGGTAAGCCCACAACCTGGGTCATATCACGCTAGTACAATAGTATTCTGACCCATCATTAGTCCGATGCTGCAGGCATCATAGGCATGCTTCCATTTGTGACCACACCGCGCATTTCCGGCGCAGATTTCTCCAGGAAGTTGTCGAAGCACTCGACGCATCTGGTGCCTCGAGTCAAGAGTGGATTGAAGCAGAGGTGTGGGGGACAGGAAGCGAGATAAGCTTCACTTCGGATGGAACATTTTCTCGGTACGTATTTTACATGCATTTGTCTCTTGTTTTCCGGACGGATGGCTCTTCAGATACGTTACTGTCCTTATCGCTGCACTGAACCGGAAGCCGGCATCTCTCGACTACTCTAGGGCTGGTGCCATAACCCTGCCGTGGTTATGTGCCTGTATTACAGTTGACACACTTGCGAACGTCAAGGAGGGAGACAATATTATTATCACTGGTACAACCGGCCGTTCGACAACACGATTTCACAGTGACACCATACGGCACCGGTCGTGTCGTGGTCATGGCTGTCCATGCAAAGGATGGACTATTCCCCGTCAACCTGCGGACATTTTATACAAAGGCCCTTACGCTACAGGGCATGAAGTGAGCTCATTGGAGGTCAAAGAGGTACTGGACGACCTTGCGAAGAAAATTGATGGTGGGCTGCTAGAGGGGCCGAAGGAGGTCAATGAAATTGATATGAGGAACATGGACAACGTGAAAGGTGCTCCACAGGCGATTCTAACTCGAGCTTCTCATGTTCGTTTAGTCATTTCCCCCTGAACGTTCCCCAGCATCTGCGCACTTCATAGCATTTCTGCTGCCGCTTCGATATCATTATGGATATTTAATAAAACAAATCACCAAGTATATTCATGATTTGAACTCCATGTAGACATTCTGGATAAGTTCAGCTTGCCACTGGGTACAAGTGTGAGCGGGCGGTTCACTGACTTCCAGTAGTGATACAATAAGAAATGGGTTTATCTACGTAAACCTCGTCTTAGATATACTTTGAAATACCATAACTAAAATACATACTACGACGGATCAATATCTCCTGCATGCAGAACACCCGGCAAGCATTTTGCTACACAACACTGCTAGTTGGTACATGTACACGCTCCTGGAAGACAATCGAAGTCATGCTAATGTCTGCGTCGGAGTTGGCCACGAGTTTTGCATGATATTCTCGAACGCTAAAGATGAGGCGCGGTCCCAGCACGAACATCTGCATGCTAAATAAAATTTGAAGAACACCATAGAATATCTCAACCCCCACAGAATATGAACTCTGCAGGAATGATGAGCAGTGTTTACAAGCAGATGTCAGCGACAGATTGGCGCACCGTGAGCCCTGGAGAAAGATTCTCGACTAACTCAAGGCAAGAGACACAAACAAAGCTAGTACGTGCGGAACTTGAGCAGAAACAGAGAAATACATCTACATTGCAAGCTCACCTTGCAAAATAAAGCATGTGAGATTTTATCAGCACTCTGAAACAATCCTTGACGGTCGATCTTGTCGACGGGCCGAATCGTCGCAGGTCACGAAAGTGTTTCACGGCAATCCAGACTGAAAGACACAGTGCGAGGACCTCCCAAGCAGTGTTGAGCACCCAAACCATTGTGGTCAGCAGCAGGGTATCCCCCTCATATTCTAAGTCGCATATATGTATACCAGAGAGTATCAACTCCTCTGGTGTTCGTCCAATGAGCTGCGTTCTTTAAGTCAACAAGTAAAGCTTACCCCCTGCAATATCCTTGAGTGTTATTGCTACGAGTACTCCACAGGCGATGTTAACGACTGAGAAGGCAATGACAAGGAATATAAGCATTTTTCTAGATCTCTGATACATGGCATATAATCGAACAATCATGATGACTTGCATCGTATTTCAGTTGAGTCAATATCGCTGAGATAATGGAGCTCACCGCCCAACGTGGCAGTTATGACCACATCTGTCCCGTTCGTTGCGTAGTCCACAATATTGCCTGAAGCACCCAATTAGTAATCACCTCGTACTAGGATTAGACGCTCCGACTCACACCTATTGAATCATTATTTTGAGCCACATTCAATATTGAGAATCTCACTCACCCCTACATATGAGTGCATTCAGTAGATGGGAATAAGATAGTTGCAGAATACTCACTGCATCTGTCAGCGAGACCAATGGCATAGAATCTGTGTGGTGCTGGTTCAGAAGAATCGAACACAGCCCATATGAGACATACACAGAATACTGGTACTAATTGTCAGAGATGAGCTATTAGTACAGCACCAACTTTTTAGCCTCAAAAACATACACTGAATATAGTATTCCAATATAGCGTATCTAGAACATTTTCGGGTCAGCACAACGCTATAGCATGACATGACTGTGGTAGTACGAACAGCGAGATACAGCACAGTCATGAAAGACCAGCGTTGCCTCTGTCGTGAATTCATTGTATTCTGCTGTTTTTCTTCTGATGTACGACTCTGTCACTCACCCAGATCAGTTCAATCTATGACACCATCCTTAGCAAGTTGGGTGCTCCAGAAATACCGACGTACCTCTTGTCCGAATGTTAGGACTGGAAATATCATGAGAATATCAGCAGTTTTCGAACACTGTCCTGCTCACCCCAATCGTATACCACCACGACACCGGCAGCAACTGCGAAACCGCAAGCCAATGTTGGATCGAGACATTACTGACTGATACGACGAACCTGTCCAACGGCTTGCCACAATATTCCAACTGATTATCGGCCACCAATTTGGATCATTTGAGACTAGGGTCATATTCGAGGGATGGGTATGACTCGTATGAGCGAGTGGGGGATGTTGGGGGTTATGACGACCTAGTGTCCATGCTAGATATACAACCGTTCAGCGCTTGCACCGCCGAAATCGGTATGATGGTAATGGATATTTGTTCCTGCTTCAATACCCTTGATTGGTTGAAGTAAGTATTGCGATGCGAGATCAAGCAAACGTGGAAGTCCTAGATTAAATTTTTATTTGCAAGCCAGTATCACGGACATGAATACACCATCAGGAAACTTCCACTCGTTGATAATGTTGGTAGCTCATTTCCGACATCATTTTCGGGATGTTCTTGTTGTACTTGCATAAATCGAGGAGTTCTGTATGAAATCGATCATGTGTCACTTACACAGGTCTAAGCGTCAACAAGCTTAGTAAGCATGTGTACACTCTCGGCGTCAAGCCTTGCTAGTATCTCTCTCGGTTCAACTTGATCCGCTCCACAAGCTATTCACTGCATTTGTGCCCCTCCACGCGGTACATCTTCAACGTTCCCATATGTTTTCCAATTAATATCAAGAACGTTCTCCGATTGGGATTCGGTATCCGTTTCAATATCAAGATCACTTTTTTTAATTTTATATGTGACGACCTTCCGCTGCTTTTTTCGCGTGTTCGGAGTCGGCCTCTTCATTACCGTGCACGTCCGAGTGTCCAGGAACTCAGTGGACGGTGACCTTGAAGTCACAGTTTACTCTTGCAATTTCCGCTAGTCTGTCACAAAAGATCAAGATCACTCAATACCACTCAGACTGTATCTAGCTCGGCTTTACCTCGTTAACACATGGTAAGCATCTTCCGTGAACCCTTTCTGATCTAGATGGCTATCTGACACCAATGGGTCGATTCAATCAGATGATCTATGCCTAATCAGTTGACTAACGGTCTTGATTTGATGTAGATTCAATTACAATGGTTCAAACGTTCACTGCAAGCTGCATGATCCTGCATCTTATTAATCCCCCTGTGTCTTCCGGAACAAGGCGAATTTGCTGTTGCCTCTAGTGAGTTTGTCGCGGTTTGCCTATACTGATTTAATAATTTATTGTTCAACATCTACGTCTTTCCGAGTCTAGTCGTCAAATCGCCATGCAAGCTCTTAAGTTCCAGAAGACTGGGTCCTTCGACAAGTTGTCTCTGGTTAACATCGACAAACCCATGTTATGTCCCGGTGAGGCTCTCGTACGCGTCAGAGCTGCCGGCATCAACGGGGTAAGCCTACAACTTGGGTCATACCACGCTTCAGTAGTATTCTGACCTCTCATTAGTCCGATGCTGCAGCTATCATAGGCATGCTTCCATTTGTGACCACGCCACGCATTCCTGGCAGAGATTTCTCTGGGGAAGTCGTCGAAGCGCTCGACGCATCTGGCGCCTCAAGTCAAGAGTGGATCGGAGCAGAGGTCTGGGGAACAGTAAGCGAGAGGGGCTTCACTTCGGATGGAACATTTTCTCAGTACGTATTTTACATGCGTTCGTCTCTTGTTTTCCAGATGGACGCCTCTTCAGATACGTCACTGTCCCTATCACCGCATTGAGCCGGAAGCCGGCATCTCTCAACCACTCTAGGGCTGGTAGCATGACCCTGCCATGGTTATGTGCCTGGATTACAGTTGACACTCTTGCGAACGTGAAGGAGGGAGACAATGTTATTATCATTGGTACACATCACTTGACCTACTGCATTTATCATCCTTAACCCCAGTCCTCTAGGTGCTCGAGGCAGCATTGGCTCCGCAGCAGCACAGCTCTGCAAAGAGCGCGGGGCACGCATATTCGGCACGTACACCTTGCTCGCCAAACTGATTCCCCCATCATATGTCACGCCCATCGAATTGGGCTCTAAAAATGCCATCCGCGAGGCCATCGCCAAGGCCGGAGTGCAGAACAAAATTGACGTTTTGCTAGACTGCGCCAGCTATGACCAGCCATTCAATGACGCGATTGTCACGATGACACCAAACGGCACCAGTCGTGTCGTGGTCATGGCTGTGCATGCAAAGGACGGACTATTCCCCGTCAACCTGCGAACATTTTATGCAAAGGCCCTTACGTTAAAGGGCATGAAGTCGAGTATCCTGGGCCCATTGGAGGTCAAGGAGGTACTAGACGATCTCGCGAAGAAAATCGATAGTGGGCTGCTAGAGGGGCCGAAGGAGGTTGATGAAGTTGATATGAGGAACATGGACAATGTGAAAGCTGCTCTGCAGGAGATTTTCACTCGAGCTTCTCATGTTCGTTCAGTGATTGTTCCCTGAACGTTCCCCTGGCAGTATCTGCGCACTTCATCGCATTTCTGCTGCCGCTTCGATAATATGGACATTTAATAGATAAAATAATTCAAGTACGAACTCCACCGCTAAATTGAGAGATGTAAACGATAGCTTGTGCACCAGGTCTTCTCCCTTATCCATCATATCATCAACGCAGGTGACGAGGTCCATAGTGTACAGGCAGATTCACATCCTGGTTGCACGACCAAGAAGGTGGGCGTAAGTATTTGTTAGGCCGTGCTTCTCGCTCTAGCATGTTCAAATCCAGAATCCTGGTCTCATCCACTCACGCATCTTTTGCCCCACGACAGAGAACATAGTCGTGAAGGTTAAGCATGTACACCTCGCTCGACGAACGACGCCGCCAGGTAAGGTGTCACGTCACGCCGTATGCTCAACAGGTGACATTTCGGACATAGGAATTGGCATGAGGGCGTCAGAGCTGTATGTCTGTGGCTTCATCTGCCAAAGACGGCGGTGCATGCGCGTGGCGAGAGTCGCGAGGATCACGAACTGGAAACTGTACGTAGGTGTGCATCGTTAGTGGAATTGCACAGAAGGTTGTGGAGGTACATACTCATCCAATATAGCGTGGTAGGAGTACTAGATGCGCAAAACATCAGCTCCATCGTAAAATGTATTCGGGAGACATACGCACATGGAGGAGCAGTGATGTGAATATGTTCGCTACTGAGAACACTGCAAGAAAAAGAATGATCATGGATGAGTACGGAAAAACTGCGCGTGCGACTATTAACTCACAAAAACCACACGTATAATAAAATATGTTATGTTTCACCAGGACAACGTACAGAGGGCCTTGGTTTGTCCGCCAGTTCTGTATAGCGCATATGAGCGTGAGGGTCATGAGTCCTGGGGGGGTATCTGTCAGCGTGTTCTTGTACACGTGTATGCTCCTGGTCACCCACCCAATTCGAATACGGAAAGGAGAATAAACGGTATGAAGAGTCGGAAACTGGTCGAACTCTGGTAGCACCCTGTGATGCCCGGGATCGCGCTAGTCGCATCTGCGAAAACGAACACAATTGTTGAATGATAGTGGAACGCCATGTGGAGGTGAGAGCACATACATGCTGCGGGAGCAGTGGTGGTGAAGGCAATGCTGACGGATGCTCCGGCAAAAGTCTAGCTGATGCATCTACCACTAGCTTTGGTGTGATGAGTGGATTGAGAACTCACGAGATAGGTAGAAAGCACTGCTGCGAGTAAGATTCTATTGTTGTTCCAGAGCGCACATGTTCTGAGGGCGAAATATCCTGGATGAATTAGATCAGGAACATACGTCCTAGGGAGGAAGGAAATACCCTCGGAGCAAATGACTGATAGTATGCCGAAACCTGTGAGAGAAAGTGGGTTGTCTTCATCGTGGTTGTGCATAGATCGATGTACCATGCACACACCTAAGCAAATATTATCCAATACCCGGCATTTCTGGCGAAGTCATGCAGTAAGTGATATTCGTCTCATTAAGTCCCCACCGCATGTCCACGTACACCTGGGGTTTCATTTGGGATAAAACTCACTACATGACAATGTGTTAATCTATCTCGGACGAGGTGCGCTGGAGCTGAACGCACAATATAGATTTGTGGCGAGGAGGAGAAAGGGGAGATATCGCGTAACGATATAAAGGCCTTTCATCGTGTTCCAGTGCGAGACAAGCAGGAATCTCCACTTCGAACAGACTTGTATGAACATCAAAACCGAGGTTTATCACGGAACAAGTACATTACCTCTTCGTGAATCGAACAAACATAATCGTAAGTCTGGATGAGGGAGTTTAACAGCGGAAGAGAATTCATCAGGATAAGCCCACCCAGAATGTAGTTATCGAAACTAAGCTGCGTTAGTAGGACGATAAAGATAGTGTTCAGGCAGTACGCACTGTAAAAGTACTGATGCGCAAATGGATTGCTTAATATTGCTCGCCCTCGTATTAACAAGAAAGAAACGCACCGCGAAGAACTGCAAACTCGTCGCTGCCTCGATATCGTCAGCCGAATATTCCGTCTGCATTTCTGGTCGTTCAAGAAGTAACAACTAACGGATTTACCTCCTTCTGAACTCTTATAATGACGCATATGCTATGCAATTAGGTAACTCTGGCAATACAACCTAGGTTTGATTGGGCTTGGGTGTGCTCATTGTACTTGTCCCTGCTTCTGAAGCAGCCACGTTGGAGGGACGTTCCAGGGAGGGGCTTTCAAAGCTCTAATCCGTGAGATCGACTCTCCAGTATTAATACTTATTTGGCCCTCGTTGGTTTTTTTGGGAGGGTGTGAAGGGAGCCATGACTCTGACGCTGAGCGCTGAGCTGTCAAGTTATAAGCGAGATGTCACAGTACAGACAGTACTTACACACTAGCTCGCACGGGCCAACAGCAATCAGCCGATTTCCACTCCGTTCGACACAATGACAGGTAATCGAACGTGTTTCGTACACGAGCTCATGTTGTGTGGCTTCTAATCTATTAGAACTGCAATTATCTGCGAATTCTGGAGCGTTGTACTGCCCGAAGTCAGTAAACAGACAATTGGAGTCGTGAGTTCACCCTTCCTTTCATAGACGACTCGGAGGTTAAAAACATTCACTGAATGATCGATGTTACAAAAGTCGTTCAGCCATGTTCACTGTTCGAAGTTCGAACGTTCGTGACTAATAACTTGTGACGTGACACATTTGTCTGGCAAAAGCGCCTCGGCAAGCTATCAGTAAAGTAAACCTAAATACCTCAATCGAACTAAGATTTGTATGCTCCTACGACAAGTCAAATACACCTTTTGTTCCTTCTCCCCCCACAATGATATATCAATCACGGTAATTTCTTCCCAGTATTTGGAGGTCGCGGAAGTCAAATGTGGCTTCATACTCAACTCCCAAGACAGCCGCTGGCGCATGCGCCAACGTTATCGTCCCTGCAAAAGTGATCACCCCCAACTAGCCTACTAGTAAGGCCCGTCTACTACTTCTGCATACTTCAAATCTGTGAATTCCTACATTTTTCACTAGCACATCGTGCGTTCTGCAATATGCAGCCTGTCACCGCACTACATTTCCTGCACTTCAGATATCGTTCGTGAACAGTTCCATCAGACACTACTCACTATGCCATAATCATTTGCTGGGCTTTCTATAATGTCATAAGCGATAGGGTGGGTCAAATAGTGTTTCAAGTCCCCATTAAGGCAGGAAGCCCTGACCCCCCCACCCTACAGGTAGTCTTTCATTGACAAGTTACAATGTGCGAATAGCTTATCTACTCGAGTGAGATAAATACATCGGCAGCGTAGGTGATTCCAGATGACGTCCTGTCATTTCAGGGACGTTTCGTTAATTCGTGAACCTCGCTGTATCTTAATGAACCTGTAACATAGTGCTCATTGCTGTCGGGCTGTGCATCCGGCCTTAGCACACTCAAATCCTGAATCCTGAATCCGCCGCCGCTTATAGTAGAAACCATGGGAATTAAATAGACCAATGCCATCCAAATGCTCCTTCCACCCCACAAGAGACTCGTTCTATAAGTTAAGCACGTAGCGAACTCTACCAAATCAACCCCCACCAGTCATCTCGTACAGCGCAAGCCTCGCTCCACGAACGACACCGAATAAGCCACAAGATGAGACATCACGCTGTGAAATTCAGAGATGACATGTCAGATATTGGAATACACACAGGGGCGCCAGAGCTGTGTGCATGTCGGTTCACCACCCAGAGATGGAGGTGCATGCGCGTCGCGGCGAGGATCATGAACTGGAAACTGTACGTGGGTGAGTTTGGGTATTGTTAGTAGGAATACACAACATGATGTGGAGGTACATACTCATACAACAAGGCGTGGTAGGAATACTAGGTGCGCGGAACATCAACAGCTCTATCGTAAAAGGTGTTCAGGAAATATACGCACATGGAGGTGCATCGATGCGAATATGTTCGTTACCGAGAACACTGTAGGAAAGAGAATTGATCATGAATGAGCACGGAAAAACGGTGCGTGCGAGTATTGACTCACAAAAACCACATGTATAATAGAATATGTTATGTTTCACCAGGACAACGTACAGACGGGTTGGGCTTATCCGCCAGGTCTGTATGGCGCGTATGAGTGTGAGTATCATGAGTCCTGGGGAGAACATCTGTCAGCGTGTGCTTGTACATATATATGCTCCTGAATACCCACCCAGTTCGAACCAGGCAAGGAGGAGAAATGGTATGAAGAGCCGAAAACTAGTCGAGCTGTGGTAGCACCCTGTGATGCCCAGGACCGCGCTAGTTGCATCTGTGAAAATGAACGTAATATTTCAGTGGTGATGGAACACCAGAGGGAAGGTGAGAGCGAATACATGTTGCGGGGACACTAGGTGGCGAAGCTAATGCTGAAGGATGCTGCGAGAAAAATCTGGCTGATCCATCTACCACCAGCTTGGTTATGGTGAGTGGATTGAGAACTCACGCAAAAGGCAGACAGCACGGCTGCTAGTAAGATTTTATTCTTGTTCCAAAGCGCATATGTTCTGATGATGAAAAAGCCTAGATGAATCAGATCAGAAATGCACATATCTTACGGAGGAACAAGAGATACATTCGGAGCAAATGACTGATACTATACAAAAGCCTGCGAGAGGAAAGTAGTAACCCTCAGCAAGGACATGCATACATGAATGTACCATGCACATACCTGTGTTAATATTGTAAAACACTCGGCATTTCTGGCAAATTCATGCAGTGAGTCAATTGTTCTTATGAACTCTCCACCGCATCACATACACCTTGGTTCCCATCCGGCGTAAAGCCCACTGAAGAACGGTGTTAATTCATCAGGCGATGTGTACTGGAGTGGGACATACGATATAGACTCGTGGTGAGAATGATAAAGGGGAGGTATCGCGTAACAACATACAAGCCTTTTACCTTGCTCCAGTGCGATCGAAGTAAAAATGTCCACTTTGCACAGGATATGGCGAATATCAAGATCGAGGTGTATCACGGAATGAGTGTGTTACCTCTTCATGAAGTGAACATGTATAATCATAGACCTGGAAAAACGAGATTAACGGCGGACGTAAATATCAGGATAAGCCTACCCAAAATGTAGCCATCGACGCTGAACTGTGTTAGGGCAAAGAATAAGGGGTTCTGACAGTACTGCGACGCACCATATATGTACTGATGGAACATGATATGTCAAGTATTATTCGTCATCACATCGACAAGAGGACTCACCGCAGCGAGCTGCAAGCTCCTCGCTGCTGCGATATCATCAGACGAATACTCCATCGAGAGGTTGTACACTGGAAGAGTGATGAGAAAACGCTGAGGGATGGACGACGACAGGACAAGATGTACTACGTACGGTTATGTAACGATTAGGTGGCTCGATGCACGCTGGGCAGTACCAATATATACAGAAAGGTGAAGAAGGTGCAAGATATAGAAGGGTGTCGATAGGTAAGATAGATGCGAATAGCAGAGGTCAAAAAAATGCGTATCATGCACATATTGGCATTCGGCTTCTTATATCTTATGAATGAGTTATGAACCCAAAAAAGTCGCGGTGTTAATACTGCGATATCATTCGAGTTTCAGGCTTAGCTTGATGGTCATGATGGAGCGTTTCAAAGTTCACTGGATGCATCGGCCGGGGAGTGACTTGATAAAAGATACAGTTGCGCCTCCAGTGCCTGAGGCAGTAGTTTCACTGATAGCCATGCTCTATTCTGAGGCACATATGTTGTATGTCAAGTCTTCGGTCAGACTACATAATAGACGTAGAACATACCTAATAAAGTTTCTGAAGCTCGAAGGTTGATGCGTTATCGTCACTTGAAACGTAAAACTACGCTAGAAGGACCTCGCTGCCGTACAAGGAAGCTCGACCTCTTTGGATGAACGGATACATCATGTGTCGATGGAAAGGGCTTTTACCTTGGTGCAGAGGGATCAGATTGAAGCGGGAATGCCAACTTTGAACAGCATCGGATCCATCAACTATTAATGTGTCAATACCGATGTGTGTCACAAACAACTACATTACCAATTCTTGCAGTGAACAGGCATGATCATAGATCCGGAAAATATTTAATGGCTGACTGAAATAGATTGGGACGAGCTCACCAGATTATAGCCATCGACGCTGAGCTGTGTTGGAATAAGCACCCGGAAAAAGCAAAACATTCATGAAGTATTCTCTTGATAGCGGCCACATACCAACAAGAACGTGACATACCGTAAAACACTGCACATTGTCAAAATACTCCGTCTGCACTCACTGGAAACGTGGTCAAATGTCATGCACGGGGAATGCTCATCATGTACCTTATCTATAGGAACCCATCAAGATGCAACCGTGGGTATTGCGGATACCATTAAAGCTGCAGGGCTCGCTGACCCAAGATCTCGGAATGTTGGAGCAGGGCGCTCTGGCAGGACAGATCAGGACAGGAGTGCCAGGGGTCCTGGCGCAGGAGGAGTCCTGGCTCGTAGGTAGTCCTGTGGTGTGTCGCGTAGTCGGTCCTCGATAGATAGAGCCCCCCGACTAACTCTATCAATGTATGATAGTCGGAGTCGTGAGTTTAGAGACTAGAGCCACACGTGACTGTTTGTTTGGCAACAGCTTTAAAATCCACAGAACGGCATTCCAGCTAAAGAAGAGGCTCACGTACTCAAATACCCAAAAGACAAAAGACTCTACTAGTCTTCATCCAAACATCTCCCTAGAAAACGCAGTCGACATGCTATTCTGTGCTATCTAAACCTCTCAAAACCAACCGTACATATGGACTTTTATCAATAAGCCGCAAGGTACGAATAGTGCTAAAGACCTCGGTCGCGAACCAACGTTAATGTACTTCTAGGGCATATGAGGAAGGTCAAATATACCTGTTGTTCATGCCAAATCCCTCCTGGCCTCTAAATGACAGAATCTAATGGCAAGACCAAACAGACTCGTCCTATAAGGTAGTACGTAGTGAACTCTACCACCACAAGTCATCTCCTACAGTCCAAGCCTCACCCCACAAACAACATTGAATCAACCACTGGACAAAGACATCACGCCGTAGAATTGACAGATGACAAGTCGGACATTGGAATATACACAAGGGCGCCAGAGCCGTGCGCACGTTGGCTGATCTGCCAGAGATGGAGGTGCATGCGCGTGGCGAGGACTGCGAGGATCACGAACTGGAAACTGTATGTGGGTGTAAGTTTGGGTATTGTTAGTAAGAATGCGTAACAGGATGTGGAAGTGCATACTCATGCAACATGGTGGAGTAGGAATACTAGGTGTGCGGAACATCAACAACTCTATCGTAAAAGGTATTCAGGAAATATACGCACATGGAGGAGCATCGATGCGAATATATTCATCACCGAGAACACTGTAGGAAAGAGAATTGATCATGAATGAGCACGGAAAAACGGCGCGAGCAAGTGTCAACTCACAAAAACCACAAATATAATAGAATATGTTATGTTTCACCAGGGCAACGTACAGACGGGTTGGGCTTATCCGCCAGCTCTGTATGGCACGTATGAGCGTGAGTATCATGAGTCCTGGGGAGAACATCTGTCAGCGCGTTTTACATACACACATGTGCTCCTGGTTACCCACCCAGTTCGAACGCGAAAAGGAGAAGAAATGGTATGAAGAGCTGGAAACTAGTTGAGCTCTGGTAGCACCCTGTGATGCTCGGGATCGCGCTAGTCGCATCTGTGAAAATGAACATAATGTTTCAGTAATCGAACGCCAGGGGAGGTGAGAGTGAGTACATGCTGCGGGGGCGATAGTGTCGAAGGTAATGCTGAAGGATGCTGCGAGAAAAATCTAGCTGATGCATTTACCACTAGGTTGGTTATGATGAGTAGATTGGGAACTCACGAAAAAGATGGACAGCATGGTTGTTAGTAAGATTCTATTATTGTTCCAGAGCACATATGTTCTGATGATGAAAAAACCTGGATGAATCAGATCAGAAACACGCATATCTCACGGAGGAACGAGAGATACATTCGGAGCAAATGACTGATACTATACAAAGACCTGTGAGGAAAGTGGTAGCGCTCAGCAAGGACGTGCATACATGAATGTACGATTACGTACCCGTGTTAATATTGTAAAACACTCGGCATTTCTGGGAAAGTCATGCAGTAAGTCATTTATCATCAATAACTCTCCACAGCATCACATACGCCTGGATTCCCACCCGGGGTAAAGCCCACTGAAGAACAGGTGTTAATTCATCATCGAAGCAATATGTACTGGAGCGGGACGTACGATATAGACTCGTAGTGAGAATAATAAAGGGGAGGTATCGTGTGGCGATATACAAGCCTTTTACCTTGCTCCAGTGCGATTGAAGCAAAAATGTCCACTTTGCATAGATATGGTGAATATCAAGACCGAGATGTATCACAGAATGGGTGCGTTACCTCTTCATGAAGTGAACATGCATAATCATAGACCTGGAAAAGCGAGATTAACGGCGGACGTAAATATCAGGATAAGCCTACCCAAAATGTAGCCATCGACGCTGAACTGTGTTAGGACAAGGGAAAAGGGGTTCATATAGTACGATGAACGCACCATATATGTACTAGTGAAATATGAATTGTCAAGAATTATTTGCTATAATATCGAGGAGACACACCGCAGCAAACTGCAAGCTCCTCGCTGCTGCGACATCTTCAGTCGAATACTCCATCGAGAGGTTGTACACTGGAAGTAAGTGATGAGAAACGCTGGTGTATGGACGACGACCGGACAGGTGTAAAGTACACTATACAGTAAATGAGGTGAAAAAAGTGCAAGACATAGAAGAGCGCTAAGATAGGTAAGTGGAAGCGAACAGAAGTCAAAACATGTACCTGATTAAAACTTCTGAAGGTTGATGCATTATCAGTCACTTGAAACACGAAGCTACCTGGAGGAACTTAAGCAACTCTAATTTGAGAGATCAACTGCTAGTACGGTGATCGGGTGTAATACAGTCATGCTGTGTTGCTAGAACTGTAAATATGAGAAGCAGTCCTTTCCTCACTACCATATGCATGGCAACTTCTACGGCGTTAACGTTGGTCTTCAGGCTAGGTATCAGATTTACAAAAAGATTTTTCGAATGGAGGCAAGTCTGCACATTTCCTTCATCTCTTTATTACAACTTCCCTTTCTCAATGGCGCTCGCGTCTTTCCAACAGTCATCATAACAGGTAAACTTACTTTCACGCAGTACCTTCCAGTCAAACAGGAAATGGATTTAATATGGGCAGTCTCGCATCACGGTACGTCCAGACTCCATCGTACGTCCCTACCTTACATACAGAATCACTTATCGATACACGTTTTCTTTTCGTTCTCCGTTTCAACTCATTATAATAGTCTCTTCGTGTTTGCCAGTCTTTCCAACTAAGACTGATCAAGGTGAGCATACTTATTTCACGTCTACCCACATGTACCTAACGATACGTAGTTCTTCTCTCGTTTCTAGTCCGAGTCTCTTATCTCGTAATACCTTGCAGGTCCATCGACAGATTCTTGCACTCACAGCAGCGACCACCAGCTTTGACAACATCATTGACTTGCTCTTCTCACCGTGTACATACTCTCGAAGACGCTGACACCTATCTTCATCGTGCGTTCATTTCCCGTCTCAATGTCTGTCGATAAATTCAACAACAAAATTCTAGACAAATTGCCGGGCGATTTTCGTAAGTATCGCAAACGGACTTTGGCACATCATCTGAATCTCGAACAAATCTGCATGCGCGCTATTCAGCGAAATTTCGGTAGAGAAGGGATTAATTATAAACGCGCGCGTGCGCGTGATTGCGCTGTATAGTCGGTTCGTCAAAGTCCAGCTTCTCAATACATTTGAAAGCCACTGCATCCCTCACAACGACTAAATTTGTGTTCCATCCAAACCGTTCGTCATGGACAGTGACTAGAAGAAAGTTTCTTCTGCAACCTGCGCATGCAATTATATTTAATGGTTGGCGCTAACACGAACCGCGCTCGTCGAACCTCCGGACGGATCCCTTTGCTCACAGTCAATCGTAAACAGCCCTACCGAGGGCGAGCCTAAGAACGCGAAGAGATACACTAAATATCCGCAAAGACGAACAAAGGACGAGAATGTCGTCGAAGAGTCAACCAAAGGGGAGCTCCTCCTGCCCCGCAATAAACACGTCCTATAAGTTAAGCACGAAACGAACACCGCCAAACCCACCCACCAGTCATCTCGCACAGTCCAAGCCTCGCTCCATGAACGACACCGAATAAGCTGCAGGGTAAGACATCACGGCATAGAATGTACAAATGATATATCGGACATTGGAATATCCACAAAGGTGCCAGGGCAGTGTGCACGTTGGTTCATCTGCCAGAGATGGAGGTGCATGCGCGTGGCGAGGACGGCGAGGATCATGAACTGGAAACTGTACGTGGGTGTAAGTTTGGGTGTTGTTAGTAAGAATGCGCAGCAAGATGCGAAGGTGCATACTCGTGCAACATGGAATGGTAGGAGTACTGCGGCGCAGAACATCAACGACTGGATTATACAAGGCATTTGGGAGGTTCACGCACCGGGAGAAGCAGCGATGTGCATATGTTTACCACTGAGAACACTTCAAAAAGAGAATGATCATGGATGAGTACGGAGAAACGGCGCGTACGAGTGTTAACTCACGAAGACCGCATGCATAATAGGATATGTTATGGCTCACAAGGGCAACATACAGACGATTTGTATTCGTCCGCCAGCTCTGTATGGCGCGTATGAGCGTGAGTATAAGGAGTCCTGGGGAGAACATCTGTCAGCGCGTGTTACATACATACATATGCTCCTGGTCACCCACCCAGTTCGAACGCGAAAAGGAGAAGAAATGGTATGAAGAGCTGAAAACTAGTCGAACTCTGGTAGCACCCTGTGATGCCCGGGATCGCGCTAGTCGCATCTGTTAAAGTGAACAGAATGTGTCAGTGGTCGTGGAACGCCAGATGGAAGGTAAGAGCGAGTACATGCTGCGGGGACAGTAATGGCGAAGGTAATGGTGAAGCATGCTACGATAAAAGCCTGGCTGATGCATCTATCACTAGCTTGAGTATGGTGAGGGGATCGGGAACTCACAAAAAGGTGGACATCATGGCTGCGAGCAAGATTTTATTATTATTCCAGAGCGCATATGTTCTGAGGATGAAAAAACCTGGATGAATCAGATCAGAAACACACATATAGTACAAATGAACGAGAGATACATTCGGAGCAAATAACCGATACCATACCAATACCTGTGAGAGGAAAGTATTAGCGCTCAGCAAGGACGTGCATACATGAATGTACCAATCACGTACCTGAGTCAATATTGGCCAACGTCCGGCATCTCTGGTGAAATCATGGAGTAAGTGGTTCGTTCTCATTAACTCTGCACAGTGCACAACATCACATACACCTGGATTCTCATTTGGGGATAAATTCACTGAAGAACAAGCATTAGTTCATGATCAGGGTATGTCTGCTGGAGCGGGACGCACTATATAGATTTGTAGTGAGAAGAATAAAGGGAGGTATCGTGTAGCAATATACAGGCCTTTCACCTTGTTCCAGGGCGATCGAAGCAAAAATGTCCACTTTGCACAGCGTGCGGTGAATATCAAAATATTGAAATCGAGGTATATTGCGGAACGGGTGTATTACCTCTTCATGAAGTGAACATGCATAATCATAGACCTGGATAAGCGAGATTAACAACGGATGTAAATAGATGGGGATAAGCCTACCCAGAATGTAGCCATTGACGCTGAATTGTGTTAGGGCAAAGAATAAGGGGTTCAGATCTGTCCGACAGTACGCACCATACATGTGCTGATGGAACATGAATCGTCAAGTATTATTCGCGTATCGACAAGGAGACACACCGTAGCGAACTGAAAGCTCTTCGCTGCTGCGATATCGTCAGACGAATACTGCATCGAGAGGTTGTACACTAGGGAACAGTCTCAGCGAGTGATGAGAAAACGCTGAGGTACGGACGACGATGGGACGCGTGTTAAATACGGTTATGTAACGGTGAGGTGGCTTAATGCGCACTTTGTATACCAATTAAGTGAAGAAGAGCGTCAAGATAGGTGCAAACAGAGGCCAAAAAGATGCATGGATCATGCGGCTTCTAATTTCTTATGAATGAGCTGTGAATCCAATGGCTTGGCTTGATGGATGCCAAGGTGGAGCGATTCGCAGTTCACTGCACCGCCGGGGAGTGACTCGATATAGTTGCAACGTCGAGGCAGTAATTAAGGGTAGAACACACCTCGGAGTTTGATGCATTGGAACGCGAAGCAACTTTGGAGGGACTTTGTGGCCTTGTAGTGAGATTCGACCTTTTTGGATGAACGGATACACCGCGCGGAAATAGAAAGGGCCTTTACCTTGGTTCAGAGCGATATTGAGACGTACCAATTCTTGGAGTGAAGGCCGCCTGACTGAAATAGATCGAGACGAGCTCACCTGGTTGCCAGAGCCGACGTGGAACAAGGACCCGAAAGAAGCAGAACGCCAACCTTATCTAGCTAGCGTTGCAACTTGCAGGACTTGCTACCGTTGCACTAATTGGGAAGTGTACTTGGTCGGAGTCAGAAAGTACTACTAGTATTAGTACTAGTCGGTTACCTTGACTCACTGCAATCTGCACGCAAGGGACTCGGTGACTAGCCACACTTATATTCCATTGCTTTGGACACGTCACATTTTAGTCGTAACCTCAGTTTATCCGTCTGGCAGCTTCTTTAATCGCGGTCCTATACACAACAAATCTTATCCTAGACCACCACGGACATTTGCGACTACAGGACTTCAAATTTGAACGGAACGGTGTTACCATCACCACTCTCGTCACATCGATAGGTCTGCTCCGGTCTTGCGATCGTTTGTGTTTTCAATCTTTCCTTGACTTATTTTTCTCAAAGGTCCAATTTCTGCAACCACCCATGTAAAACCTAGTGCAACACACGCCCTTTTGGATATTTTGTATGACCTATAGACGTCAACTGCCCGCTGATGTCAATTTACATCGACATACACCTCATTCTCACACCCTTCGACCAGTCAATTGAATACTTGCCGGAATGCCGCACGTCTCCCCACCTCGCATCCAATTTGTCATGATGCTTGATGTTGACTTTGCCATTTGCACCAACTTCCGTTCTGCTGTCAGGGTTAGTCTAGATGCTAAGATTGGCCGAATTCTCAAGGAGGGACATACCGCTCAGATGGCCTGATCCAAAAAAAAATTCCCGCGATGAGCAGGCCTAGATGACGAGCAGTCGTTGAATAGTACTATTGCTGGTCACGGCGAAAAAGATCGACATGTTCCATCGCCTGACGTAACGACACCGATTATCCACGATTATAATCCGTCGCCCCCGCATACGAGCCTCACGTGATCTTCAAAAAGGAAGGGTCACCATGGTGCCAACTAAATCCGAGTCAGGAATCTGTTTTGTTCTGTCTAATGCAATCTTTCCAGGTGCGATGAACTCTTGTTGTATATAGAGGAAACAAGGCTGATTGTCTCTACGAGATGTACCTCTCCAGCATGTTGTTTATATCCTTGCAGATCACTTCCTCGTGCACCAGAGTCACCCATACGAGGAGGAAGCGCGAAAACTCGAGGTACCTATTCTTCTCTCGTAGTCAACAACTCTTGATATTGGGACTTGCATCAGCGCAAGAGTAACCGTAAGATATACCAGGACTTCAAGGAGGAAGTTTGCCTTCGTTCGTTCTTAGGCTTATCTCAACCGCTCACGGATGATGACATTTGAGCACCCCGTCATATTTTGTTTCTTAGGTACTTGAAGCGCCACTACGATTCTGGAACTAGCCACGGATACAATATTCAAGAGGGATGCAAGAAAATTAGAGGTGTGTCGAGAAAATTGCTTCTCTGGCGGGTTTCATGGTGTTTGCGTACCTTCAATGCATGAGTCTGACGTTGCTTCAACAGATGATGGAGGGTAGATTTTAGTAGGCATGTGAGTAACGGGCGGCTTTCTACTTGTACCAGACGATGTTGAAACGTTACTGACGGGAATAGCGTTAAAAACGATAGTCTGATATGTTTGGTGATTGTGCCCAAATCTATTTGCCTTCAAAGCTTTTTATAATGCGAGTGGGATGTGAGCAACCTGGTGGTATGTCGATTATTTATTTCAGTCCTATGTCCTCAACACGTGTTAGATTGACGAGAGATAACAGCTTCCTGAATCTTGTCCTCCGCCACGAGGCTTGCGATAAATAATATACACCGAAATGCTCCCCTGCGTGTTATTGTGTGGTGGGTTTCCAGGTTTATCCGATGATGATTTGGACTCTAATGTGTTTCACGTACGTACACAACCATTCACCTGTGTGCGAGTGAGCATCGAGACTCGAGGACCCGAAGATTTCGGGTTTTATAGCTAATGAAAAATTTGAGGTCGGTTTGGCGTCCGCACAAAGTACACAAGTGAACAGCACCATAGCTCCGCAGACCTTGATCTTTCAATTCAATGAGACTTGCTATGGCGTTACATAACTCGAACCGGGTAATACTAATACATGCCGATATCCGCGAAAACAACATGGTCTTCAAACTTACAATTCTCTCATAAGACACTTCTGAACGACAGTCTCAACCTTATAAAAGGGGTCACTACAAAATTTGATACAAGTGAGGCAAAAATCACCTGAGCCAAGCTGATCGGCTGCATCTCTACAGTAGCGGATTGTTCTGCCCCAGGGGTCTGGTACTTTTCGATAATACGACTGCCTTCAACCTTGACGGAGTTATAAGAAATAAAAACACAAGATTTCTCGATATTTTACCTCCTGAATATTATGCTTCGCTTCGTTGAGATTCTCAGCATTGAACCATATGTCGGCATTCCGATCTCCTTGTGTACGCTGTTTGTACATATTATCGACGACGAGGGTGGTGTGTTGGATGCCTGCAGCCGCAAAGTTCTTGTGTAGCTTCAGAAGAATTTCGCTGGCGCTCATCTTCTGATCGTTCGCCATACTGCGAACTTCAGCCTGATACTTGGCAACGTAAATCTCGCTGTCGACTGCTTCTAGAGCGGAACCAGCAATGAGAGTGGGTAGCACGCTGAGATCGCCGAGGTTGACCACTTTCCCTCTATCACAAACAGTTAACTTATGAATATATGGTCGAAGCTGTGATCGTTTTACCCGGTTTTCTTGACCAACCCTTGGTAGAAATCACGCGCTCTCTGCGTAATAAATAACACATCTGACGCGGGAGCATGAAGAAGGTCTCACCTTGTAAGCCTGACCCAGAGAAGGCTCGCACGCAATCACATACTGTGTTGACATTAAATTCTAGCACGAGATCTGGAGCGATCGACATACCAGAGTGATGCCAGCCTTTCCCATTTGCGTTGCAACACGGAGCGGGTCAATTTCTGTTTTGGAATTAGTCGCTGATTCATTACAACTGAGGAACAAAAGTATGATTTACGAAGTGGACACCCGTCAGGAAAGTTATCTCCATCTTCTCCAATTCCATGCGGGGGTGAATCGGTAATCAACACCACAACCTTTGTCGCTTCGTCCTTCCAGTCAGCCTTGTAGGCAGCGGACAAAGCATCACTTTGAGATTCAGGTTCATCTCCACCGCCCATCGCTGTTAAGCCGCCTAAATTAGAAGTAAAACTTCCAACATCGGACGTGAAAGGGTATTCCTGGATGATGAAGCTCAGATCTTGAGGAGGATGGTCGCGGAAGGCAATAAGACCAAATCTGAGATCTTGCGGAGTGAATTTTCCCCCAGCTAAAAGAGTGTTGCAAATCTGGGTGATCCCACTGCGCGCGGTGTTGATATATGGTTGTTGACTCCCTGTAGCGTCTTGAAGGAACATGATATCCCTGGGTCGAATTTACGATCAGCGCCATGCAGTTTTCACAAAATGAAGTGAGCCTCACAGTGGCACAGAAGGGTTTGGAACTAACTCAAAAACGAAGCATTGTTTGGGAAAATCGTACTTTAGATGATGATCATGTAGGAGTACAGTCTCAAAAGGAGTATAAAAGACATACGACATGAGTATGGTCATAATAAAAGTGGACCTGTGAAGGAAAAGGGCATGAGAAAATGTCAGGAAAGTAGACCCGGGCACAAACAGCATCTGATCCTGGATCACAGGAGTCAAAGCAGCTCGACTTGCCGCTCAGCTTTATCCTGTGACACATGTGAAGTACAACTTTTAGCGACATAAGGTTAGGGCAACGGACTTCGAGAAGGTTTGACCATCACTGGTTCGTTCCAATATAAACCAATTCAAGGAAGGACCATTCTGAGGATAAGGGTATCCATAACCCCAGTAGGTCTTTGCGGTCTTCTTGTGGGTCACACCATACCCATCCTCGACGCTGACTATCGTCCAGACGTTGTTTTGCCCTGACACTCGGGTAAGGGTCCACTGCACGAATTGAGCATGTAGTAAAACAAAATGTGATTAGTTAACGTACTTTTTGCGTGTTGCTGGTTGGAGAAGGCAAAGCAAGCTTCAGCCCTGGGTTATTACCAGAAGCGCTTTCGATGAAAAGATCCTGATTGAGAACTTTGATGCGATACACCCCATTGGAAGTAGGTTTGGATTGGTAGGTCATCGCATAAAGTGCAGTAGACAGGTTCCAGCAAGGAATGTGAAGCACAGCGCCCAACTGTTGAGTGAGTCCCAAGAACCTTTAAAATGCCATCGACACTCTGAAGCTGTGTTAGCTAAGTGTGGCGCTATGCAGCTTCCATGTTTCTGAAAACGGTCGAGAATTGGGTTTACCGTATATATACGTATCATAGACGTGGGCATTAAGGCCTCGAGGGTGGAAGTCCAACAGAAAAGGTGAGAGTTACCAACAGGAGGCTTTGACTCGGAGGTTACATCACCAATATAGAATAGACTTCCCAGCTGACGTGCTCCCAAGCCCGGCGTCAAGATATGACTGAATCTCCCGAACCCTAGATCTTGTGAGATGAGTGGGGCCCTGTGGAGCCAGGTGAGTGAAATCTCCAAACCCCAAACCCCAAAAACAAGGTATGTGCGTGCAGCTGGCTGGAACCGACCACTTTAGTGGGCTAGCAGTTTCTAATTTTCTTTGTGGAATTTACTTCCCTTATTGGTTTCTGGGTGCCACCTCCGATGTTTGAAATCATTTACTATGCACCAAAGTAGGAGAGCGTTCTCCCTGTCGGTCCATTGCTGCTAAAGTCGCGAACTAACGTTGCTTCTACAATCACTGCGGAAACAACTTTTGAGTTGGACACTAACTCGAGCGGGATTGCTTGGAGATCCCGACGTAAAACGTATCCCTGTTGCTAAGTGGACACAAACATGACTTGCAGAATTCTTGGGATATTTGACGTCCAAAACAGAGGTACGGATTTGTAGCAGCAGCCCTAAACAGATCCTATTCAGAGGACTGTCATCATGACTAACCAGACCACCTTTGACTTCACAAGACCACTGAATCCAGGGGTCCATGATAATGTAGCCGTGAGAACTATAGAATATCATAATTTTGCCCCCACTAAACATGCTCATTCATGCTCAGAGAAATTTGATTTGTTGATACATAGGCAAGGATGTCTTCAAATGTAGACTGCAATGAGGAATTCGCAACAAGGTTGCAACACTGCGACTTCATGACCAGCAAGACATTGTAGTGTAACTGCATCCCCATGTGCAAACCAACAACTTCACCACAAACGCGGACCTCTCTAGCTATTCGTATTATTCCCCAACTTATAGTTGGTACAATAACCCAAAGACAGCCCGCAGGGCACCATGTCCTTAAAGTTTCAGTTTGTTGCAGTATATAGATAAATAAATTATCTCTCTACAAAACACGCCCCCACCAGTCATCTCGTACAGCAGGCGTCCTTGTCGTAGTAATGCAAGAAATTGCTGTGATTGCAGCGTTAGTAGTGATGCATTTATGCTACAATTGTAGGCCTGCCAATACTGATGCATTAGCAGCAATATAGGGTGATGCATGCATTCGATGCATCATCTGTTGATGCGTTTGTGATGCCATTGGTCATGCATTCGATGCACCGCATTTTTTAGACTGTGGGAAATTTGCACTACACCCAAAACATAGCCATTTCCAGTCATCTCCTGGATCTCAACATTTCCCACACTTCTCCTCAGCACATTCCTGCCCACCACCATACCATATCCACCTATCTACTGTAGAGAAGTATTAGTGTATGCTATGTATATATAATAGGCCATAATAGAACGCTTTTTGGTTTGTTTTTGTCCCAACACAAGCTCCAGAGACCTGTACATTTAATACAGGAAAAACATATCAAAAACACATCCGCATTTTTCCCCCTTCAATGATAGGATGTCTTAGCACACTAGATATGTGTTTCTGAGTATATATGAGTCGATTCCACCGCTCGTTTGGCCCTCCAAAGGTCCCTGCAGCACTAGATGTAGTATGCACACAAAAAATAACAAATAGCTTCGCTTTTTTTCAGTTTTAACTATATAGACTTGAAAATATGATCCCCAACATCCTTTCAATAGTATACACAATATCTCAGGAGCACAGGGCCGCTCACCCACAATTGATGAATAGGCAAGTGAAATATTATTTTTGCACGAGAAATACTCTACAAATGTCATAATTGATGCATATACAGGGTAAGGATTTTCTTAAAAGTCAGTATATTACATAGTAGAGTGCTCAAAGAACCTTTCCTGCACTTTATTCTATGGGTAGAGGTGGTGTGGAAGGGTTGTTGTGTGAGTGTGGGTTGTTTGGAGGCCTTAACTGTATGTGCACCCAAGTGTTGATTTTCGATGTTTTGCCCTTTTAGGTTTCCCACAGTCCAATTCTTATCTATATGCTTTCCCTGCTCTCAATTCTAGGTGGATCGTCCTGTAACACTGGGACAATACTTCCTAGTGTATTTAGGATGTACTACAACAGTCTGATCATAAAATATCTCCCTGATGACATGTAAAATACCTTATCACTCAATATATCTAGTATGTACATGATATCAATAATCCGCCCTGTTTCTCACTGATCTTGGCCATAGTTAGCCTTTATATACACCCTATATAATATATATGAGCCTGCTAGGTAATCATTCCAGTGGTGAATAAGTATAACCATCAAAATTGCGAAAATATACACCCATGCAAGCAGGAGGAAGTATTGGTTTATAAAGGAGGATCCTGCTACTGTTGGCTTATATTTATAACATATATATACTCCATATACACCTAGAAATACAATCCCTACATCTCTGGAAGGTCGGAGCCCCAGGGAAAATTTTCCCAGGAGATGAACCATCAGGGGAGGATAGCAATACAGCACCCCAGGGACTGAACCCATGATCCCATACTGCTCATATCTTGTGTATACTATTGAAAGGATGTTGTGGATCATATTTTCAAGTCTATATAGTTAAAACTGAAAAAAAGCGAAGCTATTTGTTATTTTTTGTGTGCATACTACATCTAGTGCTGCAGGGACCTTTGGAGGGCCAAACGAACGGTGGAATCGACTCATATATACTCAGAAACACATATCTAGTGTGCTAAGACATCCTATCATTGAAGGGGGAAAAATGCGGATGTGTTTTTGATATGTTTTTCCTGTATTAAATGTACAGGTCTCTGGAGCTTGTGTTGGGACAAAAACAAACCAAAAAGCGTTCTATTATGGCCTATTATATATACATAGCATACACTAATACTTCTCTACAGTAGATAGGTGGATATGGTATGGTGGTGGGCAGGAATGTGCTGAGGAGGAGTGTGGGAAATGTTGAGATCCAGGAGATGACTGGAAATGGCTATGTTTTGGGTGTAGTGCAAATTTCCCACAGTCTAAAAAATGCGGTGGTAGGATGCATCAAAAGATGCATTGGGTGATGCACAAGTGATGCACCATATATTAGCAGGGGAGGGGAGAGTGCTACAATTGTAGCAAGAATGCATCACAGGTGTGCTACAAGTACAGCAAATAATGCATTACAATGACAGGAACCTGTGCGTACAGTGCAAGTCTTGCTCCACAAATGACACCGAATAAGCCACAGGATAAGATATCATGCCATGGAATTTACAGATGGCATGTCAGACATTGGAATATGCATGAGGGCGCCAGAGCCGTATGCATGTCGGTTCACCTGCTAGAGATGGAGGTGCATGCACATGGCGAGGATTGCGAGGATCACAAACTGGAAGCTGTACGTGGGTGTAAGTTTGGTATTGTTAGTAAGAATGCACAGCAGGATGTGGAGGTGCATACTCATGCAACATGTATTGGTAGGAATACTGGGGTGCAGGACATCAACAACTCGATCATAAAAGGCATCTGAGAGATTCACGCACATGGAGGAGCAGCGATGTGAATATGTTCACCACTGAGAACACTTTAGGAAAGAGAAATGATCATGTATGAACACAGAAAAACGGCAGGTGTGAGTGTTAACTTACAAAAACCACATGTATAATAGAATATGTTATGTTTCACCAGGACAATGTACAGATGGGTTGGGTTTATCCGCCAGCTATGTGCAGCATGTATGAGCGTGAGCATCATGAGTCCTGGGGAGAATATCTGTCAGCATATGTTACATACATACATATGTTCCTGGATCCCCACCCAGTTCGAACATGGAAAGGAGAATAAATGGTATGAAGAGCCAGAAACCGGTCAAACTCTGGTAACACCCTGCAATGCCTGGGATCGCACTAGTTGCATCTGAACAGAATTTTTCAGTGGTTGTGGAATGCCATAGGGAAAGTGAGAGCGAGTACATGCTGTGGGGACAGTAATAGTGAAGGCAATGGTGAAGCCTGCTATGATAAAAGCCTGGCTGATGCCTCTATCACTGGCTTGGGTATGGTGAGGGGATTGGGAACTCACAAAAAAGGTGGACATCATGGCTGTGAGCAAGATTTTATTATTATTCCAGAGCGCATATGTTCTGAGGATGAAAAAACCTGGATGAATCAGATCAGAAACACACATATAGTACAAATGAACGAGAGATACATTCTGAGAAAATGACCGATACCATACCAATACCTGTGAGAGGGAAGTATTAGCGCTCAGCAAGGATGAGCATACATGAATGTACCAATCATGTACCTGAGTCAATATTGACCAATGCCTTGCATCTCTGGAGAAATCATGGAGTAAGTGGTTCATTCTCATTAACTCTGCTCAGTGCACAACATCACATACACCTGGATTCTCATTTGGGGATAAATTCACTAAAGAACAAGCATTAGTTCATGATCAGGGCATGTCTGCTGGAGCAGGACACACTATATAGATTTGTAGTGAGAAGAATAAAGGGAAGGTATCGTGTAGCAATATACAGGCCTTTCACCTTGTTCCAGTGCGATCAAAGCAAAAATGTCCACTTTGCACAGCATATGGTAGATATCGAAATATTAAAACCAAGGTATATTACGGAGCGTGTGTATTACCTCTTCATGAAGTGAACATGCATAATCATAGACCTGGATAAGTGAGATTAACAGCAAGTGTAAACAGATGAGGACAAACCTACGCAGAATGTAGCTATCGACACTGAATTGTGTTAGGGCAAGGGACAAGGGGCTCAGACAGTACTACTTACCATATATGTACTGATAGAACTTGTCAAGCATCATTCACCATCATATCGACAAGAAGACACACCATAGAGAATTGAAGGCTCTTCACTGCTGCGATATTGTCAGATGAATACTGCATTGAGAGGTTGTACACTAGGGAACAGTCTCGGTGAGTGATGAAAACGCTGAGGTGTGGACGACAATGGGACGCGTGTTAAATACAGTTATGTAACAGCCAGGTGGCTTAATGCGCACTTTGTATACCAATCAAGTGAAGAAGATGCAATATGTGATATGAAAGAGTGTCAAGATAGGTGCAAACAGAGGTCAAAAAGATGCATGGATCATGCGGCTTCTTATTTCTTATGAATGAGCTGTGAACCTATCAAGGTGGTGGCATAGATACCGGAGTATTATTTGACTTGCAGGCTTGGCTTGATGGATCCCAAGGTGGAGCAATTTGCAGTTCACTGCATTGCCAGGGAGTGACTTGCTATAGTTGCAACATCTCCGGTGCCTGAGGCAGTAATTTCACAATATTAGGGGCAGAACACACCTAATGGAGCTTTGAGTTTGATGAGCAGACCTTGTGGTCTTGTAGTGAGGCTCAACCTTTTTGGATGAACGGATACACCATGTGGTGGTAGAAAGGGCCTTTACCTTGGTCCAGAGCGATCAGATCAAAGCAGGAATGCCCAATTGGGACAATGTATCAAGGTGTACCAATTCTTGGAGTGAAAACCATACATTTGGAAAATATTTAATGCCAGTAGCTGACTGAAATTGACTTAGACGAGCACACCAGTGTAGGGAATGAGATTCCTCCAGGTGTATATCACCCATATTATGACTCACAACAATTGGTATGGTGTGCAACTCACTATCTACGACTTCCCCATGAAACACGCCAGAGGCGCGACGCTTTCCCGCACTATGCGACGCATTCCTGCACACGCACTTAGCACGCTCTTCCTGCACTTGGTCGCACTTTGTCGTGCAGCATCCTGGAGCATCCATCCATCGTCCAACCAGTCCCCTAGTGAGTCCTTTCCTGTTTATTCTCATATCAGACCATATTTAGTATTTGTATGGCATTATTTCATCATGGACCCTTATTTACATCATTTACATACATAGAGCACTCCCTGTTCGCTTCCGAGCCCTGGGAGCGCACCTAGGCACAGCTTACCTGTTGCCTAGGAAGTTTTCATACACCTACCACCACCATGTCAGTAGTCACCTAGAGTCTGAATCTATCATCTTCAGCCAGTATGCTTCAGTCGTCACCCTAGTCACCAGCAACAGTCCATTATCACTCAGCAGTCTTAGTTCACACCTTCACGCCTTCCATCAGTCTTTACACGTTTGCACACCACACATGCTCTATTCCCACGCTTCGCACACCTACGCGCTCGACATTCCCGTGCATGCGCCCCCAGCGTGCTTCACCAGAGTTGACCTGGTGTCACTTCGTGGATACTTGCTTTCTTTGCTTCCCTTAAGGGTCAAACATATCGCCTGGTGCACTTTGACTAACATCTAGAGAGTCAGTAGCCTTCCTCTCACCCCAGAGGTAGAGGCCCCCTCTTTCTTTCTTTAGCTCTGCAAGCCTAGCAGAGTAGTTGAACCTTCACTGGGTTCCAGAGCCAGAGCTGATGCTGACCTGCATTGGAACAAAGACCCGAAAGAAGCAGAACACCAAGAATGACTACAGTTGCGGACACGCAAAATCGACAACTATGGTTAGCTTCCAGACAACCTTCTGAAAGACCTCAGTAATGATGCCTTACGCATGATTAGACTACTTGAAGACAAACAAAGCTTCATTTGAGCTGCCGATAACAATCTTTGTGGTCACTCAAACCCCAAAATTTGGCCAGCCATTAAAATAGCACCTAAAATCATGAAAAATAGCGCAATTGACTCCTTTCAGCTCATACTGCTATATTCATACATCTTAAGAGGATAGTTATCCATAAATCCCAATACATCACATTGTATAATTATCCATTGTCCAACCTGGATGTATCCTGGATGTGAATCACCAGGTATCTTCTCGGCACTTCCCATGCTTACAAACCACCACCCAACCGGAAAAGGATACATTATCTAAAACTTTCCTCCTTCTGGCAGCATGAACAGAAATTGATTGAGCCTTCGAAGTTTCAGTGGCCAGCCCCATTAGATCTCTTGATACCTCATGATCTCAGGCATTGCAATTTCTAATCAACATCCTACATCATACATTCCTTGAAAAATGTTCTAAGTCCAAATTCCCACGGTTGACTCATCTTGTAGCCTATTCAGCACTCACTCGTTACATGATGCAAGCCACATGGATGACTAAACAACAGCTACAAGCTTTTTCCTAACAACTCTCTTGGTTGTTTATTTATTTTGTTTATCTGATGTAAGTGCCAAATTGATCAGAGCATAGGAAACCACTACTATGACTCTGCTATCATAGTCAGACACCATGCAGATTGTGTCAACTCAGTCAACAATGAGCATAACTCCTCCTGCCCTCCTGTCTGCCACCTCCTTTTATAACTGACCACCTACCAGATTTCTTTTCTTTTCTATTTTTATTTTTTCTGCTGTTTTATTGCACTAATATTCCAGTGGACGGTACTTCCACTGCACCCTCCTGCTTTCCAACACCTCCTGCTAACTTCCTCTCCTTCACCTGCTGTTTTCTCACTTGCACAATCTTTTTCCCTTATAACTAATGGAACCATTGATTGCTGTTGGCAGGAGAGTGTGGGACAACAGTCCAAGGGATTAACCTCATAACTTCCTTTCCTTTTCTTGTTCACTTATTGTATCTTGCACCTTTGACACCATGTGTTGTCTTACCAGTAGCATTGGCTCCCATACCAATACCATGTGTTGTCTCTCCAGTAGCATTAGCTCTGACTGCTTCCTTGCTTCCTTGTGTAAACTACTTATACATGTCAGCTCATAGCATTATACCTCAGTGTTGTTATCTTTAACTCTCACTGAGGTACACATCATATTCATTGTTTGTACTCTACATTAACTAACATATACCTTAGACTTGCTCTAGGTAAATAAAATGTTAGCATTGTTATCTTTAACTCTCGCCGAGACTTGCTCTAGCCCCAGAAATTGCCTCCTCTCATGTTGCTCTCATACTGTCTTACATGAGCCCTCCCATACTTTCAAGTTGTGCCTGCTGCCACCCTTGTAAATATGTAAATGATGTCTTGTGCCCCAACTGTCCACTTATGTGAGCTCCCTGGTGCTCCTGCACCTGTCTCTATCATGACATTCATGATTTCAAATATTTTATGCATAGAGCAGTTCAAATTCAATGTATTTGTAGAATTCTTTGTACCAGGTGTACTGCCCACCACAATGAGTGGGCACTATTTTTGGATCACTGCCATTGAGTAGTGCTTACATTCTGCCCAGAGCTATTAGCCACAGAGTTGGCCATTTCCCAGATGTTCTCTCAAGTACTAAGTTTAACCTTCAACCTTCGAAATTGTCATGTGACCTGCTGGTGAACTCAGTCAACACAAAGTCATCTCAAATCAAACTCCAAATGCAATCAATATCAATTACCATAATTACACCAAAAAATTGCTTTACTTTTTAGACATAAGAGTAGGAGTCAACAAGATAATAGGTGACAAACCACAGGACAAGACCACAAATGCTCATAACTTCCCCCTTCTATATCAACATTAAGCCTTGAACATACTGGTAGAAACAATAAACTTACTTGTGTTGACATGAATGGCCTGCTGTTTGAGCTTTGCGCATGTGTTTAAGAGTGAGTGCAGGTGGTGTCCAAGCCAGCCTTGCACTCAAAAGAGGGTGAAGACAGTATCTAGTCATGTGTGTCTCTCTGTTGTACATGCATGTATACTATATGCTCATGGACTCTGAGCCCAGGACCCTGGAATCTGCTGGTCGGGTCCTTGCTCCCCTAACCTCTGCATCTCCCTAACCACATCATCCTGCTGCCCTCATCTCCCTGGCTCTCGCCCGATGCTCCCCACTACATTTGCCCCCTCTTCAAATGTGTCCCTCCAGGGTCACATCTCAATCTATCCTGGTCTTGTGTCTGCTTCTTCTCCCATATCCTCATCTTCTGATTCTGGGTTGTATTCCGATATGGTTCCTATCTTCGACTGCACCTCCCATGATTCGTCTTCCTTCTCGTCTGCACTTTTATCCTGTAGTGCTTCTTGCAGTGCCACTAGTGTGGTACCATTTCGTGGAATAAATCTTCGAAGCTGTTGTGCATGGAATAGGCCTTTGATGGGGAACCCTTCTAGAGAAGTGAGAGTATAAGAGTTGCTAATGCGAGAAACCACTCACCTGGGTGCTGACCACTTCAGTACAAGTTTCCTTGAGCTTGCCATTGTCATGTCTGTAGCATTTGCATAGATCTGGACTAGCTGTCCTGGTTTGAATATGACTTCTCCTGCATGTGACCACATGACTTGCTTATCAAAAATACTCTTCTGTTTCGTCGTGTGTGCTGCTGCGTGATTTGCTCTATCCAGGCACTGCTGGTCCATGTACGCCATATGAACATCCACTTCCAACATGGTTAGTTTGTTGCTTGTGTCTGTGATAGCTGTGGGGGTAGTGTTGACCACCAATCCTAGAAGGAGTTCTTTCGGTGAGAATTGGAATGCTGGGATGATGCGTTCATTGAGTTGCTGGATCACTTTGTCAAAGTGATCTGGCCACTTCCACATCAGATCTTCTGCCTTTGCATTCTCTTCTTCATCCTCTCCTACCCTTGGGCTACACAAGCACTTCAGCTGTCCTAACAACTTCCCATTGGCATTCTCCACTAATCCATTGATCCATGATGAATAGGCTGCCACGACATGGTGCTTCGCATTATGTGCCAAGCACCATGCACGTACATCTCTGTTGTCAAAATGCGACCCTCCATCCATCATAAATGTTTCCGGCGCTCAGAAGCTGTGTACAATTGCATTCAGCCCTGCAATCGTGGTCTTTGCAGTGCCATATGTCTTTAGTTTGAACCCCCAGACATATTGGGAATACGTGTCAAGAACTAGCAAGGTGTTATGGTACCCTCCTTTGCTTTTCAGTAATGAGAGGTAGTCTGCAACTAGTAACTCGAACGGATGTCATCTCATAATGGGATACATCAGTGTGTGTAGCTGAGTTGATCCAAAATTCTTGCACTGTGGGCATTCGAGGAGTGCTGTCACAATGGATCGGTCTAGAGATGGGCTCACAATCTGATCCATGAGTTGTAACTTGGTGAGGTCTCTCCCCCAATGCCCATTATTTGCATGTGCTTCTCTTGCTAACACTACTGCTTCCTTCTTTGTGATGCACTCTACACGTGTCCGTGCTTGAGTCGTTTTGCCATCTGCGATGCGCCATAGTCGTCTGTCTTCAACTATGTACCCCAGTACTCTGTGCTGTGCTCATCTATGTTCTTGCTCTGGTTTGTTGCTATTGAGGTTGAACAATGCCTCTATGACCTCTAGGAAAAGTGGTTCCTCTTTGAATCGGCCACATAATTCTGTCACTAATGTTTCGGAGGTAGAGTCAGTCTGTTGTATGAGGAATAAATCATTCACCAGTCCACGTTCTGCTTCCCAGTCTTCGCTCACTGACCATGTGCTGCTGTCTCTGTCCTTCTGAGGTTGTCCTGATGCTCTCTGACTAAGAGCATCTGCTGCCATGTTGCTTGCACCTGAACGATGTCGTACATCTGCAATCTGGTAAGCTATGATGCCATCTCACCATCTGGCATGCACTATTGACAGTTTATTGTTCAATAGTGTATCTCTCAGTGCAATAAAATCTGTTTCAATCTTGACTGGAAAGCCCCAAATGATTGATCCGAACTGGTTGAATGCATACTTCAATGCTGCAAACTCCAACAAGTATGGCATGTACCGTTCTTCTGTTGGTGAAGTCCATTTCGACACAAATGCAATTGGATGTATCCTGGTAGTTGTTTCACCTGATGTCTCTTGGAATGGGAATTGTTGTGCTAATACTGCTCCAAAGCTGTCTTTGCATCCATCACTAATGACGATGAATGGTGATCTGTCAAATGTGGGTGCTTTGAGTACTGGTTCCATTAAGAGGATCTGCTTGAGTTTCAGGAATGTGCGAGTGTGTCATTGCTCCCAGAAGGTTTCGAGTTTGTGTTCTCTCAAAAACTGCCTATACTTACATTTTCCTCCTTTTGCACTAATTGGCGGTGCATCTAGGTTGCATAACATATCCGTGAGTGGTCCTGCAATGTGAGCATAGTCTTTAATCAATGATCTAAAGTATCCTGTCAAACCTAAGAAGCACATCAGTTCTAGCAGGTTTGATGGGACCAGCCACTCAGTGACTGTGGCAATCTTTGTTAGGTCTGGCCATATGCCTTCTCACCCCACTTGTGCTCCTCCAAAAATAACCTCATTCATAAACAGTTGCATTTTAGTGGGCGATATTGACAGATCTCATTCTCTGCACCTGGTAAAAAACATGTGTAAGTGATTCAACAATTCACTGAATACATTTCCTGCCATTGCACCATTGTCGATGTATAACTCCATGAGCAGTTTGACTAGGATATCTGACAAGGCCATTGCTGTGAGGTCACTAAAGCATGATGGGGCTCCTTGTACACCCATTGGCATTCAACAATATGCTTCATATCCTCATCCTTCTGTATAGAAACATAGATATGGCTGACTGTCTTCCTCTACTGGTATTGCATAGAATCTGGCTGCGAAGTCCAATATGCAAATATATTCATGTCCTGCTAGATGTTGCTGCTTCGCTGCGATGTCTCCTTGTGGTGTTGGTGCAACCTGAGACACTTTGTTGATGTCATTGAAGTTCTGGCAGATGCGCCATTTAACTTTCAGTGCATTGGTTGACTTCGACCTTGGTTCTGCTGCCAATACTAAGTCCATGTCGATATCTAAGTCCAGAGGCTCACTGAGTGCAATGCATTGTTCATTGACAATTTGTCATATGTCATCCATTGAGAGGCTCATTCCTGCATGTGTCTTCTGGACCAGGACTGTTGATGCGATGGCCTTAACCTTGTCTGATTTGATGAATCTTGTAACCCCTGCTTCCCACATGTTGTCCAATACTGGGAATAGGTATTCTTGCTGCAGCCTCATTAATGGTCATTGATGTACCTTCTTTGTGAACATCACATCTGGTGGGATCTGCAGTCAAAATTTGATGAAGTCTACCAGTTTCACCTCTTGTACTGATAGTGCGAACACATCTGCAAATTCCACAATGAGTGCTTGAACTTGAGTTTGTTGGTCCTCCATGAGGTAGTCTCCATAATGGACTGCATTCACAACTGCTTCTACTCTTGCTGGCCAGAATGGTCCACATTCAGTCAATCTAGTGAAGACATCATTGGGTAGTATCGAGGTTGATGGATCTAGTACATCACCTGTTGTGGATGCTTGCTCCATGTCTTCCACTTCAAAGACTGGTTGAAGATCTTGTTCTCCCACTGAATCTGTTTGCTCTATTAAGATGTTAGTGATTGGTTCAAGTTTATGTAAATCTATGGGTGGTGTTATAGTAGATACATGCAAGATATTATTATTACTGTTTTGTTGAGATATAAGCATCGAAGATGGTATGGATCGATTAAAGGTGGTACTAGATGGGAAACGGATGGCTGTAGGTAAACAGGGAGTTGGTAATGGTTGAAACATAGTGAAGTTCAAAATTCAATGGAAGTCATTACCATGCAGGAGTAGTATCGCATCACTACTGTAGTCGTGTATTGCATGCACTTGTTCCAATAGTGGTTTTCCAATTAGCATGCACCACGAGCCTCCACTAGGAAATACTTTGAAGGATGTTTGAATATTGATTGGTCCCCAGGAGATTGTCCCCGTCCATATGCCAGTTGACAGTACTAATGAGCCATTAGCCATACAAAGCGTTCTGGAGGATGGACTTAGTGGAGAGAGTCTTCTTGCAATTCGCTGAAAGGCTGCTGTGTCAATTGTGTTGATCATGGTGCCATTGTCGACTATAGCCAGGATTCGTATTTTTTCTCCTGTGGTCCATGCAGGTGTGGTACTGCCATGAATGGATTGCTTGTTTGAGTTCTGATTGCTTGCCCTGCGTCATCCAACAGATAAACATCAGTGATAGTATTGCTAGATATAGTGGAGGGTACAACCGGGTGTGCACTTGATGATAGATTCTCAGATGATGTTACTATGTCCGTAACTGAAGAAGAAAGATCTGTAGTCAAGGGAGTACTAACTGGCAATGAGTTAGCTTGTGAGGGATGAAAAAGTGACTTGGGAGGCATAGATGATCCATTCTCAGTATGTACATTATTGAGTGCTTGCGGTGCTGCAGAGGATGAAAAAGTGAAATGTTCTTGCTTTGTTGACATGAGTGAATGGTTGGAGGATGGACTCGAATCTTGTGGGACTACTGCTGGTCCACCATTTGCAGTGGTCCCCCATAGTTTTCTGAGCTCCACTCGTATCCTTGGTCCAGAGTACCTGTCCCTTTGTATGGGTCTCCCCAACTGGTTTCCTCCTGCAGTACAATATGATAGACTGGTGCAGGCACTGTGTTATTTTGAGGCTGAAGGTATGGATGGTGCATTGTGGCAACATATTGGACTGGTGTGGGGAATGAAGTTCGTGATGTCTGTTGTTGTGTTGCCTGTCATAACAACCCTGCCACATACTGACACCATCAAGTCTTGTGTGGACACAGCTGGCTTGAGGCTGTGCACTGCAAGCTAAGGTGTGTTGGTTCTGTGACTATCCCACAACTATAACACTCTCCCAAACCCAATATAGCTGTTCCTGGACACAAGGGATATGGTTGTTCTAATGATGGAGTGCCCTCCATACTGTAAGACCTGTGCCATGGGCTGACGTCTGCCTCATACTGCCTCATTCCAGACTCTGTATTGGGCCTCTGCAGTACAAGGGCCACCCTTTCTAAGATCTGGGTGCAAGACATCTGTGCTCATGGGGCAAATGCTCCCCTGTTGTTACCATATGCCATGTTGGCATGCCTGTGTTTGCTGTGAATAACAACAGATTAAGGGTGTTTGGTGATTGTGTTGGTGCAGGGAAGTTCATGGTAGATGCATGGTGCATGAATTGTTGTGGGGCCAGTGAAGAGAATGCTGCACTTTGCATCTTGAGTTTAGAGATTTCTACATCTTGTGCCTGTTCCTTGTCCAGATTCTTGCACCCTCGTTTGAGCTTAACATTTGGCATGTCTTGGATATTGTCCATGAATTTGTCTCATGAGTTGTAGACACACTTGAGGTGGTCTTTCAACAAGTCCAGGATACCCTCCAGTGCGTACTCAATCATTGTACCATCCACATCACCCATTCCCATCGCTAAACATGAAATGTTGAGCACCCAGGTTACATGCGCATAGTTACCCGTTCTTCCTTCTTGCGTCCATACTCCAATTTCTTCCTCCTTTAACACTTGTGCCATAATGCATTCCTTCTGTTGTGCTTGTGTGAGCTTAGGGCGCTTAGGAGGTGGCCAGCATTTGAAGAACTCATGTTTGAGATTGGTGAATGAGCTGAGATGTAAGGATGTTAAGTTATGGTACCATTCTTCTGTGACTTCTCCTGGTGTCAGCTGCATACTGAACCGTTGGACACACTGTGTATCTGTCCAGGCTATGGGGAGTAATAGCTCGAATTGAGCAAACCATGCTGATGGGTTTTCATTCCCTCCATAGTCGCCATAGAATAGTGGCACTGATTTCACAGTGTCTGGCATGTTGGTTGACCGTAGTTTATCTGTAGCTGTCCGAGGTTTGCTTGATTTTGACATCATTAAGGGAGGTGGTTTGCAAGGTGCTGATGCTGCTCTCACTACCATCTGACCTGTCAGTTTGGTAGGTGTGACTGACAATACTGATGTCTCAGTAGAATCTGAGGGGGGGTTGTTGTCTTCAGGTGTGAAATGTGCTGGGTGAAGGCAAAATGCGCCTCCGGATTCTCCCATTGACTTGTGCTCAGCATAGCAGGGTAGTGGAAGAGAAATATTCCTTCTTCTTGGTGTCACTGGTCCCGTTTCCAATGGGTTTGAAGGGGATGAAGAGGGAGGAATCGATGATACTGTTTCTCTTTGCTGGAGGTGCTGCAACTGTGCACAATCTTCAAGTGAAATTTGACCTGATCCAGATTCTTGCTTGATTTTGTGGGTCACTTCCCCACTCTCATCACCATATGTCCAAGCCAGCCTTGTACTCGGAAGAGGATGAAGATGGTATCTAGTCGTGTGTGTCTCTCTGTTGTACATACATGCATGTATACTATATGCTCATGGACTCCGAGCCCAGGACCCCAGAATCTGCTGGTCAGGTCCTTGCTCCCCTAACCTCTGCATCTCCCTAACCACATCATCCTGCTGCCCTCGTCTCCCCGGCTCTCACCCAACGCTCCCCACTACAGTGGCAAACCATCCTTGACATTATCTCTAATGGAATTTGCAACAATATTGTGTGTAGAGGGCATGGAGACTTGTCCGCTGTGACAGTGACCACTTTCAGCATTATACATGTTAGCTTCTGCACTCCTTTCGACAACTTGGGTGGTGCAGCATAGCAAAGGCTGGTGTGCAAACACAACAATTGCTAGACACTTGATAAAGTGCCTAACCAAAAATATTGTTGTAAGGTTGATGCTCTGCCTAGCTGCTACACTTGCAAGCAAGAATGTTCGACCCTAAAGGGAATTGCTACTGAGAATGGCCAATGATACTAAAGACCTGAAAGTGCATGGAGTGCAGGAACAAGTGCATGGGTATGTAGAGCACAGGAATGCGGAAGTGCAGTCAATGAGCAGTCAATGAATGGTCAATGGGTGGTTGATGCAGAAGTGTGAGATGCTAGGGTAAGGGGTAGGGAAGTCTTAAGGAATGGTGCAGGTAACAAGTGAGGGCAAGGGTATTGATTGCATGGGTAAGGAAAGTCAAGACAAGGTGTCCAGGTATAAGGTAACCAATAGGGGCTAAAAAGTGCGCACTAATGGTGACTGTGTCATATCCCATATGCCAGACATAGATCCCATCATATTCCCACGCTTTCCGGACCTATTTCCGACCCCATATCTGACTCATTCCTGGATCCCCTATCCCCTATCCTGTCCACCCTACACACATTCTGTCCAGCAAGACATCCAGACTTTACCTCCTCTCGGATTCCAGACTACATCCACCACCTCACATATCTCAGTCCTGTTTCTGCCCTGCCTTCTGGATCCCCAGATCTCCAGACCTCCAGATATTAACTGTACTATCTCCAGACCATTCCCACCCTCCATCCGAGATCCTGCACCTATCCCCAATTAGGCATCTCTGCCTTTCCAGTTCTCAGTTATCTCTGTTTCCATCTTGCTGATTGATCCTTGTACTAGTTTCATCTCCGAGTTCATTTACTTATGTTCTGTCTTACTTACCAATGTGTTTCCGCATGCTCGTACATAGCCTTACTCCTTTGCTTACTGATCCTCTTGGATATCCTCTAGTATATAACCCCTGTACAACTCCTGTAGAGTCCTCAGTCTGAATATCATCTTAGTTCCTGCTCATTCCTGTGTCCTCCAGACTTGAGATAAGTCTCTTGTCATATTCCGAGTCTTAGGATTGCATCCTAGACTACATTTCCGACTCTACCTTAAGGGTAGTCCATCCTCTGTTAGTTTCTAGTCCAGATTAGTCTTATCCACTTGCCCAGGTAACATCCAGACATCCATCAGATTTATCTCACATTTCAGATCCGGACATCTGTTATCCACCCTAGTCAAAACCCGGAAACTCTGGACGACTGTTCTAGCCCCTGGAAATTAAGGGCACATACTCGGGAAAGGGGCACAGCGTACAAGCTGAGGCCAAGCCCTTGTGATCCGACCCCCTTGAGCACATGACCTTAACAGACTGCTCCTAAGTAAAACCTAAGGGAAGGAAATACCATAGAAGGGAAGTAAATATGAAGTAGTCACTCTAGGCACTTTATACTAGCTAAACCCTCTTGGAAATGGAAGGGACAGGACAGACAGGCAGTAGGAATATGTAAAGACATGTAATAAGGCTGCAACACTTATTACAACACACAAGGCAAGGCAAAATATGTACCAATGAGGTAGGATGGACAATGGACTGATGTGGGACATCTGTAAGGTAATCTGAAGGCATGGGAATTCGACTGCAGGTATGTGCACAGCATGGTATGAAGAAGAAATTGGTACTAGGCTGTTAGCAACTAGCACTACTTATCCTAAGAGGCGCAAGTTGGTAGATCAGCCTGAGAGGACTGCTATTGAAGCACTTCCTTCAAATATATGCAGGGGAAGCAAGTGAGCAAAGGAGTTAAAATCTATAGTGGCCTAAGAAACTAGAGCATGGGCTGTATGTATACATTCTAGTTCCTATGTCAAAAATTGACCATGAGCAGGGGAAAAAATCAACCAGTGTTAGTATCACAAGTGCAAGATGAATACTAGAGGATATGTGCGAGTGCAGTGAATGCTGGATACCAGTGCAGTAGATATAACATGCACAAAATCGACTGCACTTGATAGAGTGGCTGGACACAAGAGAAATAGTGTGAGAGAAGGACTGCACTAAGTTACCGGTCATGGGTTTGGTGTTCTTGCAAAAGCCTAAGTATAAGGTCCTAGCAGTACGGAACTTCAGAGCAGTCAAATTGCACAAGATTTTCAAGTATGAGCAAACAGAATGAATTGCACAAGGTCTACAAAAATAATGTGGGAGTGACTCTCCTATAGAGCTGAGTCCAGGGGAAAGGGAACTAACTCAATCGTATGTACTGCAGTCATTTTATCATAGCGCATGAAGGTCCAGAATGTGTAGGCGAGAATTGTAGCATAGTAAGTGAGCACACAACAAGTCTATAGGTAATAAGACATCATGCATTGCGGAACATGAGTAACATGTAATAAGACCTGCAGCTTGTTTAGCAATGATATTTGGGAAAAATAATGCACCAGCAGAGATAGGTGGACATGGATAGGACATGGGAGGATGGATTCCTAGGACCGGACCAAAGCTAAATGGGAGCACAGGTCATGGGAGGAGTGCGTGCCTATTGTCAAAGGAGTGTACTAAAAGTGGATGAGTCAATATATATGGATTTAATGATCAGTGCTTTATCTCCTTTCCTGGGAGTGAGAAGAACCATGCTAGTGATCATATGCACCTAGCGCTGGTATGATCATCACAGCAGGAGTGAATGTGCAAGTCTGGAGTGGGTTGAGTGTGGGAAAAGCAGTCGATGCAGAGTGGTCATGTACTGATGCACCTAAAACACTTTATCAGGTGAACTGACAGTGTGCAAGGTGCAGGAAATGCGTGGGTTAATGTGCAGGAACATGAATAGTAATGCATGGTGTGTGCGGGCATCATGGGAAAGTGTGGCCTAAGGAGCGGACAATGGTTTGTAGCTGAAACTAATGAAGGCCGCATATAGGGGAGTGATGAGTGATACGAGGGCTACCTTTCCATCACCTATATCCCTAGCAGGAATATGATCATCACACTGGGGTTGAGGGTGGTGAGTGTCCACCATGGAGGGTGACACAATGGAAGGCAATGTAGAGACTCATGCTTCTGTATGCCCATAGAGCCCTATATTACAATGTATCTGCATACAGTTCACAGCATGAACTCACAGTATCATTCCCTCACTCAGCCTATGTATGCATGACATGTGTGCTACTCTCCCATAGTGTGTTCCTGTGCATGTCCCACATGCTTTCCCACGCTTCATCACCCATTATCCAGGAGCATCCATCCATTATCCAGCAAGTCTTACTGGTACATTTTTGCATTTATCCTTATCATGACACCATATTTCATCATGGACCCTCACTTACATATACCTTCTTCATTCCTGCACCTTACTCGCATCAGCTCTGCATCGTGGGAATGCGCTTAGTCAGCTTTTGCATGTTGGTACTTCACATTTTTATCACTTAGTTGGTTACCACTCAGTTTCCAGTTAGCATCCCTTAGCATTCCTCAGTATAGTTTGCGCCTTAGGAGCCATAGTCAGTAGCATTTAGCAATCACACTCTATCATCATCGCATTTGTTGTTCTCGCACCTGTCAGTATCAGCCATCACCCACCCTTAGTCTTCATTGCATTCCTAGCCCTTTGCACACTTCCACTGTCCTGCATGATTTGGGAATCATGCATGGACATGACTACTAGGTAGCCCCCTAAAAGATAAAGTCTGCTAGCTTAGGCATCAGGCTAGTCAACCTATACCTTGGTTTCAAACCTTGATCAAATAGTTCAGTTTCCCCTCTGTGATTCATGAATTTATCATATTCTGAAGAAAAGTCATTTGTGAGATGGGAATCACATAATGACCTAGTTGATATTGTGAAGCAATAAGAAGGTTAAGGTATTGCCTTGCCTTTGGTTTATTCACTTTGGCTAGAGAAAACCATAGAGAAAAGTTCAAAGCCTAACAAAAACCCATCTAAAAAGCCTGAGTTTTGTGTCTTGTTATTGTATTATTATTTCTGAGTTGTTTTCTCTAGTATTTCCTTGATTTATTTTTCTATTGGGATGCTCTGACCCATCAGATACTTCACAAAATTGTACCTACAGGGTATGATGTCATAATGATGTCATGATGTCATTTGTTCTGGATGCTCTGCTCCACTTGCTAGAATGTTCTGCTCCACTTCTGATGTCATTGCTCCGCTTTTTTACTTACATAATATTCCCACACAAAATGTATATAAGGAGGGCCCATTCTCCCCCCCAAAAAAAAATAGGATAGGATAGGATAGATATTGCATTCATGCTTGAAATACTGCAAGCCAGTGCTTACACTGGCAAAGTGTAAATTGAAAGATGATATCTGATCAATCAAAATAAGTGTTTCAGCCTGAATTCCAGTAGAAATACAATGTGTATCCAGGGATACCAATTGGTAAAGGTTGTTGATGAAATCAAATCAAGAAAGTAGTGACTTGTGCGGAATGTTTGAACACTGCAGATGATTTCAGGTGCCCAACCATGCGATCTTCGAAGTATTCTTCCTGCAGTTTCCAGTGCGTGGTGCAATGTTCAGCCTCGACCCATCAATAACACCATGTGGTTTATTGACCCAACACAGGTTGGAACGGCGCCCAAGTCAACCTCGTGACAGAAGTTATCTATAATTATTAAGTGCAACATGAGCAGAATCCACAACCTTTCTTCTATGCCATGTACCATGACTGTCTACGAGCCTCTAAGCATTGTGGACGTCTGCATTACTACTATAAACGCTTGAACAGAAAGATAAGGGTGAAGTTATGGCCAGACTAACCAATTCTTGTACCGAACTCATTTACAAAAATTCTAATAATGCTACAGCTTCTTGACTTCCCATGGTTCATCCAAAAACAAACCCACAGCTGGAATCTGTGCCTGAAGTTCGGAAATTCTTTCTGCACCGATGCTATAGAATTGCATCAGCTCGATTATTTTATCCAATGTGTTGCGATCTGCATGTTCAAGGAACGTCAATCCCCTATCATACTCCTGAATCTTGGTGTGAACTTCTCCGCTCATTGGTGAGGCAAGGTAAGAAGCGACGGCAAGCTTGATAGCCCTGCGAGATAGTTCATGGCTTTCTGACACGAGATAAAGTGTTTGCAACACCAGGGTTAAGTCGATGAGGTAGCACATGAAGCGCCTAAGCACCACATGGCTAGAGAGTCTCAGTATTCTTTAGCTCAAGGACAAGTAGCAGTACGCACGACGTCTGGTACACATCGCGAACCCATAAGGCAAGAACAACACTTGCTGCGATCGGTACCACGATGGGAGCCGCAGGTCCCGCCAGCGCAGACATAATGCCTGCAATAGTACCCACGATGGGGAGCCCAATAGCACTGTGGAGATTCAATGAGATAAATTTTCATCCGTCACTCAACAGACCGGCCTACATGGTCTGGGCAGGATTGGCTGGTTCATCATCTAGCTTATCGACCATGTTCACGATCAATGTCCTGAACTCTTTGCTGTGCAAGTGCTGTGTGTAACTCATGTGAGGATAGGATGGCAACAAAGAAACGACTATTACACAATGAGGGTCGTGGAAGTTCCACACAGCAACGATGTCAGTGTGAAGCACATTCAGACAGTCCTGTACCACACAGTTCTTGAATGCTGCGCTTGATACCAACACTTTCCAATATCCTGTAACATATGATGGCTCAGATTGTGCTCAGGGACTACCAACATCGAATCGAAACAGACTTCTCTTGCCGACCCTGCCGATTTCGATTCGTAAATAACAAGCTAAGAACAAAGCAAGTAAGGCCTACTCAATTGATGCATTTATTTTGAGTCTGGGGTCTACTCGCTGGGCGATGGAGGTCATCACCGAGGCCTCGGGCGCAAAGTGCTGACGGACAAGGTTTTCGGTCATCTGGATCAGAGGGGCCAGTGTTTCCTTATGTCGTCCTTTGGCTGACATCATATATTTCAGAGGCGCGCGTGTATGGATCAGATTATTGGTACCCACTAGATATTGCAGCGTGGGGTATATGACGCCCGGCAAATTTCTGTAGGGGTCGGATGCAAATATCTTTCAGCTCAGCATCTGCTTTTTTCTTGACAAGTTTCTTGAGGGCGTCCTCCCTCAACCTTTTGAGAGAGGAGTTATCCAGAGTACGCTCCACGCGGTCGAGGAGCATATCGTATTTGGTGAGAACGACGACCACTGGTACTTTGACAAAAGGGTGGGTTCCACCTGTGCAAAATGATAGACATCGATCAACGTACTGTTTCCTAGCTTTCCATCACGCTTCAGTGTGAGAAACGTCTCTGTGCCAGTCTCCAGTAAACGCCCGCCAGCACGGGGTATTTCAAAGCAAAGCCTTCCGTATTTGTTGTCAGTTTGTTATACAGACACATCAGGACAGAGACCCTACCAAACAGCATGCAGTTGATCTTTCAAAGCAGGCTCAAATCTCCGATGTTGAATAAAATCTTGGACGATTTTGACGTTGTCTTCTTCCCCCGGTTCAAAACCTTTGCTGTCATGGAGAGCAAACCTATCGTTCTGTTCTGAGATAAACTCGGTATTGATGTTGGCGTCGCCCGGCCGGTCATGTGAGGTAAGCTACGGCAACAGCATCAGTAAATCAAGTATTTTAGTGTCGCGAGCAGCTCACAGCTTCTTCTACTCCGAATGCCTGATTGATCAGTGAAGACTTTCCGACACCGGTCTATTTGAAGCACGTTGTCAACACAGACGTGAGACCCATGAGGATATGATACCTTTCCTATTACCAAGATTCGGAAACTCCATGCGCCTTTAGTGTCGATCAAATGATAGCGCCTGATGGTTATCCTAACTCACCGAGGACAAATCTGAATGATTTCGTCAGTAGTTGACTGGAGCTCCAGTTTTTTACCCGAAGACGAGACAAGTTGCTCAGCTCGCTATCTACGACTGAGACGAGCTCTGATGCAAGATGTAGATTCTTACTTTCGTTGTTGTAGCTCTGGAAAGCTCGATGACGATCTTGAATTTTTTATGAAACTTGATATATTCTGTGCATGTGGCGAGTCTGTAAGTATGGTGAGAACGATATGAATGATTATTCCTTAACCTCGTTTGTTGGGTTCTCCTCTTGCACTAGACATACGGAGGATATCTTCGATATCGAAATGAATGTCTTCATGCTCGGTCTTCATTCCAAACAGACTCTTATGCTGTAGATGTAGGGAAAACGAGTCCCCAAGAGAAATCTCCCTACAACGACACTGATTCAGACGGGCACATTCGTCTGGGTCAAGCCCTTACATGGGTGGAGAAAATGTCTGTCGCAAAGTTTTTCCCGTTTCGTGTTCAATTGAGATGTGCAAGTTGCCAATTCGTACTTCAGCAATCTCGGCATTCTTTCCCGACCTGCTGAAATCGACGGAGACACCTATGTGATATAAGTATTCAGTTGGATTGATCATTCAGCCGACGCGAGAGTTGATCACCAGAGATGTGGAGCGGACGGGGAACAGATGAGGTATGGAGAAAGTTGGCCATTGTGACCTCTAGTTAGGGAGAATAGTCCCCGCACACTAACGATCTAGAGTGCAGGCTAAGCGCTACCTCCGAAATATATATGTTATTTGTCAGAAACCATATTAAGTACTTACAATTGCGCTAACATTGTTTAGTAAAGGTTGGACCCCGTGAACTTCGTCAGAAAGGTACGAACCTGTTTTATGTGTGCACTGTCCCAAGGACTTCTGCACTCGACGGTAAACGTCAACCTGGTCGACGTCCGACACCCATTAGCGGCGGTTCCCGTAGGTTGTAAGAAATGAAAGGCCGTGGAGAAGTTGTTTCTCAACGACTGTGGAAGTTGCAAGACGTGTTGAAGTTAACTGGGGAGGTTGATGTCACTCACGTTAGCCTGGTGATGAAGCTAAGGGTGACGTGTAGCTGCGCGTATGTCATTGGCGACATCAGATGGACGCCAAGAACCACTATTCATGACGTTGACAGTACGCGGCACGTGGCGACAACCTCAGCATTTCGATCAGGAAAAATGTGTTCACTTACCGAACGGTGATAGAGGTCCTTTCCCTCTGTAAATTGATCCGTTAACCAGGGAGGTCACAAGAGGTCTGACACAGCCCCACCAGCTCCTATCAGTGACTTTAATTTATCCGGATCTGAGGCATGAGGCGTTAACTTTCACACGGTCACTACAAACGATAAGTCCACACACACTGAGCCCTGAGACGCTTCCCAATCTCTATGAATTCTTCAAACTTAAGACAGAAATTCGATCGCTTCCGAATTCTCATCATAGGAAGAGCGAATGCAGGAAAAACCACCATCCTCCAGAGGGTCTGTAACACACAGAAGAAACCAGAAATATATAACAGCGCTGGGAATAAGGTGCGGAACATCATACTAGTACTACTAGACTGGTAGAGCCTAGTGATAAGTGTCTGCTCATCAGATTAGTGCTGCCATTTTAATGCCATCTAGAAAGGCAAGTCGTATAGTGACTCTACTTATCACTGCTGGCTTTTGTTGGCAACATGACTCAACGTATTCTCAGCGCGGATTGCACGACATCGAGAATGAAATGGTGTTTCGAAGCAACCCAGGATTCGTCTTTCACGATTCACGTGGGTTTGAGGCAGGCGGTGACTCTGAATTCGACAAGGTGAAGGCTTTTATCGCAGGCCGTTCTAAGGAAACCGATTTGAAGAATAGAATCCACGCCATATGGTAACTGGTCAAGTTGGCATCACGGGCTGGCTGACTTTGACACAGGTACTGTATCCCGATGGATGAGTCGAGTAGGTCTTTCACAGAAAGTGAAACCAAATTTTTCTCTCAGTGCGATACTGGGAGCAGTAAGTGTTTGCACTCGACTATTGTCGATCGACTGACTCACAACCCTCAGTCCCAGTGATAGTATTATTTACTAAATTTGATGCTTTGTATGATGTCTCATACGCACTGCTCAAAGAGGATGATGAACTCCTATCGAGGGAAGACGCTCAAGCACTGGCACCGAAGCACGCTGAAGAGTTATTTGCGAATGGGCCACAATTAAAAACCCTATACAACCCCAAGGAGATCACATGGCCTCCAAGATGTCACGTATGCCTCCCTAGTAAGTTGTTAATAGTTGAATTGTAATTGTGATAAACAATGACTGTTGTTTTACACTCAACATTAGACATGGACAAGAATGATGCAGATTGTGCACCACTCATGAAACGAACGGCTGAAACTCTGGATAACGACGTGCTCAAGCAGTTGTTCGTCTCAACTCAGCAGACCAACTTGGAGTTGTGCATAAAATACGCAGTCGAAAGGCAATTATTCAAATCTTATTTGCCTATAATGACCTGAGCACTAACGACCAAAATTGTTCAGAACACTTGCGGGACTTGTTGATTCTGCTGAGTCAATCTCATCTGAGATTTTATTCAACGTCGGATATCACGAGGAATCAATAGGCAACTTGGGTGCCTGGTTTCCACATATTTGGGTGAGATTATTCGAATGTTCAAAATTGCTTTCGCTCATGTTCAGTCATTGCTCGCAGACGGTACGTCTGTTGATGCCGGATCTGGAATGCTAATTGAAAACACCGCCTATCCATTGACAGTGGGTGAGTGCGTTAGTCCTCCTTTGAGCTCGAGTCGTACTGATACAGGCTATTGCATACTGTTCAGGCTGTGAGTCTGTTTATCCTCCTTCAGGCTGGAGCTATGCTGATCGAAGCCAACGCTCACTCTTCATAGAAGGCGAGTCTGGTGATCCTCCTGTGGGCTGGAGCCATGCTGATCGAAGTCATTGTCCACTGTTCAGTATGTAAGTATGTTGAGCCTCCCTCGAGCTCAAGTCATGCTGATTGAAGTCATTGCCCACTGTTCCCAGGGGGTTAGTGTATTTATTCTCCTTCGGGCTCGAGTTATGCTGATCGAGGTCATTCCCCGATGGTCACAGACTGTGAGTGTGTTTGGTTCTCATCCGAGCTCGAGCCATGCTGATCAAAGTCATGGCTGGTGTGTTGTCAGGATGTGAGTGTGGCCATCCTCTGACGACGTCGAGTCTTCAACTCATTGACGAGACTGACAACCTGTTGACAGGCCGTGAGTTTGTTGATCGTATGTCGAGCTCGAGCCTTACTGACCGAACAATTTACCGGTCTCTTGGCAGATTGTGAGTGCGCTCATTATCCGCGTGCCTTACTACTCAATAATGATATTTCCGCTCTGTTCATAGCGAGTGAGTGTGTTGATCATTTATGGAGCCCGAGCCTTGCTGACTACAGTCATCGCCCGCCTGTTGACAGAGAGTGAGTGCATTGATCTTCCATTAAATTCGAGCCTTCCTCACCGAAAGCAATTGCTGATTTGTTGGCAGAACGTGAGCGCATTCATCCTCCACCATCCTTGAGCCATGCTAACTGGAGGAATTACTGATCTATTGACAGCTTGTAAGTGTGTTCATCCTCTGCTGACCTCTTACCTTGCTCACTGAAGCAATTGCTGTCATGCTATTAGGGTGTGAGTGTGTTCTTTCCCTGTCGATGCTCACAGTTGCTGATCCATTGACATGTCAGATTGTGAGTGGGTTAATTCGTCGAGCTCGACTCATGCTGATTGAAGACATCACCTATCCGTTCACAGGAGGTGAGAGTATTCATCGTCTGTCGAGCTCGAGCATTGTTGATAGAGGATATTTCCAATCCCCATTCACAGTCTGTGAGTGTTTTCATCTGCCGCCGAGCTCGACCCTTGCTGACTGACGTCATCACTCATCCGTTGACAGATGGTGAGTATCTTCATCCTCATTCGAGCCTGAGCCTTGCTCACTAACAACAGGAAGTCAGTGTGTTAATCCTCCGTCGAGCTCGAGTTGTACTCACCACTCACATTACACATCCGTTAACAGACTGTGAGTGTTCTGCTCCTGGAGTCTTGCTCATTAATGACATCGCTGATCTGTTGGTAGAACGTGAGTTTATTCATTCTCGGTCGATCTCAACCTATGCTGACCAAAGGTGTTGCTTATTGACAGAATGTGAGTATCGATTTTGAGCAGAGGTGGACTATTTTCAACTTTCCATGAATCCACCAGCTTTATGGTTATCATTGTGCAGAGATACGGTCTAGGATACTCTCTATGGTATGTCCAGATGATCAGACTACACATAATTCTCATGTTGAAAATGTGCCAGGCCCCCGGCTTGTCGCCGTTGGAAAACATCGTGCAATTCAGTTCTGGTGATTTTCGAGGCAATGTTGCAATGACACTTACTCATTATCAATCACGTAGCTGCTGTCATTATTTTCGAGCACTCTTTCTATCTGTTCTACCGGCAACGCTATCTTCGGTCCGTTCACCCTGTCCGTGTTGCTCTCCAGCGATACATGGCGTCTCCGCATGCAGCTGCCGTCAGGGAAGCTGTGAGCATTGCCGTCCGCGCATATCAAGGAAACCCCTCTATTTGGAGGGCATTGCTACCTTTTGAACGCTCTCAAAGGAAAGCAGAATTAATCAAAACAATTCTCGAGGTCATTTTGCAACATCGCCTGCGTATGCTTCGACTCTCAAGATTGTAGCGCTCCCACTGATTTGTTTATTTATTTGTCTTCAGCGAGACCTTAATGCTATGCAATGTACCACTAGGTTTATGATGTTTAGAGTTGAGCCGTGGTTTCTTGGTGAATGTGGGCGTTATGAATGGTTTGCTGAGGTGGTTTAAGGTTTTGGCACTGTATCAAATGTAGTATGAAGATTGTTGTGGTACATTCATTCCACATACAAATGATGTACAAGTATCCACTAGATCTGCACCGGTTGGCTTGACTGTATTATACTTAAACGAACATGTACGACAGTCCAAGTAATGACCCTATATATAAAAAGTCCAGATGAACAATCATACACCAGTATACCACATATATCCAGATATCAAAGAGCGTTGGTAGGTAGAGATGTGTGTGAGATGAAATGAGATGATATGGACGTGAGACGGATGAGTTATATCCGTATGAGAATGGATCCACATGGTTATTCCGAGTGGGGCGGGAGGCAGCAATGCTCTCAATCAAGTCCACATCCAGGTGCGTCAATGAATGTCAACGACATCAACAGTATCAGGATGCTCGTGTGATGTCGGAAATCGCCATGAGGGAGTGATGACTTCATTACGCGAACCCAACGAGTTCCTGTCAGGGCTGTCGCTCCGAGGTAGGCTATGATCCAAACCAGTAATATTTTGGCTCCCACGGGCAACGGTGCCAACGCCTGCCATACCTACACCAGCCTCCGCAACGTCGCTATCACTGCTCTGCGAGCTGCTTCTTCGGTGATGTTGGTCTGTGAGTAAGGGAGTGTATGTGCTTCCCGGCGCGCCACTGATTTCATCCGACGTCCGTCGATGATTCGTGGTCAAAAAATCGGGGGAAGTGGGAGAATCGGGCAAGGGCGCATCAGTGCCTACAATCGTATCTCGATTCGCAGCATAAGGATCCCAAGGATCGCTCAGGTCGAATATCGACGGAGGCGAGTGATCGTATTTCCATTCTCCAAACTCTTTGGCTGGATCTAGCTCAACACGGGTCCCGTTCGAGTCGAAAGTATACTCGGACACTTTCTCTTTCCTCGTCGTGTATGAGTTGTACGCAAGCGTCCTGAGGGTACTGGCGGGAGGAGCATCATCGCTTGACTGTGAATTCCGCCTCGTAAGCTGGTAGGCCCTATATTCGCCTTCGCCTTTCTTCCCTCCATCCGTGTCAACCATTCCCTGTTTCTTCCACTGCCGCCGCGTCATAAACCATTTCAACCCGAAAAGTGTCACGCATAGCGCGAAGAAGCCGATTAGACCAATAAGAACTTCGAGGCCCACCGACATCTTCGTATCGTTTGAAGAAACAGCCTGTTGTGACGGTGAGCCGTCGAGCGGCTGGTTAAGGACGCGCACGTTGTTGAACTCATCAAGCGCTTGAGTTATATTCGTGAGTCCCATGAGTCCGAGTGTTGGGCGGATTCCAGTGTATACAGACATGTTAAAGGGTGAGGGTTCGTATGCAAGCACGGTATAGACGTTGCGCATGAAAGGAACGCCGAGGACCATATCCCCGATGTCGGAAGTGGCGGTAAGTTGTGAGTCGTCAGCTTGTATAAGGCCGACGCAGTACTGGGAGTTCTGCTGCCCAGACGGCTCGCTGGTGAGGTCGAGGGGATGGATGGGTAGTTCGGGTTGGCCATCAAGAGTAATGGTCATGTTGAGTGGCGTTGTACAAGGGACATAGTCTAACAGACAATCAACTCATGAAGTACGAGCTGAAGTGAATAAAATACGCACAATTACCGTCCGAGGCTGGGCTTATGCCCAGTGCACCATATATTCCGTTTGCGATAGACGATGTCGTGACGATAAATGGCACCCCAGAGTCGAGCAGCGCAGTGGGGAAGGCAGCGCCAGTCACAGACTCGGCTAGTACTACAGGACGTGCCTGGCCACTTACGTAGACCGCGATGGCCCGAACATTCGTTTTCCAGAACAATATGCCAGCGTCCTGGCTCACAAGCGTCGAATACTTGATTTTCGAAGGATCTGGAACGACAGACGAAGGATGCATACCTATTCCGAGAAGTGATGGAATTGCATCCGAACCAGGACGGGCGAGAGTGAGGGAGAAGAACGGTTGTGAGGGAGCCGTAGAGGCAGGAGTCATGGAGAACAGATTCGAGGAAAACGGTGCGCCATCTGGGTTATTGTTCGTAGCCGGGGGGATTGCTTGTTCGATGACCGAATTGACAGGAAGAGCGAGACCAAGGATGCCGTCGAAATCTAAGCTAAGGGGTTCATCAGATACCGTGTTAGCAGCGGCTGTAAACATTGATAAGCATGATGTAATACAAAAAAGTGACAGAAAACAAACCCAGCGCTTGGTCCTGTACACTGTATGTTCCAAGCTGGACTGTGTCCCATACTATGGGCCCGCTGACGGTTCCGGAGAGGTAATTGATGGTAAAACTAACGTTAGTTGGCGTCGAAGAGGTCGGATCGTATAGGCGACCACTCGTGGATGAACACGACGCAGTGGAACACGATTTTGATGCGATCCACTGTATTTTTAGTAATTAGAAAGGCTGTGTAGCCAAGGAAGGCACGACTTACAAGGTCCGACGAGCCTGTATCAACCTGAAGGGAAAGGTTTTGCTGAGCTGAGCCTACTGACACGGGCACGGTATAGGCACTATATTCAAGCGATGAGCATGGTGAAAAAATGCAGGACCCAAAACGAAATCAGAAGGTAAATTTTTTGACCGTTCGAAAGGCAGAGCCGAACTCCGGATAGAATAATTCAAAGACTCACACTGAATCATAGCTAGTGGTCACCATCTCGAGGTTTAACACCATGCCACTAGCACCACCGGTACCCTCGTCTCGAGCACGTTGCTTGCCTTCCGCCCTGGAAGATACACGGGCGCTTTTGAGTAGTGCCATCGTTCACTAAGAGGATAGAAACAGCGGTCTGAAAGGTCAGGGGTTATAGGGAACATGAGCCACGAAATACAGTGGACTTACAGAGAGGGAGGGGATAAAAGGAAGGCCTGGATGAGGTTTTGAACGTCTAGACGAAAGCCGATGAGGACATGCAAGCTTGGTAGTACCGGTAGATGCGCTTGATAGTCGTCCTTAACTGAGAGGTAGGCTCAAGACAGCACGAAGGGGAATGAATGAGACCGCGGGGAGTAACTTGCGGGGACGACAGAACGAGGTGGTAAAGAACGAGGCGATGCTAGTGATTCCAGATGTCACTCGAGCGCTGTACATAAAAAGTTCCGTCAATTGTATTACAACATGTCAGGAAAGACGCCCAAAAGTCAGTTTTGAACATACCGCAACCAAAATCCAGACTTACTATTATTAATGATATCGTGTCAAGACAGTGTTAAGATCGTTAAGAGGGTATCCTTGTTTTCACGGGCGCGCTCGCCGTCCCGCCCGACGCGCTCGGCAGCGCTGCAGCGACCCTGCATAATCTTCTTTAGGCACTTTATTCGCACACCTCCACGGGCTTTTGAAGCCTAAACACGAAGTGTCAAGTTGTCAAATGCAGGGCCAGCGGACGTGTTACGGGCATTGCACAGGCATCGCACCTTTGTCTACACTCACCACGGTTCTCACTCTATTATAATTATGTAGGTCAGGCACTACCGAAGGATCGAACCTGGCGCGAACAGAAGACCTTCATGAACTTTCCCTACTTCCCGTAAGGAATAGGACAATCCGATGCAGCCTGTGGACGACCTACGATGAGAAACTTGCTATCAAACCCGTGACATTCGTGTAGCAGCATTCGTAATGTTGCAGAAGACGGATGACTGACAGTGACAGCTGAAGTAGAGCAACGATGTCTAGAGCAAGAAGCCGCATCGCGAAGCTGCGAAGAGGTCGATGATCGGCGACTATCACTGAACCAGAGTACCAGCTGCTATCAGCGACCCTTACCCCGCGACTATCTTTAATATTTTGAGTTCGTTTCAATATATGCTAATAACCGATGTAGCAGCCTTATACCACCAGCAAGTATAAATTTGGGTGTGGCCAATGCACTGCGCAGCGTAGTATCAAAGGTGCACGCCGTGCTCCATATCCTCTCATCCTTATCACGATTATGTCCTATTTCGACGTAAAATTGAGGTGGATCCAGGCTTGAAGCTGTACCTGAACAGCATTTGTCGAGAGTTCCCTGATGGGGCAGATAAATACATGGAGCCCGATCTTGATGCATTGATGCCTGTACGGGTTGATAACGTTGATACTTTGCACAGCGCTAAAAATTACTGCAAATGATTATGCCCTACTTGTTGATTGAGTACACTGCAACTCCTTGCCGTTGGCGTGGTGCTGAAAGTCCATGGATATCTAGCAGCGCGTTTACCGCGAAACAGCATGCCATCACACACCAAATTGTCGCCAAGCTAAGAAGTCGGTTTCTGGTAATTTGCGGGAACTACGACTGCTCCACGCCTAGAACCAAAGTCAGGGTTTGTAACTTATCAGCTATTGGTTTAAGAAGCCGCACACACGCACCTCTATATCAGATGATAAAATATTTATCCAAATAGCTCCCCACCAATCCGCAAAGTCGATAAGGACATCGCAACGTTGTCAAAGTCTCCCTAGAAGCCACGACTCGGCTCCATTTAAAATAGAGCAGTCGGAGATTACAAGCTGCGCTCACCTTCATATCCTGCTTTCCACGGTTCCACATTAGATATTTTGTACGAAGAATGACTGACTCATGGCGGTACCACAGGAACGACTGGGAGAAGAGTTGGTGATAGATCTCCAACACGTTGAGAGCAGGGGCTAGCCTGCAAGTTATAAAAGGATTGGTTTGTGACATACACGCATGATAATGGTCATGATCGAGAACACGACGTAAAAATACTGCGTTCAGTCAAGGTCTCATCGATAAGACTTTGACTGAATACAGTTCTTATCGTTGTGGTCACTGCCCTGGTAGTAGCACCGTTGATCAAAAGTCTGCCGTCAACAGACCGTTAGGAGGCAAGTACGTCCTGAAGTTACGTACTTGTTGGTCTGATTCTATCAACGGTTTTTCAATGGCGGTAAAGTGGCTCGCCAGTCTGATCATGTCTTTGCAATAATTGATTTCTTGAGTCATTGCAGGTTGGTGATTCGGAATTTTCCGGTTTGAGTTTTGATTCTGACTCGGCGGCCATCCCTAGGGTTAGTTTCCCCACCTACTAGGTCGCCATCGAATTCCTGCTATAAAGCATGGCTACAAAATACACTGCTAGGGCAAGCACCTCGACTTCTAGCCGTGGTCGATTTTCCTCTGGAACAGACCGTAATTCTAAATTGCGACCTACACATTGTCCGTGGGTTTCGACTTTTGAATGCAATATACATGCTCAATGCGTAATCTCCAAGTCATATCCTTGCCCATCGTCAGTACCGATCTTTTGATAATAAAAATTTCACGCCAACGTAGAACTAGGGACACCACGTGCAATTGCAGGAATCAGTGAAGTCGTTCACAGATGGCTTGCTTAATTGTAAGCCTGCGCTCCCTGGCGTTGATCGCGGTATTGTTATTGCACCTCGTCGCCTTCATTTGACACTAGGAGTGATGACTCTTGAAAATTCACTGGCTTCCTCGGGAAGAACTTTAGCAGATGCACAGGCATTGTTACGGACATTGAGAGCTCGCGTCATGGAGTTATTGAATGGACATAGTCTCTGCATCCCTCTTACGGAGATGAACATCATGAACCCCGATCGTGGCAATACAGACAACGCGCATGTACTCTGGTTGGGCCCTTCGCTGGACACAGAAGACGCGCAGCGCCTCAAATCTGTTAGCGGTGCGTCGATTTTCGTCCCATACTAATTACATTCGCATATCAATGCTCTAATAGAATTTGTGAACAAGGCATTTAGTGACGCCGGGTTTATTCAGGATCGTCGTCCTCTCAAGGTTCGCATCTTTTACTTCCGATTAATCTAACTTAGTGGCCATCGCGGAATTAGTTGCATTGCACAATTCTCAATACTTCGCATCGCAAACCATATCGACAGCCGTTCTCCTATAACGCAATCTTGACGTCGCCGTTTATTCGCGAGTTTGTTCGTACACCGCTAGAATCACATGATTTTCGGGACCCCGTGAAAGTGGACTTTGGTACTTGGAACGTTGATGAGATACAGATATGCAAGATGGGAAGTTACGGACCCGAAGGCGAATACGTGAGTTGCGGGTGCTGTTCGTTGGCGTCATAAATTCGGCGTATGACATGTGGTGCCCAAATTGCGTTTTTATACTCACAGCCGAGGCTTGGAAGGGCCTAGACTGTCGCTACGGTATGATAGATACTTTAAGTACCAGTAATGCTGTGGCTTGCGACGACGAAGGGCTACCCAGAAAAGAAGTTAGGTCTCACGCACAGGCCTACACCTGTGGCACAGCCCATTGTGTGGCCATTGAAAGAGCGATTAAAAGACCGACTTGTATCATCGTGCGACTCTTGTCTCGCTGAACACCATCATCCTAAAGGAGCGCCCGTACATCCACGCAATCCTACTTTCTACGTTCGAATAATGGCTGAAATCAGGAGGAAGCTTGTTATCGTCGGTGATGGTGCTTGTGGAAAGGTACGCCCCTTAACTTGCACGCAACAAAACAAGGAACGAGCTCATATCATTAACAGACATGTTTGTTGATAGTTTTCTCTAAAGGAACATTCCCTGAGGTATTTTCCATTAGTATCGTCAGCCGCCTGTTTGTCTAACTATTCGCTTCATTCGTGTGCACATAGGTCTATGTTCCGACCGTTTTTGAGAACTATGTGGCAGATGTGGAGGTTGATGGAAAGCACGTCGAGCTTGCGCTATGGGATACGGCAGGGCAAGAAGACTATGACCGTCTCAGACCTCTCAGTTACCCAGACACCCATGTCATTCTTATCTGCTTTGCTGTTGACTCACCAGACTCTCTGGACAATGTTCAAGAAAAGGTACGTCTGGCGAATGAGCAATGCCTCATTCGGTCCTGACGGCATCTCCCGAAACTAGTGGATTTCTGAGGTGATGCATTTCTGCGCCGGTCTTCCCATCATTCTTGTTGGCTGCAAGAACGACCTCAGACGTGACCGACGAGTGATTGACGAGCTTAAGAAGACGAGCCAGAGACCTGTAACTCCTGAGGAGGTACGTTTTTGTTTCCTGCCTTGCAGATTTCTTTGGATGATATGTCCACCTTTTCAGGGTATGGCAGTAGCGAACAAGATCGGCGCAAGGCACTATCTCGAGTGCTCTGCTAGAACAGGCGAGGGCGTCCGGGAAGTCTTCCAATATGCTACGAGGGCTGCACTTCTTAGTCGGCCCAAGAATAGCAAGAAACACCACTGCGTGGTTGTGTAGACTATTTTGTCTTACTTTCCACCTCGCCGCACCCCGCCGCTTCTCTGACTACACCCTTGCCCCTGTCAAGAGTCCATACCCTTCACGACTAGTTGTTATTAGCAATCTTCATGATCTGTCCTTTCCCTCGCTCTATTTTTTGCGTGACCGGACACGTGTGCGACCTTGTCAGTATTTGACTCTGCATTGATGTCTCTTTGCTCTTCAGTTTTGAATGAATTCAAGTAGGATTGCATGGACCTTTGGTAGTACGTTCTATATCCACGCTTCTACCTGTTAATCCGCTTCGAGTTTGAGTCACGTGTCTACAATGGCCCTTGTCTCCGATGTTCCAGGAATACGGAAGTGCCAAGTTGAACTGTGAAGGTATTGTGAATTACGCATCGGGCTTTCCCTTGATGAGGTCTTTGCTCTCTAGACGACGTCAAGGAAGTCCAACTCTACAAGCCCTTACTATGGTTGATGATGTGACGCAGAACTGAAACAGCACATTCTCGATGCACAAGCTAAAGTGTACGAGGTTCGCCTTCTCCGATATGAATCTTAATTTTGTTGTGTCCGTGCATTCGCATGCTTGACTAGGAGAGGTACACTTATAAAATAGTGCGTATTCTTGATGTCCTGTTTCCAGACCGTGCCCTGTATCCTCGTACAATCCCAATACGCGCCTTACGGGCTACACATGCACAACGAGCTTGTTGCAACTGCCGGGGGTAACCGTGGCATTGAGGAACCGATTTCTAATCGTGTCATACCAAGGTTAATATTAGGTTAGCTGTCTAACTACCATTCTCCAAATTTCCTGCGCCGTTTCCCTGCATTCTATCTGGTCATTGGTGTGACTAATCATATTCAATCAAGTGAGCTGTGGGAGTTGTGCTGACATACAAGTATAATAGGCAAGCCGGGTTGTGCAAGCGTGCAGGCTTCGTCGCCTGAAGGAACCAACAACAAATATCGGCTGAAGTGCGCCGTTTGCATACTGCGCTGTCCAATACACATGTGCTGGACAGTATGGATGGATAAGCTAGGAAGCTCCTGCCGGACACAAAAATATGTGCTATGCGCACACAAACAAGTGAGATACGCATCCGCCGGATCACTTATTCAAATGCATGACATTTCAGAGGCGCCGCCACTGGGCTAGAAAGAAAACCCGAGACGTGCCTATGCTGTCGAGAAGCATTTGCAGTTAGAGATCCGATGAGGTGAAGTTATATGTAAATTGTTGATCGAGTGGGATTGGTCTCCTAAAAGCGGGGCACCCGTGGTATGTGAAGAACCAACAGCAACTTGAAAATGGATTTCTGTCATTCAGTACAATAGCTAAGCAAATCAGAGAATTCGAAGTGATCAACAAGGACAATTTCGTATGAGAATGGTACTTGAACCACTGCAGCGGACCTCGTTCAATGCGGCTACGGCAGCCGGATCGATAAAAATCAAGACGGTTTATCAACATCTCAAGCTTTCTGGCAAGTTCGTCCCCTCTAATTCCAGGATGTTCAAGTTATCAGAAACAAACCTTAGTATCCGTGATAGGCGCTTGGCGGCGATACTCGGGATCTAGTAAATAGATGAGGGGAAGTCCGAAGATAGTATGCCCCATATCATAAGGGGCCGGCGTGATCATGATCAAACAGTTCAGGAACAATGAACAATGGTGCACATGCGCTATCAGATCGGCTTCAAGTACTGATATACCAATAGGCGAAGTAAAGGCATAGCAATTGCCATATAATTCGTTGGAACAACGGCCTCGTGCTGATCTTCGAATGTTGCAAATTCACAGGGCTTTGATACGGTTCAGGAGCTATCGCGCTTCAGCTTCCGAGCCCATTAATATACCGGAAGGAGAACAACGCAGTTCCGGTCCAGATTTCGAACTCGTGGTAAGGTGTTAACCGACAAGCCGGTAAGCGGGAACCTTAAGAGTATCCAGCCTCAAGTTGTTCAGCCTCAAGCAGCCTCGAGGCCATTCGCGGAGAGAAGTTGTTGATGAAGTTCCAGGGGCCCGCCCCGCGGCACTAAAGCAGCATATGAGTTGTAGAAATATGTTTGAACTGCTTGAACCACATCAAGGTTTCGAGGTGGCCTCGATTCGATGGCAACACTGCATGAGTGTGATGATACGTGATCATGATTAAGGTCCAGGTACGTCGAGTGTACCTTTTTGAGAAAAGCTTGATGTGATCAACCATCTAATCGAGTTCATTGTTCCTTCTGTGGTCCAGACTGTGGACGACTACTGAATTGAATTGACGGAAGCGAGATTAGACAAAAGACAACTCGGACTCCAAAATAGGAAACCGCATCGATGAGGCAGGCTTCAAATCCTGGTATTAATGCAGCTCCACTCTCCTAATATTGCTCCACTGACAATCGTCTATACATTCCGCCCAAGTGTAGCCTGTAATATAGATCTTCATCCGAACCGCGATCATATCTCATTTGCTCTTCGATATCGACAGCATCACTTTCTGACTGATTTCCCCCGTCGTACTGCCAAATTATGATCCGCTTTGAGGGCATGTCTCCAGACGTCATGGAGGCAATCTGCACACCCATGCACCAGATTCTTCCGTTTCAATTTGAATCCCAGTCCGTGCCTTCGATTCAATCCGTGGCTCATGCCTCCAGCTCGAAGCCCGGGTCTTTGTACCTCGGTTCCATGTCCGCAACGATGGATCGCGAGTTGCTCGCAAAACACCATATCACTCATATTGTACAAGTACTCGATGTCCCCTGGCTTCCGATATCAGAAAAGGACGGCTTTCGGTGTCTCCGCATAGACATTCTTGATAAACCATCCGCTGACCTTCGCCCGCACCTTGAAGGGGCATGCCAGTATATTGCTAACGCATTGCAAAGTGGTGGGAATGTTCTTGTGCATTGCCAGCAGGTATGCCCTTTCCATCGAAATTTATTTAGAGTCAAGCCTGATGTGGTTCTCCTGTAACAGGGTGTCTCACGCTCTCCAGCCATAGTCATTGCTTACCTCATCCATGACCTCGGGATGTCGTATGACCAAGCATATGCTCTAGTCAAACGTCGCAGACCCTGCATTAATCCCAACCCTGGATTTATTGCTGGTCTTCGCGCATGGGAAGAGAAATGGCGAGCGTCTGCGCCGCCACCGCCGCCACAACTGCGGAGGTTTAATACCTCCTATGCACCTCCAGCAACTTCCACGGTTGTCAGACCGCTCGCGGGTACCCCAAAGTTCTCCAGGGGTACGAGTTACAGCGGTAACTACAAACCTGGAAGTACTTCAGTTTCGTGATCTTCCCTGCTATCGGCATGGCATGATTATGGTCAGTCCATTGGCGCCATCACAAAATTATCGCAAAACACCACGATGCTTGTACGCCTCAGATTCCTCGGTACCTGCACATCCTCTTATATTCATCGCTCCTATACATCGTAGCATCGTTCACCCGTACACATCTCCATCGTTCTGTTATCCTCCCTGTTCAATCCTACAGTGTTGTCCCGGCATACGCCATACCCCCATTTACATTCACTTCGTACATACCCTATACTTGGATTTGTTAGGGCTGGACATTTTTCTTTGTTCCCTCAGGCAGTGAAATTAATTTTAGGCGAGCCGATTGTCTTGTATACTCCTATAAAAAGTTGCCCCACTCGGACGCCTATATAAACCAACCAAAACAATTCCGACCTATTCACAAATGTATCTACTTCGGTAAAATAAAAATGCCTTATCAGCTGACATTTGACTCATCTGGGTTCAAGGTTGGTCCAAAACTCTACTTACAATCTACGATACAAGGAGAAAAATATCTGCAGGGTCATATAGATCGATCGCCGCAGGTTCATCGTGATACTCCTAGACTTGGTAAATCAAAGGACGCAGGGATGGGTATTAGACATTTGAACCCGCTCCAATGGGGAAGTTTACCGACCTCACTACTAGAGCGATGAATCATTTGGTGATTCACCAAGTTGTCCAGCCCCTTGACAGGTAGAATGTGCCTGGGTGGAAACCGTAGTGCATATCGGTATAGATGAGGTCTGCGCAATGCTCCGGTTCTTGTCCACCGTGGGTTGGTCTAGGTCAACGACAGTTGAAAATTCCACAGTTCTGGTTGTCGCTGGCTGGTCTAGATCTTCTGTGGAGTTGCGCAGGTGGCGGTACAGAAAGGAAACTATAACAAGTAAATTTGCAATTACTAGCGAAGTTGTTGGCTATCATTGAGGTATCTCGCGATCAGCTGAAGTGAAGAAGTAAAAGTAAGTGCACACCTTGACATGCGCAAATATCAGTGTAGCCTTCGACCTCTGAGCCAGTAAAAGGAGAATGGAAGTCGGAATTGATACGACGGTATTCAACATGGACGCGCAAAAGACCGAAGTGATAAGAATTCGTTGATGGCGGGTGAGCCTGACATCTCGTAAGAGATACAAAGGTGTGATGACCAACATTAGGTCAGATATCACATCGGCTTGAAAGGAACATATTGGTAATAGAAAGAACGCCATAGGAAAAATTACTCACTAATGAGATCTGCAATAGCGATGTCGGATCCGATGTGGCACCCATGACACACGCAAGAGAGCACCTTCTCAACAATCAAGGCTGTCCACATTACCCCCAAGGAGCTTATGATGGCATACACGGTTCGTCGAAGTGCACCTCGCGGGTTTGCGATGCGCAAAATGGGATATATGGTGCTTATTCTCGCCGCCCTAGTAACATGAGGGACGGAAAAGAATATGCACAACTCAACTACGCACCATAAAACAGAGGTGAAAGTGATTGGGAGTAACCAGAACATGGCGGTATAAATGCGAGGATTGTCGTCAACTGGAGTAAATTTAGCTCAGCTCGTGTTACCGCTTTTCAGAATGCCACGCACAAGCTGGCCCTTCACCCCATACTCCGAATAGGCAGATGATATCAAACACAAGAGCAACTGCAGCCCACGCGTCTTCCCACCAGAATTTGGATGTACACAACTGGTATCCAAGTCGAAAACTTGTAGTGGCTATGGCACTCCCGTGAAATATGCAAGCTACAACTTTCTTGGGGGGTGAGGTGCTGTAAGTCTGCGAGCCAGCATATGCGCCTACTTTCTATCATTTGCCAACCATTACTGGAGACTTGCAATGGGAGCACCATAATCGGCAGAAACGGAAAGAAAAATCGAGGTGTGCGATAGTGTCGTCTCTTCTCGTCGTATTTCTACCGACAAGGCTATAGCCATCATCGGTTGAAGACCCCTGTAACGAAAATTCCGACCCTGACCTTTTTGCACGAATTGGCTGAGCCGTGGCTCACAGCCGCCAACCTAGATTTGACCGTGCCTTGCGTTGCGACAGAACACCCTGGTCCCTGGACCAATATATATGTAAATCTTAAACTGCAAGACATTAATATGAACCTAAAAATATACCCATTTTGGAACAAAGCCTATAGCCGTGAATGCTGAGCGCTGCTGTCTTGATCAACAATTCGGCCCATCCCTCGGAGGCCGATTATCACAGTTGACATCAGGGTTAGTTTTAGGTTAGTTAATTCACCGCCCAGACTTTTGCCAACATGATGGAATGGCCATAACAGTAGTACTTACATATTTTTAAGAGCTCAGCAACACAGCAATTCAAGTCTGTACATGACATCGTGGTTGCATGTGGCCCATCCCTGTTGAACGTTGAGGGGTCATTTGGTACATTGCATAGACATAGTGAGCTAAGTAACAAGCGCAGGTCATACTCTATCACCAGGCTCGACTAGGTTAGCACCCAGGTTATCAGGTATCGCAAGGGTCGGATCCGCGTCGTGTATCATTCGGCCACCAAACATCACGCCACCATGAGAAGCACGGAAAGCATCGATACGGGCCTCCACTTCTGGGCGGAAATGGCGCATGAGGCCCTGAATGGGCCAGGCGGCAGCATCGCCGAGAGCACAGATGGTCCGGCCCTCTACTTGTTTACTGCAGAGGACAGTGAGTTGAGAAAAGCTGTACAGCGATAACTTACGTGAGCTCAAGGAGCATATCAATCTCACGTCTGTGAGCGCGGCCTTCCACCATGCGATTCATCATGTTCATCATCCATGTCGTGCCCTCCCGGCAGGGCGTACACTGCCCACAAGACTCGTGTTTGTAGAACTGATGGAAAGTTAAGCATCATAAAAGCATGGGCAAAACACGGAGCCCGTACTGAAGAGAACCGCGCAATGGCAGATACGATATCCGTACTCTTGTCCATCACGATGACGGCACCCGTCCCAAGACCCGACTGTGCGTCCTTCAAAGAATCATAGTCCATCAGAACTTCCGAGCACTTGTCGATGGGCAGGACTGGGACGGAGCTTCCACCGGGAATGATACCAAGTAGGTTATCCCAGCCACCTCTGACACCTCCGCAATGCCGCTCGATAAGGTCTTTCAGCGGGATGCTCATCTCCTCTTCGACAACACAAGGGTTGTTAACATGACCACTAATGCAGAAGAGTTTTGTGCCCTGATTGCGCTCACGGCCGAAGCTGGCGAACCAAGATCCGCCACGACGGCAGATAGTAGGTGCCACTGCAACAGTCTCAACATTAGCAACAGTGGTGGGGCATCCAAACAAGCCAACATCGGCAGGGAAAGGTGGTTTTAGTCGGGGCTTTCCTTGCTTGCCCTCGAGACTTTCGATCAACGCAGTTTCCTCGCCGCAAATGTATGCACCAGCTCCGCGATGGAGGTATACATCAAATGAGTAACCGGAGCCGCATGCATCTTTGCCGATGAGTCCACCTTTGTACGCCTCGGTGATAGCTTGCTGAAGGTGAGAGGCCTCCTGGAAGAATTCTCCACGAATGTATATGTAGGCTGCGGTTGCGTTCATGGCACGGCCGGCGACCAGACAGCCTTCCACCAGTTTATGTGGGTCACCGCGAAGAATCTCGCGGTCCTTACAAGTTCCCGGTTCTCCCTCGTCAGCATTGACAACTAGGTAGCGGGGCCTGCACAAAAATGACAAGTGAGTACCGAACCGGACGAAACGCTATGATTCAAGAATATATATACCGTTTGTCCTTTTGCCAATCAGGCTTGTTCATGAATGACCATTTGAGACCACTTGGAAATCCGGCACCACCTCGGCCTCTGAGCCCTGAATCCTTAATTGTTTGAATGATCCAAGAGTCACCCTTCAAAAGAATGTCTTTCGTGCGGTGCCAGTCACCACGAGACTATCAAAGACAATAAGACAAATGAATACGGAATAGCATGAGGACATTAGACTCACCAGGGCACCCTTGATACCATGGTCATGTCTACAATATGCATTTGTGAAGATGCGGTCCTGGTCTTTGAGACCGCCGTATCGGCGAACAGGCGGGTCAGCAACAGTTGCAAGACTACGTTTGATTGAAATATTTGCTTGCCGCTGGATCCCAGCGACCGAGTTTGAGGCTTTGAGCATAATTGAGCCTGTCGCTGTCGTCGGCGGTGACGATCCTGAACCAAGTCCTTCCGAACAATATGTATTTATTGCTGTTGACAAAATTGTTGGGCACAAGTGAGGATGGCTTAGTCAGCGTGGGTGTGTGCTTCCCGGGCATGTCCGTCTCATAAGCATGTACTACTACTATCCTCAAGCTAGAGCCAAACTCTGTATTTCTGGCCTACGCGGGTCCTTGACGCTTCCTTTACTAACGACTCAACGTGGCGTCCTCGTTCAACGAATTTCACTGGAACCCCAGTCCGGAACTTCGTGGCAGGCCTCCAAAGAAACACAAGGTTATATCCCTCACAAGTATAAATTCGTACGTGAACACTTCAAGTTGGGTTCCCGGTCATCGTTGGGATTAATTCCCGAGCTGAGCCCTGATAGTAACAGATATTTGCTCGATCTGCCAGTGGCGTTACATAAATTCCTGGTTGACTCGTCTCGTGATGCATAAGCACCTTGTATATCGTCCGCAAGTCGTTTCAGGTCGACTGCCTCACGGAAATGACACATCTTTCACGTGGAATTTTCATAACAGGAACATAGTAGGTACTAACTATGGATGCTGACTTCGAGTAACGCTTTTCGCAAATGAATTCTCCTGCTGGAAGCAGGTAAATGTCGCCGCTTGTTTGATACATGTAATAGTCGATAGATAGGGAGAGAAGTAGCCCCGAATGTAGTTTGGATACAGCGGGCGACAACTCCTAAAAAAACCAGGAGAATGAGTACTTGGTGTTGGCAATATGATACAGAGATTATTGCTGTTCTCTCTGCTCCTGTGCGAGGATCGCATCTGGGTCACGACCAGCAACCTCAGGTAAAAGAAAAGTGAAAGCTGCGAATTAGCTTGTCAGTTAACATTGTCGCAGAATGAAATTATGACCCTCCATACCGGCACCGAGAATTGAACAACCGACGAAAACTATGGAAAAAAATTGAGTTGCCGTCACATATTGGTTAATCAAGGACATACTCCAAAGCACAGCAGGTGTACCAATCGAGTCCGTGAGAGAATTAAACACAAGAGCGGATATGATTGCTCCTGTTTTCCCGCATGCCGCGGACACGCCGTGGGCAAACGCTCGGTATCGGGTGGGGAACACCTCGGCGGGATAACACTGTGAGTTGTATTAGCTGTGTCCAGTGTGCAAACGTGACGTGCATGGCAACGCACGTAGGTAGTGCTGTACAATAGTTGGGTCAGAGTGAAGTATGTTCTAATTAAGCGAAAAACTTACGCATTGGCCCCGAAGTTGAAAAAGAACTTCATAGAATATGAGTAAGTCGGGATTTTCCATCAAACCCCTGTCACGCACCTGGAGCAGGGTGAAGTTTACTATGAACGCTGCAGTGCTCAAGGTATAGAATTTCCCAGCCAAGATGCCCACTGCAGCACGCTATCAGTAGGTGTTCCTCTAGAGCATGTGTGACGACCCACAGAACAGAGCTTCCATCAAGAATCCCATGAGTTGAATGGGCTTGCGGCCGAGCTTCTCAATGGTGAGCACAGTCACGTAGTAGCCTGTTCGAAGTGAGTGATCATGTCAAGAGAGGTGAAACTGTACGTGTACCTGGCACGAATCCTAGTGCAGTGATGATGATGTTTCCCGTGGCGACCTTGAAGAGTTTCTCCCAGGGCGTGCCCGTTTTGCCGGCGAAACCTATCTCGGCAAGCACCACATTTGTGTTCAAGTTGATCCCATAGAAACTAGCACACCAAGTCAGAAAGAAACCTATCCGATGATCGGCACCCGGCGTACGCAACATCTAGTAGGAACCAGCATGAGCAAGTTCCAATAAGTATCTTCAGGTGCCTCCATTCGGAGAAGTACTTGATGACCTCTGAAACATCCGTGAGACCAAGGAAGGTATTCGACACCGCAAGGAACCATACCTAGAAAGTGAGGCTTCTTTGCTGCAGGCACAGAAGGTCCCTCATCGACGCTTGATTCAGATTCAGTAGTATGAACACCAACTTCGACCCCCATTTTCTCCTTCTTCAAATCGCCCTGTTCAATCAGTTCAGCCTCCTGCGACTTCTTGTAACGCGTAGACTCTGGGAGGGTCAAGCGCTGGTAGAGTGTCCCGAAAGCCGGAATGAGCGATAATCCAATGACGATCCTCCACACTGAGGTAAACCGTCGATCAGCAACATCGTACATCTAGTACACGATATACACACCTCCATCGACCTTGGATGTCTCACCTTCATCATTCATGACGTGCTTGTAGCATGCCAGAACGATAATGGTCACCAGCGCCCCCACGAAGCTGCCCCATCCTTGATTCGCGAAGATGTATGCGAGCATGGTTCCACGCTTACGGATTGTTGCACGGTCACTTGTCACAGAGGCGGACATGGGGTAGTCGCCACCGACACCGACACCAAGTAAGATACGGAACATCGTCAAGTAAATTAGGGATCCGTTCGGGGAGAGCGTGCCTTGGCAATAGCTTAGCGCTCGCGAATACGAATGAAGAATCGGAAGACATACCTGTAGGTGTAGAAATGCAGAGGATAGTCGCAAGGATGATGAGCATAAGCTCTTTTCCGTCTGTCAACGCATATGAATGTAGATGCTAGCGAGAACAATGTGAAGAGCTGACAGATTGCCTTTCTCCCGAAAGCATCAGCACAGTATCCTATATAAATAGGAATTTAGTATGAAGCGGGGTAAAGCATGGTGTATTATGCAGCTCACCAAACAGAAACTGGCCGATCACACTTCCGATATTGGCAGAGGCTTTCAATAATCCTTGCAGGTTGGCGGGCATGGTGCCATTTGGGTAAAGCCTGTACTGCAACATGGTAGATACGGGCTGCACAGATCGATTTAGTCTCATACGCTGCCATATGAAATAACGCACTAACATTGATGATGAACAAGTCATAAGCTGTTACACAGAGATATGAGACTTTGCATTAGAGCAGGGCTAGATGCCTACCATCCAAGAAAAAGCCAACCTGGACGATAGATAAGTTCACACAGATTCAGATACAGTACTCAGAGCACTCACCCCAGTAATACCCAGGAGTTTCATCTCGGCATATGTTAGAATGAATGGGGGCCTGCCCTCGCTAGATTGCTCATACTCCTCGAGGGCAGTTCTCTGGCGAGTCTCTTCGCTTCCTGCTTGACCGGACATCGTGCTGCACGGGAACGTCAAGGTAAGGGATCAAATTCAAATGATGCAATATGCCTACTGGAGCTGGGCTTTTATTAACTGTGGCGCTGGATCGACCCTGTTGTGTCGCGAAGCAAAAGTGACTGCTACTGTTGCAGTATAGTGCCTAGGTGTGACGCTGGATCAACCTAAGGTTCTGTCCTGTTCTGTCGCGAAGCGCAAAGGACGCCTCGTCACATTCCTTCGCCCCATTTTTGAGGCAGCTTTAGCCAAGCGCAGATACCCTCAGCCGATTTTTTTTGCCATTAATAGCAGTTGGATCGGAGAGTCACGGTTGCATCACACATGAATTATATTATTATTATTATATTAAGTTTCGCCATGTGCACGCCGCATCGGAAATTTTTTGGCAAATCAGATGGTCAACAGGCATGCCACAACGTTGGAAATTATTTTAAAGCGATGCTGCTTATTTTTAACAGTACTTTGCCGAACGTTTAAGTTAACACCCTTGTCAGATAGCTAAGATCTTTTCAATCATAATTACACAATATACAATACCTGGCGATAATCCTTTGCAACCCCTTCAATGACCATATAGCTGTAGTATACTAGTACAATGTTGAAACGATAGCACCATAGTCCACCTATGAGATTCATCATTGAGGTCAGAAGATCGTCGAATAATAGCGTCTATATCATTGGCCGATATACTCCGATGTCTTGAAAGATGTACAGGTTCCGAAGTGGTGAACGTTGTAACTACTGACAATACTGACAACTCCTGCTGTGTACTAGCAGCATGTAGCCAGCCTATGGAGCTACGTTGCCATGACAAGGCCAAGCCCTGGCCCTATCCTGCCCTATCGCGATTCAGATTGGCAGCGAAGCATAAGCACACGTTCTTGAAACTCACGTGTACGTGCGTTGATGTGCATTGATCGGACTCGGTGGTCGTGCCGGGAGTGTTCGAACTTGGAAAATTATCAGCAGCGCTGAGAAGTAAGGTTGATAGGCAGGATGTTATGCGTGTATGCGTTGATGAAACATCAGTGCTCGGTCATTGGATGGAAATCCACATACATGTTAATGAATAACTTTGATGCACTGCTACCATTGGATTGTGATTTTGAGACGGAATACTTGGCCTCCGTATTACGGATCCACTCAGTCAGATCATCCCGTCAGCGCTAACGTACATTGTATAGCTACAGTGAACCACAGTGAGAATTCGAGATTAAGGCTAACAGAGGCTGACCTGCCTAATTATCGTTTAATTGCCATTGTTCGTGTGACAGATCAAGATTGACCCAATGGAATATGTCGTGTCACATGTGGATTATATACTTGAGCGTTGATTGATATCATAGCATCATGCTTCTTCAGGGCAAAAAGACGGAAGTCTGGTAAGAGCCGTTCCAGAGACAGGGAAACACAACCTAACACAGCCCGCAGATCGTTCAATTATCTTTGGAACATTTGACAATCGATATACGTACTCACAATATTTCACTGCAGCCAAGAACGAGACACTCGGCGAGAGTGGGAACCGCAACCATTTAGGGGTTGCGGGTTTTTCAGGGTCCTGAAGTATGTACTATATGCGGCAAAATGTATCCACGATACCAGTGTGTTCCCAAAGAACTACGAGGTCGCCTTGTGCTCAAATCCCCTAGGTTATTCTAAGGTTGTCGTTCGTTGAACGATAAGCGCGAGGTGCGGAATTAAGTACCTCCATAAATGAACTCGGTGTAACCACACTTGAGGGTCAGGAAGGGGGAGTGCGTGCTCAATCGGGGGACATACGGATTGTGTCCTGGCGCTAGAACGGCAAAATATTCTAGCTTAACGGTCTGGTCAATTTGTTAACGCACGTGAAGAAGGTTCAGATTGCCTCGAGCATTGCATACGATATTTTGGACCGAAAGACGCTGCACTCCGTGAGGCATAATCATCCATTACTTTCGTGTAAGTCAGTCATTTGGATCGTCTGCGGTACAGCCTGAATACGACGAATGCATAAATGCGAGGCGAATTGAAAGCTATCTGAATCGCTCACCGAGTTCAAACAGCGCTGCGTTGAAAAACTTTGTTCCAGTCTCATAGCGACTTCTGCGGTGCTCTGAGTTGACGCGGGCACACATATACTTTTCAGCAGACGCTCGCAATCAGACCGCGAGTGGCCGCGCAGATGGCAACAAGCTTCAGCATCCATTAAATCACAACTACAGCCAACACAGCTTCAGTCATTCGAGTTTCAGACGTGAACAATGGGTGCATGTAATTTATACATTGCTTTCGTTATGCAAGGCAGTCATGGGTATGTTGTGCGATGCAAACTGTAAATCAGAAAAGGGACATATGTGGGGTGAGTTGAGCGTTATCTTTTTCACTCCGGTCTGCATCACGCAGATCAAAAAGAATACGTGAAGCCATAACACCATGCAGGACACCTTGAAACCTGGTTATGACAGTTGAGCAGCTGGCATTGGACTACGAAGGGCAGCCACTTACACATCAATGATACCGCTCTGCCCGTCTGAGACCTGCACCAATAGTTCATACCTAATCATGGCGGAGTACATGAAAAATACGTACCGGTAAAGAAAAAGAAATGATGTTGGCAACCGAGATCACTTAGAGTACAGTTAGGTGAGACAAAAATAAATAAACTTCCGAATGACATACCAAAGAGCGACAGCGCATATAGCAAACTTCCCTTCCACAATTTCGACACCAGATTATTGATGGTGCGCATGCCAGCAGAGCGCGATGTTAAAGAGTGATACGTTGTAACGATAACCACCGCTGCACGAATTTCTCAGTAGAATCAAAGGGAGGCAGCATCGCCAGTGGCTCACTAAGTTCAAAAAGCGCTGCGCTAACGAACATGCCCATAATCAGACGTTCCACTCTCGTGGCCTCCTCTACTGAGCCCTGAGTTGATGTGGGTGCACATACACTTTCGAGATTCGGAGACACCGCCAGGACATCGCAAATGAGCATTGAGGTAGCAACAAGCTTCAAGCCCTCAGTGATATTACCACCCGGGTGACAGGATCGCCGAATCACTTACCAAGTAACTTGCCAACAAAAATCGTTTGATCTTCTCGTTATGATGCCACAAGGCAAGTGTACGCATAAGAAGCAAACCTAAAACACATGAAGGGGGCAGTTGCTTAATCAACACAAGTGCACAGACCTTCGGTAGCCACCATGATAAGAACCAGGGCACCTGGGAGACGTCAGGGGACATGTAACTAGTGATCGTGAGGTGACCTACCCCCAGCAGTCCGATATGTTGTCAGCACTGTGTTACTCAGCATTAATATGATTTCAGTATTATTCAGAGACGATTGTTACTGTTTCCACTGATTCTGGCCCAAGAGTGACTGCAAACCAATAAGATCATTTCCCCCGATAATGAATAGTGTTGCTCACCATATATTTCACTCGTAAACCATGCTATGGGGGCATATCTAGTTATGATAAACATGGCGTGCGCGATGTTCCAACGGCCCATGCTGCTGAACAGACGAATTTCATGTTCAAAAGTCAAACAATAATCGAATACCTGACGAAGGGGATAAGGTCTCGGACGGACATGCGAGAGTAGTGACACTTAACTCACCCAAACAGCGGCCGGTGCAACTTTGTCAACACTTAAACACAGGCTAGAACGGACAAGGGAAGCGAGTAACGCACCTCGAAAGTACTGTAAGCAAAGCACGAGAGTCGGTTAAAAAGCTGAATGGTAGAGTGTCACCCGCTCGTACCTTGACCGTCTGCTGTGTGTGAAGTAAAACCATAGATGATGAATGTTCAATTTTGCGTAGATTGGCCAATTGGGCTGAGTGAGTAGGCGTGTTTTTTTCAAGGTGCCGGGTCCTTCACCATTTGATGGGCGATATGGTCACAACTTGAAGTTGGGTGGAGAACGATTGAACAGGGACGATAAGCTCGAGCGAGTAGTGACCCGGCTGCAATTGAGAAGCGAAACAGTAAAAGATTTCACATTACACCGTCTGCTACTCCCGTAGATAGACCAACTTGATAGAAGGAGGTTGTTCCTTCCTTAGGCTTATCATTCATCATGGAGCTTATGCGACTGGGTAGTATGTACGTAATTTCGGGAAGTTACTTTTAACCGTTGGCTACTGTCGGTAGTAGCAGGCCCAGGTTAGTATGGTTTCCGAGTTTCAAGCAAAGGTTTTTGATTATCTCACTAGTGTGATCTCACTCTTATTCCACTGCAGCAAGTCCCAACAAGTTATCGCATGCAAGACCGGACCCGCCACATTCCTCAGATCTGTACATATAATTGGATTGGAACTTGTTTTTCAAATCCCTGTCACGGGCGCAACTTGAAGATGCCGGACCCTGGTAAGTTACCTGTAGAATTTGATGACACTTGTCTAGCTACTATGCAGGTGAACCTAAGGCCTTGTTGCAAATACTCACAGAGGTGCATCCCTATGTCTCCCCAAACTGATCAAAAGGATCTCATCGAGGGTAATTCTAGATTTATGTAAATTTCAAGCATCACAAAACGGCGGGGGCTTTGCTTAATATCAAATTATCAATGATTCATGAAGTGACCTGTCCTATTTGGAATGTTATGTTGTTCATCGCCGCATATTCAACCCATCATGGTCACACACGACCAGCCAACTCCGAGTCGTGCGTATCAACGCAGGGAGCCTTGTTCCTGATCATCAATGAGCTCACAGGCACAATACGGCAGCCTTCGCAAGAGCGACCCTGTACAAAAGTCGAGCGGAAAGCCTTCATATAGCAGCGCGAAACGCGCTGTTGATCACACGACGCGAATATGACCTTTTGGTTCAGCAGGGCTGCTGGCTTCCACAGAAAGTACTACATACCCCTGCAATTAATCTCATACCCTCGGTGATTGCTGATTGCCCCGTGATGGCATATTCAAGAAAGAGCTAATGAAGGAAAATGCTTTTCTTCGTATCTTGATTGCGCCCTGACATTTCCCTCAGCGATTTCAGCACCAGGTCTATAGCTGAGGCTGCGATCAGAAATATGCTTCAGGATCTCCCCCTTATAATATTGAATTACCTGAGCGTCTGTAACTTCAGCATAAGGGACGAGATAGAAACAACCACAACTACAGCGTCACCGACAATAGACCCACCTACATTGAATTCCCCAACGTTTTCACTGATCTGATGCCTGCTATAGAACAGGAAACCCAGTCGTCTTTGTTCATGATAAAGCATCTACAACAAGCCCAAGCACTCGTGATTTTCTGCAGTCAGACACGAGTTTGTTGATGCCCTTGAGCGCGATCGATATTCAAACTTACAATCACGACGTCAGCGTTCTGCGTGCTTCAGTACCATGTTTCAGCACATTGATGTTATGCCACGATGAAATGAAGTCGGACATGGCATTGTCGTGGAGAATGTCACGCGTGAATCTGCGAGGCGGATATGGACGATCGAGATTCATGAATTGGCCCCTGAGTATGAAAAGGCCGAGGCCGTCTGGTACCGGTGGTAAGTTTTTGGTTGCATTTAATGTCTTCAACGGTCACCTGAAGTCTTTGCAGCTGATTGTTAATGGTCCTCCGAACTTCGTCTCAACATTTAGTCGTAACCGAAGTCTTGCCTGAAGATGGGTTGGTGAAAGCTGCAGGATGCGGTACAACAACCCCAACTCTGCTCGATTTAATGGCTCTTGAGAACCAAATTACATAGGTAAGAAGTTACTCAAACCTACATGTTGTTCTCTGCATGTTTCCTCGTGCGATCGCTGGCCGCGTTGCGGTATGAGTTAGGGGCGACGATGGTCAATTGGATGGATCGTGTATTGCTGCCACACGTAAAGGGTCGGGTTCGCGTGTATTGTAGCGCGAGTCTGTGCGTGGTCGGATACTGATCTTAAAACATTACTATACAATATACAACGCTCTCACAACCTGTAGATCCATCAGCCCGGTGTCCGCTGCCTAATAATGCATTGTGATACAAACAAAAATGGTCTCCAGGCATGCACAAAATTCAGATGACAGGGTCTATAAAATTGAGTCGATAATTAACTTGAGATTTGTCAAACATGTAGTGCACCTGCCATTGGTTGTCTTGTCTTCCTCGACCACATGTGTCATAGTCTGCATAACACTTACACTTAGCGTTCTACACAGCAGAAATTTCCTCTCACCATGTGTTCCGCGAAGCAGCTCCAGGCTACTTCCGCTCACACTTGGACAGACAGACAGACAGTCAGTCAGTCTACTTCTTTCTTCGTGAGTTCTACGTCCGGAGTCTTTTGTAACTTCAAAGGGTCAATTGGCGTGCCTCCGACGAAGCGTTGTATAACGACTGCCATGTTTCGCAAAATGGGTGCAAAAATGGGTGAACAAGCTTCGTGTGTTACATAAGGTGCTGGTGAACGCGACAGCACCACATGTAATGATGTCATTTAGACATATAAGTACCAAATGTGGCCACTAGTATCTCCGAGAAGGAACTCAAGACTTGCTCAAGACCAAGTGCCCGTGATCATGCAATGCACCTTTTCACTTCGGCCCAAAACCATGATGAATGGATGATATTACATATGGAATGCACCGTGTGCATGTTTCTAACACGCGAACTTGAGTACCGAAGCAAATTCGTAACGAGGGCTTACCCTGAGGTTACCGCACTCCCACTTAAACATTCTAATCGTCTCTCTTAGATAGAGTTGGTACACGCGTGAACTTCGTTCGTGGTTGCTCTTGGACATCATGTTGCGATGCTGGATTTGTGCGGGATGCAAAAGTAGTAGCATTGCGCGAGGCACAAAGTGATCTCCGTCGAAACCCCCGATTCTGTTTACGGCGCCTTTTCACTCCGAGACCAAGGGTGCCCATGCCGTCTGCAAGGCGTCCCACACGAGTCCACAGAAAATGCCGTATCCGTGTCGCACATAACTTACGTTGGAGAACCAGAAAGGGGAAACTGAGGGGAAGATATGGTCGAACCAACGCAATGTGTGAAATTTCAAACCTTATGCAGCAACTACGCTAGCCGAGTGCTGCAAAAACTGGCAAGGACCCTGGCCAATCGATCGACATGGTTGCGTTATCGGAAATCAAATAGGCTTCATCTTCTCGTTGTTTCTTCATGTAGACAAGGAAACAAGAATCAGCTGAGATAATTGAATGGCACTTGCAAGGCGACTCACCGCGGCAGCATCACTCCAGAGTCCAGACGCGGGGTACCATTTTCCGCCCTCTTGTCGATCAGCTTAAGTTCGTAGGGCAAGAACTGTACTCAGCAAATTTTAGAACCGAGTCTCACCCCAGCGAAGCATCGTAGGCCTATCATCCAAACTGAATCGCGGCATACAACGTTCCTAGATTCTGGTATGCGCAGACAAATTATTTGCTCCTTGTACATGGCAAGTGGGCGGCAGGCCCAACGGTGGAGCTAGACCGGCTTCTGATCCCATGTCTTGTCAATGTCAAACATTGAATATTGAATATTGAATGGTTTGATTTCGATCGAGAACTGAGCGCTGAGCTCCCAAATTGCAATGATTTGTGGTTGTCTTGAATTTTGACGGCGCATGGTCTTTTCATGCTACAGACGGAGATGAGGATAGGTAGCATATGGTCCTAGCAGAACGTTGAAAACTTGTCCGAGGGTCTCCAAGGGAATGATCGATGATATTCTCACCTTAACCTTTTGTAGATGACCAAAAACGGACAGTGATATCGTTTTAGCCCCATTACGGTTTGTATAAGAACAAAAGAAGTTTAGTGGATGGATGGTCCACCACTGTATATCAGGATTTGAGAGACGCTCGCTGTTTTTCATCTTTCTTTCTCTCAGAACGTCGTCTTTCCTTTCTCTCAGTTGATCACACGCGTTGCACGCGAATTCGGCCTCCACATACACCACTCTCTTTCCTGTCGATCCTTCCCAGTCCCGACGCAATGACTTCAAAATTGCTCGTGCTATCGTCTCTCGCTCTGCTAACTAACGCGCATATGGCCGCGTTCCACAAGGCAATGTATTGCTTCAATGTCAGTCTAACACTCTATGTCGCGTGATTCAACTCAGATAGTGTTCTGTCTCTAGGGCACTGCGACCGGCCAGGTCAATTATAACAATGATGACCCAGTCAGCCCCCTGTGGATGCTGTCGAAGAGTGACTATTGGTTTCATCATTTCAACCAAGTATGTCTATATTTTTGATCCATGAGTTTATGCTTATATTTTTAGTGTGATGAATTCCCCCCTGCGCCAGGAGACTTCCTTGAGCTGTGTGTTTTGCGTTCTGTTCTAATCGTGTTAATCTCACTGTCTGTCCCAGACCCGCCGGAAGTTCCTTTACTGTCGAAGTAGCCGCGAACCGCGGTGTGACGTCCCTGTCCTTTAATGGACAATTCGCAACCGAGTGGGGTGATGGCGGAAATCATCCTGAGGATTACTCCATCACAAATTTGGCGGGCGCCCCTCTTTCTTCTAGTGATTGCATAGGCAATCCAAACAGTGAGTATAAATTAGGCGTGGTCGAACAATTGCGCTGACAATGAGTAGTGCATACACAGAACCAGTCTATGGCTGCTGGGACTGCATTCGCAATCTCTTACCAGGTCGGTTCCTGTTTGTTGTCTGATCGAACACAAAGCTTACCAATCGAGCAGTCGGATATCAGCCAGGTTACGATGGATAACCTCGCCGTGTTTACCGTCCGCTATAAGTGCGTTTCATGTCCGATGACCCTGCGAATTCCCCTGACCCTTCATTATAGCACCCCTTGGAAACGTGTCACAAGCTACGATGTTCCAAAAGACATGCCTGCTTGTCCCGCAGATGGTTGCACTTGTGCTGTAAGTTATTAATGGTTTCTCTCGACAAGGCTAACTTTTCATTCATCTTCAACAGTGGGTTTGGGTTCGTTGTCTCTCGGTTGCGTTTCATCACCGTCAATTAACAATATCTTGTAGATTCCGAATGGGTGCGGCGAGCCTAACATCTACATGCAGGGATTCAAGTGCATGGTCACCAACGCTACCTCCACTACCCCTATTGCCACTCCCAAGCCTCCCGTCTGGTGCGAGGAGGACCAGAGTACATGTACTAAGGGCGCGAAGCAAATCCTGATCTGGAATCAGGCTGAGGGAAATAACATCGCGGTTAATGGCACTGACCTGAGCGGCAATTCCAAGAGCCCGGCGTACAATAGCAAATGTGGATTCCAGGATGGTGAGGATTTTCGTGCTTTGATTGTCATTGGAAACGTGTCTGATACATTACCACAGGCGCACAGAATGATATCTTTGGTACATCGTCCTCTGCCGCCGCGGTGCCTGCAGCAATTGTTTCATCACCCTCATCGACTGTTTCATCATCCTCGTCAACTGCTTCATCATCCTCGTCAGCCGTTTCATCCTCGTCAGCTGCTTCATCATCCTCGTCAGCTGTTTCATCCTCGTCAGCTGCTGCACCATCCTCGTCAGCCGTTTCATCATCCTCGTCAGCCGTTTCATCATCCTCGTCAGCTGTTTCATCCTCGTCAGCTGCTTCATCCTCGTCAGCTGCTGCATCACCCTCACCACCTTTATCACTGTCACCACCTGCTTCATCACCGTCACTACCTTGCTCATCAGTCTTGCCACCTGCTTCATCACTGTCACCACCTGCTTCGTCACCGTCACCACCTTGCTCATCAGTCTTGCCACCTGCTTCATCAGTCTTGCCATCTGGTTCATCAGTCTTGCCATCTGGTTCATCACTCTCACCACCTGCTTCATCGCCCTCACTACCTGCTTCATCGCCCTCACCACCTGCTTCATTGCCCCTGACCTCTTCCGGCGCCGCAGCCTCTACGACCCTAGTTTCATCGTGCAAGATTTCTACTAGCACAGTGTTCATCACATCTACGGTTCAGCCACCCGCGGTTTCTTCCACCGCTATATCAAGTGTTCGTACGACCTCACAATCGCCTAACAATTTGGTGGCCACTGCTGCATCAAGCACATTGAGTGTAACCCCGACAAGTTCTGGTACCTGCCGCAAACGGATGGCTCACAAGCCCGCCCGTCGTCGGTTTCTTTTCAAGTAGTTGATCTACGCTGTTATCCTGTCGATCAGACATCTCTTTGTTGAGCGGGCTCGACTATCTTTTGTTAGCTTCTATGTGAATTGTGAGCTTCGCATTCCATCGATTTCGTTCTTCTGTCATCATATTCCATGGTCGGTTATTGTTTAACGTTTATACCCCGCATGTTGTTGTTACCATGTTTGTCGTGACTCGTTAGCATCTCGGCGTTGGCGCTCATTGTATGAGGCTCAATATATCATACTCTCCATACATCTACTAGATACCAGATACTAGATACTGCATGCTCAATGCTCATGTGCTAGTCTTCCCATGCTGAAAGACAGTAATTTTGTGTGATCTATACAATTGTTTTTCTACTTGGTAATTCTTGAACAAAACTAAATCCTCGGCGGCAATGCCGCTCACGTGTCTCCCGAGATCACGTTTTCAACCTATGTACTAGTCTTGATAAAACTACTTGATCGTAACGCTCCTCATGTGGCAAGCCGCCGACTCCCATTCAACTGAGAATTTGGAGCCTGATTCTCGTAGAAGTGCATCTCGATATGTCTGAAATCACCACAAGATGCCTAAGCCGATGTTTCTTCACAGATTGAACCACACACAGGTGACAGTATCACCAACTCTTTGCGCCTTCTTGGAGGGAGCATCATGTCCTACGAGATCCCGGCCTTTCACTTACTCTTTGAATCCGCACACTACACTGGGCAAACAGGCCCGTGGGATATCGTAGCGGCAATCAGAAGTAGCCTGAAATTGCTCAGGGGATTTGAGAGTGGCCTGATAAATTCTGTAGCTCTCTTGGGTTGTCTTTCGAGTCTTGTCTGACGCTGGAGTCCATATATGCTTGTGAGCATCTATGACGTCTCCCTCACGTTGGGCTCTACTCACAAACACATTTTCGCCTCCATCGCTACGGGCAACTCATTGTTTCGTTGGCAAGACGGTGCTCTTTGTAAACCACATATACGAGCGCAGCCTACGTGAAAAGAGTATTTTTGCCTTTCTCAATTGAGAAGAAGCCAACCCCACAAGGCGATGTGCGTCTTCAAAGTTTAACAGAAATGCTTGAATTTCACATCAATCATTCAAACAGCTATCTCGTTGGCATCAACATTAAAGCTATGGAAGTGCGTCCGCAGCCGTCCGGTCGGCGCCATAAAGATCTAGTGCACGAGCCTTACCTGCCCCAACCTCTTCGCTTTGATCTGCTGCGCCCGACACGATTGTCTATTCAATTCTGTACCCAGGACTTGTAAACTCATCAACCTTTACATGTGAAATCCATTCGTCTTCCTGTACTGGTCGTAAGTGGCATACTTATATTGCACATCGACTGAATTCCTCCGTCTTAGATGGGCGCTGGGCCAGCAGGTCTGGTAGTAGCGCTTACACTCCTTCAGAACGGCATCCCAGTTCGTATCGTCGATAATGACTCCAACCTTCGCATCGGATGATGAGGGGCATCTGGAGGCCAGATACAGGGCGACTGATGCACCGAATGTGTTGCAGGTGCAATGTGGAGTCTGACGTGAAGACCCTGATATCACACGGTGCTTGTGTTTGGGCCGAGTCTTACAGATGCCACCTTGATCTTGGGCGCGCTGGAGGAGTACGATAAAAATGGTGTGCGATCGGCAGTCGTTTTGCCTTCAATCGCACCAGTAACACCCGCTGTATCGCCTACTAACCTTGTGGCTATGCTTATTCGGCTTACCTCGTGGAATCTGGCCTGATGAAGGTATTTGCGATACACTCGGACGCAGTAAGTGGAGCGATCATACATGGTGCAGGGGGCATGAAGAAGTATTTCTCGAGAATATTTTGGGGCGTGTAGTGGTATGTTCTTCGCTCATATCTTTTGGACAACAACTCATCTGCATATACCCCAATCCATGTATGCAGTTACTTCTAATGCATTTACGGACGTCGGCCACGCCAGTCCCCGACTCCAGTTTGAATCGCCTTAAGCTTACGAACATACAGCAATGTTCTGTGAACTAGCATCTTTCTGATTTTTTGAGTCCAGTAATATTTGCTTTGGTTTGTAGTCGAACGGAACCTCGAACGTTCGACAAAAATGATATGGTCTACTTATTCTTTTGCATAGTGAGACTGTTTCAATATGCTCGATTTATTTTGTTTTCGAATGTCTCTAGGCAGCTGTTGGTCTGACGTGGTCTGTGGTGACCAAGCATATGCATGACCTGCGACAGGCCAACAGCCTACCACGATTGTCACGACAAACCATGGCCTGCCCCGTCAGGCCGCGGAGATGATCTTTGCTCATTTTTAGGCGGGGTTCGTGGCCGGTGATCACAACTCTTTGACGAGGGACGATATTCGAAACCTTCATCCCATGGGGCCATTGAGTAATAATACTCTATGATCCTAATTAACGATGGTCACGTTGTGCAAATATCTTCCCATGGTTTCCTTCTTCCGCCCGGCAGTAATGTTATAATTGATGAATACTGATAATTATTCCCAGTTTCCCCTCTAACCCGATATTTGGAATTCAAATGCGCGCTGGCAGGTGACATGCTCTACGTGTTGGATTTCTTTAAAATTCTCGCCTTGGGCTTCAAGCTGGCCTTGAATGGTTAAGATGCTGCGCTCGATTGCCCTTGCCTTTGCTGCTTTTGCATCACTTACTTCGGCAACCCCTTTGATCTATGATGGCCGCGCCCCCTTCAACTATACCATTGGAGACTTGGACAATTCCCTGGACCCCTACTTGTCGTAAATATCGTTTCATTTGCCATTTCCCCATACGCGGACTAACTTCATCTCAGAGTAGTGAAAGGCATAATGAATGCCTCATACGTATGGTTGTATCCTACTTGACGATGATAGGCTGCTAAATAACCGATTTGCAGTATACTCAGCTCCATGGGCATGCGCTCAATGCTACCCCATTATGGTCGCCCAATCTATGGTCTCCTATAGAACAGCCGATAACGATTTCGATTGATAATACTTCTGTCTTCGTCCCTGGCGGTAGCACGCCTCAAAACGGTTTCCGCAGAACGGAGCTTATTGCGCAAAAGTATGGGAACCACACCGCCTTGAACGCTATCGCCGATGTAGGAACCACCGTGTTCCATGTATCCATTCTGGAGGAGTTAGAGAAACCTTTGAATATGAGTCATGAGTACCAGATCGTCTGGATTGAGCCTAATGATGGAACCCACGTTTTCGAGATCCAGCTCGGTCAGTGTTACATGATGCCAAAGTTGTTATATCTCCCTCTCCCTGACACTCCCTGATATAGGTTCACCTTTCACCATCCCCACGGGCACTGTACCTGTCTCTGATGCTCGATTTCTGAAAGTTCGCAACCATGCGCTTGACCTCTTGTTTGAGACGCCTTTTACATCCCACGACTGGCATAACTTCGCGGTCCAGATCGACTGGACGAATCTTACACTTGGCGTCTTCTATTCTACCAATGGAGAGCCACTGAAAGCTGTTACTGGCCTTGTAGAGAATTCGAGCGCTTCACCCGGTGCAGCTGGCCAGGGCGACTATCATTTTGGTGTACTAAAGGTAAGTAAGCCACTATATGACTGGATAAAAAGTTGTCGAATTGCAATGTAGCTTCCGCTCGCGGATCCCAACGAAACAGCTGCGCAACAGGGTGATGTCGTGCATTTCGGTATCCAGGAGGGTGATACCGAGGCGCTAACATATTCGGGGGTCTTCATTGAGGGCATCACTGGAGGCGTCAGTGCAGCATGTGGGAAAACTATCGCTCCAATATCTTGACAGGCCACTACCCAATTGATGTCGCAGAGGTGAATCCTCGGAGGCGGCTGGCTAGTATAAGCGAATTAATTCTTCCAGCACGGAGAGTTAATGCTGCGGTCGATCCACACTCGTCGCCGCTCTTCTATGTGTGACTGCGGAGCATCAAACAGTGCGATGTCGATAACCCATGAAAGAGCCACTAAAAACATTGTCTTCTTCCTCTTGACAAAACCAGACTGGTCCGCATTTAAACAAGCTTGAAGGATTCCACGGAAATTGTAAAATTGAGTTCACACTAACCTAGAAGTTAGAAGCGATGTGTTGTACAGCGCGAAACTTACAGAAATATATAGCGCATAAACTTGGCTGCGAAAGGGCGGCCAAAGAAGGTATTACGGTAATATGCGGCTGCCTAATATGGCGAGCAACAGCACCTTGTCGGAGTGATTCATCGACGTGAACGACAAGCTCTGGGATATGCAATCAACAGTCCCCAGACGTGCGTCAACGCTCAATTCCGCAGTACCGTTGTCTCTCGTAGGTTATACGGCGGAACTCTACTCGGACTCGCGCAAGTACGGATACCAGGGACCAGTGAGAAATGTCCGCTTGCACCGTGCAACAACCAATGGTGGAGGGACGATAGCGAAGAGTGACGATGGTTTAAGATGCGTTGTTGCAGGACGAGAATGTGAGTTACATCTTAATATTTCGTGTAGCACCAGATTGACGCGTTATTGAAACTTACCGTTAGCCCTGCGCATCTTGCGTCTGTCTGATCCAGAAGATGTCATGAATAATGACTACAAAGCCTCTATTGGTCGCGGTGGGCATCGTATTGAAGCGTCGCGGAACATATGGGATGGAAGTGGCTTGAAGATTGATAGTGCAATTACTGATGTTGCCTGGTGCCATGGCAGTAAGCAGCTACAAATAGTACAATGTTCAGCGCTTCATTCACATCCCCTCCTTTGAAGGTTTTAACAACAAGATTCTTACAAGCGCGCGGAATGGGGATCTCATTATGTGGGACCTCAACAAGGCTGGCAATGCCAAGTACGGTGCGTAGACTGATCTAATATCAAATTCTACATCTCAAATACCGTTAGAAAGGAAGACGAAGTTCCATATCCGTTCGATCCACAAGTTATCCTGCTCCACTATAGTTCCGTACTACTGTGTTACAGGTTCTGCTGATGGTGATATGCGTGTCTGGGTGTGTACTTATCGTGTCCTGGCCTCCTCGGTAGCTCACCTTTGGAGTAGGATCTTCGGGACATGTCGAAGTCCATCATAAAGATCCACCATCCAACCTCCGTTCGCTCTCTTGTCTTCTCACCATGTCTATCCCATCCCCTTCAAGCTGTTGTAGGTCTTGATAACGGATCAATCTATCGCTGGGATCTTCAAATGGGCCAGAGGGGCCAACTTGACAGGTTACCTGTAGCCCATGCAGGTCCAATTCTCGCATTGGACTGGTGTAACACTCCAGGTTCTAGTAATGTTGGTGATAATATTGGTGCTGATAGGAGCTGGATAGTCAGCGGAGGTTTGGACCACACTGTCAAAGTACGTTGTTTTTACTTCATTGCGCTACGTTTACTTATGGGCATCAGGTCTGGGACCTCACCACATCTGGCACATCCGTTCATATTGCGCATCAGCCTACCTATACCCTACATCCGTCATTCCCTGTACGCCGAGTACTCTGGCGTCCTGAGTTCCCCTCCGAGATTGCACTTGTGTCCAATGAGGACTTTGGCGGAGGGAGTGGCAGCGAGCTATTAGCTAGCCCTCGATTACAGTTCGCAACTCCAGCTTTTATTAATGCCTCCAGTTCTGTCACTAAAGACAAGGAACCCAAAGGTAACGGTGCCGATGCCGTAGAAATATGGGATGTAAGACGCGGCTGGATTGCTAAGTGGACTGTTGAAGCGAGCTCGTCGGAAGGGGGAGTGACCGGTACGTATCTAAATTATCAGTCTCATTGAAGTAATAACCTATGTCCTGCATCTGCAGATGCCATATTCCGCGACTCGCATGCACTTTGGGTCCAGCATGCATCTGGAACATTTGCTCAAGTTGACTTACGTAGGTCTGTACGCCCTATTGATGCCATTCCGCGTGTGGCGCTCGCTTGGAATGTTGGTGTCGATGGGGATACCGACGGAACATTAGCTTTTGTCTCAGACAGGAGAACCAGATGGGAAGTACCCTACGATGATATGTCCGTACTCTCCACTTTATGTCGCAACTATTTTCTTATTTGTGATGCAGTCAGCCCGACAAACGACACATACTTCTTGAACGAAAGCTCAAACCCAAATGCCTTGGCGACAAGCCTCGCATGCCTGTTCTACAGACTATGGGTACGTATGTACGTGGAGGACTTCGTAACACGGAATCTGGAGGATTATTTGAGCATCTGGCAAGAAAGTACCTTATTGAGTCTGACGGGAGGAATAGGGCAGCCGTTTGCAAGGTTAATACCGAGGTCAGTGCTCTTCCCGTATGGGGGGTGCTTATAAGTGAACAAATGTCCGTAGGCATCTATTCAAGGGGGAAGTGTGCACGCAGCACAAGTATGGCTGCTGCTTGGCTCTCTGCTTACCGACGTCATTCCAGAGTACATTAGACCTTCACCTCATTCGGAGAAGAACCATCAGATTGTCGTGCACCTTACGCACTCTAATTCAGCCCCTGCTGCTATCCCTACAATTGGTACAAGATCTGGATCACATGCCTCAGGATCCGCCTCGAAACCCGCCTCACACCGTGCTGCCTCGTCAGATTCTGTCTCCAAGATGATTCAACAGACACGCCCCACTCCCACTTCCCCGCTCAGCCACGTGCTACCAGTCAAACATATCCTCAACCTCACCCACAAGATAAACGCTCCACATCGAAAAACAGCAACGGAACCTCCGCATCGAGGGAACGTGAAGGGGAGCGAGACGGCTCGCCCACAACTAAACCACCCCCTAATTCACGAAACTTGACGCCTACGTCGTCTACATCCTCATCGCCTCGCCACATTCCCACTTCCCTTCCGCCAGCGCCAGCACTCCCGCCTTCGGCAATCATGACGCCTGCTACACCTCGCCGTCCATCAGTTCTGATTTCCACCGCGGCACAGGGACAGGGACATGCGCGGCGGCCGTCTGTGTATAACCGTGCGTCTGCAGCCCACAGTGAGAGCCCTAGCACACCTAGTATCAGTGTGAGCGACCGAAGCCTCCGCCATGTAGGTGAAGGCGCCCTGGATGACTCGGATTCGTCAGATGGCAGTGAGAACTGCGTAGTAGTGAGCGCCGATGCCCAGGATAGCCATAGTGAAAACGAGAGAGATGTACCACCCGATATCCGACGTCCCATAATGTTGAAGTCGAGGAGTCTTAGCATGGGCCGCACAGGCCCGGCGCATCCCAGCCCACTCTCCAGACTCGCTGGGCAACGTTGGACGGAGGATGAGGATGATGGTGGTAAGGAGCATGAGGACAACGAGGCTAGTCCGTCACCTGGATCAACTGATACTGACGGCGAAGGGCATAGCGGCCGTGATTCGGAGTGCAGTACCAGACCACAGAAGGTCAGGGTAAAAGCAGCTTCCGTGACGAAAACACGCCTCAGAAAGAACTCGACCGCCAAGCGACTGAAGAGTCGCACGCGGAGTGCCACCGTCGCTGTTCTTGCTGCATCACTGCCATCTCCTGCACAGTCAGCGTCCGAGAGTTCTCACTTGGTGAAGCAGGCGAGCCACAGTAGCATTCGTACAGTTACTGCTGGATCTGTCCGCGAACAGGAGCAAAGTACTGGGCTCATACATCATGATGAGGATGCCTCGCGAGCGGATGCGGAGTCGGATGATTACCAAGCCTGGCGTGGTATGACTGAATCTCGACGTCGTGCTGTGATGGAAGAAGAAGCTCAGCTTCGCGAGGCAGCATGGCACGCACTTAGGGAGGCAGTTGAAGAATTCGCAGAAGCAGTAAGCGATAAATTGATGTGGTCTCACATAATATCTGATCCAACACAAATAAGGGCGATGTTCAGATGTGTGCTATGCTAGCGCTCATTGCAGCGAAGGAACTGGGGATCAGCCAGAGGAGAGGTTTGCAATTCTTAGAGGCATATATCGGTGAGCTTTGGTGTTTGCCTGGCATGAACGCTTGAACCAATACCCGTAAGAACTACTCACTCGTCTCCGACTGCACACCTGTGCCGCGTACTTGCGTAAATGCGGCGATTTCGAGGACGTTTCAAATACCACTAAGGTGAGTCCTGTTCGGCTGATGGGCGGGACGGTGTTGAAGATAAGTTTTAGCTTGAAACCATCATTTATACTGCCTGTGGACGTTGTCGAAAACCCATTCTTCTTTCACGCGCTCGAACAGTGACTGGAGCTCACGCATTCTGTACGACATGCAAAAGCGCGGTTGTGAAGTGTTCGATATGGTCAGTCAAGCACTCTATGTCACTCTACACGCTGAGAACTCATTGTCATTAGTCATCTTCCCGTCCGCACACTGCTTTTCCAATGTTCTGTTTGCACGCATGGTGGTCACCAGGAGTGCTATAGGCGATATCACATGGGGCGTCCAATGGTCGATATCCCAACCTCTTTATCAGCGCGAGGGCGTTCGCTGATCAGAGAACGCGATGATGATGGGGAGGAGGGAGAGGAAGTTACCTGCTCTGAGAGTCGGGGGGAGAGGACACTGGCGGGCCATCCGTGTGCAGCCGGATGCGGGCATTACTGTTGGGCAACTGTGGGCGGGCATCTAGGCGCAGAGGAAGCTTCATGACCAGTCAAATTGGTTTGACTCCGCATGGCTGGTTTTGTCGTCGTAAATTTGGATATCTTGGTGGTGAATATCGAACGCAGCGGACTGTGTACGCTTTTCTGCGATTAATAGTTTGCATTGAAGGTAGGGAAGAACAGGCGAGGTTGATGTTCTTCTCGCGTGAGGCTTCAGTTCCTTGAGCATCCATCCAAACGTTTCGTCACGACCAAACGCAATTCCCCCAGCGTCACTAAGTCGAGAATTTACAATTTCGGATTTGCAGTGTGCGCTCGTGTTATGATATACGATACGAGTACAAATAAATACAAGTGATGTCGAGGTAACTGTACAAATGATTTCCGCGTTCTAAAATACGTATGTAACTGCTCGAGGACTGCATCTCCGTCGGCAGCATGGAGCGTGCTTCATTACTTGAGAGCTAAGTAAAAGGATTTCTGTGATTTAAAATGCACGTGTAACTGGTCGTGGTGAGTGTTTTATCTCTGTTAGTAGAACATCCCACCATTCGTCATAACGAAATGCCTAAGTGAAAAGCAGTCAAAGACCGTAGCATGGATGGCATTACTGAAAGACTTACTCAAGATCCACGCACGTAAGCCTGCCCTCGTAGCCTCATCGCTTGCATCCATTCCATATCTGTACGATTCGAAAGCCTCTCCAAGTCTTCTAGCCTTAAGGAGTGCGAGACACAGTTTCTTGTTGGCGGTTTGCCACAATGACTCAAGCTCCCACCCGAATAACTGCAAAAAAATCACACATTTGAGTGTGAAAGGAATGTTTAGTTGCATCACATCAACGTACCACGGTAAAAGCTTTGCATGCAGAAGGAGGGACTAATTTAGCCAAGAAAGTGCTAGCCTTGACAGCAGCAGCGAAGTGGTCAACAGCTTCATTGTGATGCGCGCCCTCGAAGGCAATGGTTCCCAGTTGGATTCGCAGATTCGCCTGATATGCGATGCGCAGACACATCAATGAGCGCACTAACATGAGTAAACGATACTCACCTCCACGACACGACAAACGAAGAGATCGGCATTGGGATCGGCAGCCAGCTGTTCGACGAGTAGCATTGCCTCTTTGTGTTCATTTGCATTGAACAATGCGATAGCCTGAAACCCATAATGAAGCGCGGAGCACGCAAGAAAAATTCAACCTACCTTGATCAAGAAAAGGAAAAGAGTAGCATCTGGATTTCCGTCTGTAAATGTGGACGCGAGGTCAAAGGCTGTTCTCGCATCCTCGACGAGCTGTTTTCCGCAGAGGGCGATACCTTGGGCAATATATCCTGCCAACGAGGGACGTATAGTGAGGGACTATGTCATGATCGAAGTTAGGATTTTTGTAAGGGGGCACAATGAGTCGTCGTCACCTTGATTGCATCCTGAAGCGCACAGTCCCAGTCAAATTCGCGCGCCATAACGAAAGAGTGGTTGGCATAGCAGGCGTAGTTGTTGGCGCCGGCGTCGATATCTTGGGTCAGTACCATTTCAGCAGTAGATAAGACCTCTGTCATGCACGTATTGCGAGCGGTCTTGGTGATGACATGAGTCTGGACCGTGACAAGGGTTTGAACCGTGACAACAGTCTGAATCGCGGCGACGGCCTGGCAGACAAATGATCGATTCGTATCACATGAGAAAATGATAGAAACATGCCTTTGAACCAGAACCCTGATTCTTGGAATCAAAAAGACATGCTGTGAGATGCCAAAGGGGCGGGAATTCAACGGGAAAGTGCTACCTTTGGCGCCAGATCCTTTAGACTGCCTTCTGAATCAGAGCCTGGACCCTTCAAAAAGACACGAAATAAGATGGCGAAGGGGCAGGAGACTATAAAAAAGCACCTTTGGCGCCGGACCTCTTGGGTTATCATTTGGCAAAACATCCTCGGGTACTGCCCACTCTGAGATCTTCTTATCGACACCTCCGCTGAGGATGCGACTGCCATCCACGGAGAAGGTTACGGAAACCACCAAAGCACAGTGCTGGAAGCTGGCGATAATTCGCTGATCCGAGAGGCGCCAGAGATGAATATGTTTGTCGTAAGATGCAGACGCAACGAGCGTGCCAGCAGAATTAATGGCGATAGCCTTGATTACGGTAGCGTGACCTATCCAAGGTTCGCCGACTTGCTTCCAGGTCGATATATCCCACTCTCGTATGGTGGGATCTTGATGATCGCCACCTGTGAGAAGGCGTGTTCCGTCGGGCGTCCACACAAGCGAGAAGTTCGTTTTACGGTGACCCTTGAACTTTGCGATACATTCCCTCTTGCCTGGTTTATATATTTCGATTTTCTCCCTTGTCGCAATCCCAATAAGTACGCCAGACGGCGAATACCGAACGCAGCGGACTAGACAATTAGACTTGATTGGATTTCCTTGTACCTGCCATGTCTTCGTGCTCACAAACTTTGTCGTTCCGTCATCTAAACCAGTAGCCAGAATCGCGCCATCTGGAGAAAAGTCTAGCGGTAAGATGATTGCGGAGTGGACTTTGATGGGCTGGGTGAGGGTTTTTCCAGTTTCTCCATGGCAGGCGATGAGCTCCCCTCTCGCATCACCGCTTGCTATTAATTTCCCATCTCGTGATACCGCCAACGCATTCAGCACGCCGCGATGCCCCTCCATTTTCTTCAACACCATACCTGACTTCAAATCCCACAGACAGAGCGCCTTGTCTTTTGATGCAGTGATCATACGCCGCCCATCTGGTAAAGCTACCACTGCGTTTATATTGTCTGTATGATCTTCAAACACTCGAACGGCTGTGGTGCTTGGAATAAGCTGCACCATTTTACAAGATATGGCCTTGGTGCGGGGATCGTGGGTTGCATGCGCTGAGTTGCAGGGGATATTTAATGTCGGAAAACGGTTTCCGGCCTTATGGTACCATGTGATACATTTTAAGGGTGAACGTAGTCTGCCGCGGCAGCAATTGTGTAGTCTTTCGGGCGCTGACTTTAAACTTGTAATCCGGCGAGCCCCGAGCGATTTTGACGAGTTATGTGGTTGCCATTGAATAAATCACATATGCAATACGTTGGGCGCAGCGACTCTAGCGGGAGTTCGACTCGGAGCTTGTTTCATTTCTGCACATGGCAAGTACCGTGTGTGCTGTTCTTTGGTATTACCTACTAGTACAGAACTCACTACAGACGCCCTAGTACAAGTTACAACGGTTTGATTCAGACTTCCAGAAGACAATAATCGACCAGCCTAGTACTTAAAGAACACCACGGTAACCTTGTTCAATTGAAGCCATGAGGTTTGCGTATTCTTAACTTCGCTGAATTGGATAACACACAAGCATTCTTTCAGCCATTTGCAATAGATTGCAACATGTTAGACGGTATAGGTACAGGACCGAGTCGCGCCGAGATGGCCTTATCTTAGTATGAGTGCATTTTCCGCCAGGCAGCCAAGCCCAGATCATCAAAGAAAAGACTTAGTTGTCTACAACAACTCAGGGACACAGCTAAATGTGCGTACAGTGTTATCTCCTCCGACTCGGCTGCCGTACGCGCGTTTATTGATGCAGCGTCATTAATATTACTTAGGAAGTAATCGAATCTATCACGCGTATGCTATCTTTTGCAGAGCGAAGCCAGGTCGTGGAGGTTTTCTCCTCATCACCGTGTTTCTTAAAGGTGGGGATACACATTGAGTCTGTGCCTCTTTGTAGTACAACTCGACAATCCATCTACCGGCTCGTCCATAAATCCTCTTCACGAGAAGTATAACCAAGCCATGCCATCATCTAAACACAATCAGCCTCCTGATACACGTACTCCAGTATACATCGACATTTTACCACAGTCCATTTCATGGTCGAGCAGCTCGAGCTCATCCTCACGTTCACGTGTACCGCCATCTTCTCTATCAAAGTCCCCTCAAGTTATCACTGCATTTCACCCCTCCTTGAACACGCCGTGTCGCATAATGGACATTGACCCCACAGTAACCTTTGTTTCGCCCTCTGTCGTCATTTGCAAGTCGTCCTACTATAGTTGTATTGGATGGTGCGCCAATACACAGCGAGGACACGAAACTTGAATGTATTGGACCACATTTCCCCAATTCTATAATCCCGTCCAGTGGCGGTCTATTGCTCTACAGCACAACCTTGGTTCCCAAGTTCTGGGAAGTCTTGTGCAAATCCCCAGGTTCGTACTTCCTGACCTCGACGTGCTATAGACGTATAATTGGCCCCCAAAGACCCCACTATGTACACAATCATCCAAGATGTATACCGCCGAGATCAAGCACCCCTCGGAAGGTCCTCAGGTCGTCCCCGCTCTGTTCTTATGTTCTCTGCTAGATACCACTTCCGGTACTCAGTCCCTGTATTCATACCCCTGTCTTCCATGACACCAAACATTCCATATCATGTCAATACGCCTCTTATCGCGAATGTTAATTGTCTTCATCCCAAATTACCCGAGCCCAACTGTCCGCGCAATCGCCCTAGCATGCCTCCAAACCTCCTGGGTCAAGACAGCCCTCAGTCGCACGAAGACAGCATGCAAAACCAGCTGTATAAACAATGCATACCGGATGTCAGCCTAGGGGACTTTTCCCTCGGTAACTCCATGATCAACAACCACGACTCGTCTGCTGCCACATCAAACGAGATGGTGGCACGGTCAACGTTCTCAAGCTTCCCGAAAGACATCCGTAATTATGTGAGTAAGTTATTCAATAAGAAGGTTTGCTGCTGACACGTGCATTAGATCATGTAGGAAAGTAGTGTGCATGTAACAGTGATATTACATAGCGTTCACTTGCTGTATGTATGCTAACATTCTATATATGGAGTCCTCCGATGCTGTCAGTCAAATTGAGTTTCGGCCTTAGTGTTGGTCCCACCAGTGGCATTCGTCCCTCTGGAAGCGCTGAGAACTTAGAGGGACGTGTTGTGACTTCTGTGTACTGTATGTACTTGTTATCCTAGACATTTGATTCTCGCGGTACAGCTATTAATAGTGGCTGGGTGTTCCCCCACTCATGTAACTCTACAGGGGTAAGATTATAGTTTCAGAGCTTGCCGTCGGCGAGGTCAACTGTACGTATTTGTCCCCAAGTACGGAGATAAACCATCGTAACGATACCAGTGAAATGACTTCGTGACTACGTACCAATTCTCATTACCGTCAGAAGCCTGTCAACTATGGGGAACGAGCATACAGCTTGTCCCATTTGTCTGATCAACCTCGCTATCCATATTAGATAGGCGCCTGTATGCAAAATAATCATATACCAGAGTTTGCAAAACAATTCCAAATTACCCAACAAGATATTACCCTATACGAAAAACCAAACTGTAGGAATATCATATATCAGTATCAAGTACTACAAGATGAGATAGAGATAGAAGTAATTGACAAAGAAGATTCTGCACTCATTGTTGCAGCTGTTATACTGGTGGGAACTGAGCTGACTCGACAAGAACACTGATCGACTATACCGCACGGTAAGATTATATCAGCGGCAAGTCAGCGGATATTGTGAGCGGTCCTTTGACAAAAGGCAAAAGTGTGAGTTTATTGGTACCCCTTATAGATTCAAAGTTTAATGGGGGGCAGAACGCTTGTTAAATTTCAAACGGTAACGAAATGACTGACCTGGCATCGCGGCACACCTTCCTAAAGCGTGACATTATATTATATTTGCCTACGCGAAGTCATCCATATCTCAGGGGGAACGGGAAGAGAAGCGTGCCTCATACTACGAGATAGGTCACCCGTCTATCTCCTGCGGAAAGGCTCCCCAAGTTGACCTAGGTACTGTCCCATCGTGGCATAGGGTACCACATGAGTAACACCAAAGTCGGAAAGTTGACACCGTACCCGCACCCACCAACTCCGCACCCTCCACGAGTATAAGCACACACCAGCCGGTCAACGTTGCGGTTTATGAAAAACACCGCGGTGTCTCTGAAGACCGCGGGTACATTACTGCAAGAAGAGTGTATTAACAATAATGATTCACATAAATATTACTCCTTTTCCTTGCCGTCCTCAGCTTCGACTTCATTTCGCTTCCATTGTTGACTCCTTACAGAGGCTAGAAGGTCCTCCATTGCCAGAAGATCACTTCGCAGAGGAAGGCACGAAATTTTGATGGTCCGAGTCTGTCACGAGTAAAGTGAAGGAGCTGTCGGACCTGCGAGAATACACGTTCAACCGCATTGATGTCGCTAAGTGAGATAATAAGTACCAATTGATCGAAAGAGGATTCGAGGGTGACATACCTGGGACAGAGAGATAGTCTAGTGCCATCCGATGAAACATCGAACAAGTACGGCAGTTATTTTGCCACCATACAAATGGGTCCTTACTATCAGTCTTCACAGTTGGTAATTGAAGGAACTTGTCCACTGGCGGCTCGCTACTAGTAGTATGAGACATGAACTCAGTGAGTAGCCACTGAAGTCATCATCGCTCTGTATAATTGTCAGTGTCAGCATAGCATTTTGAGATCAGTATAACATTCAGATCATGCTCTTAGAGAAAGGCAACGCGGAGAACCGGTTATCAAGGTTCCTGATTCGGTAAGTCACACCCACTCAAACACCGCCAACCCGCAGTGAAGAGCCACGGTATACTCAAGGGTACGACCATCCTACGCCGTATCCACAGCCTCCAGACCCATCAGCATAGAACCGCGATATCGCCCATTTCTCTGTTTGACATTACCCTCGTGGAGAAACAATGGCTTACACCGTCCCAGTCAGAACCGTCGATTTGCGGTGACCCTGGTTTCACGGTCGTCGAGAAAACTGCGTGGTACTAGCGGGACGTGGTCTAACACAGACTCTATCGGAATGCTCGTCATGGGCGGCAGCGGCACGTCTGGTGCGCTCCGCTTCACTGGGGAGGAGTTCCTCGTGACGACAGGCATCCACAACTACAATGTGCAGTGCAACGCCGTCACCGATCGCGCGCATGGAGACACGGGCTTGAAGATCCACATCGAGTACTAGCCCTAGGAAGTCGAATTGGATCCAACCAGCTCAGATCCGGAAGACGAGTGCAAAGGAAACTATGGCGGATGTTAAATTCGTCATGCAGAGGAGAAACAACTTGGTCGTCCACATTACTATTTCTTAAGTTGTCGTACCAAAGGAGTCGTGAGACGGTGGCCCAGGTGCCATACGATTGGAAATCGAATTTACTATGCCAAGGCGGTAAGAGTGATGTGGTGGCAAACATACTTGACGAGGACTCTGCAATTGACAAGTACTCAGTATGAATTCTTGATGGTCAACGAAGAGATACTCTAACCGATTTCGGGTCTAGTATTCCTAATTAATAGGACATGAGACATAGCAAAAATACAAAACACGACAATATTTTATTTAATATCAACGAGACATATAATTGCAATCTTCATACAATGCAAGTCCATATTCATATTGTATCAAATATACTCTCCTCCAAGCAAGCGCACGAGCATGTGCATCGTCGGACTGAGGAGACGGATGCTGTCACAGTCAATTGTCGAACTAAGTTTCCGCCCTGTAGGTCCGTATCAATGATATTCGTCCGTCTGAAAGCGCTGTGAACCTAGAGGGACGTGTTGGGACGTGGTGTTGTTGTGTGTACTGTGTGTGCTTGTTATTCTAGATATTTGGAGTCTCCGGTACGGTTAGATAGTGGCAGGGTGCTGCGGCCCCTAAGGTTGGCACTCACCTGTCTGATATGGATAGCGAGGTTTTCCCCATAGTCGACAGACCATGATGAAAGCGCACTGGTATATAGTCGTATAGTCATTCCACTGATATCGTTACGATGGTTTGTCTCTCCCGTATTGGAGACAGATGCGTACAACTTTGCCGACGGCAGGGCTTCACAGCTTGAAGTCCTGAAACTATAATCTTACCCCTGTAGAGTTATAAATTAGCAAGAAGTCAAACTAACCAACGAACTTTCAACTTCCGACAATCAATCGTGTTCCCAAGTAATACCACATGTCAATGAAAGTCACAGGACGTTAGTTAACCGGCACTCGGGCTACAATTATGAGACTACAACGTTTAGCATCAAACTTCGGTTAGACCAACATCCGGAGGGACTTACTTTATGTAACTGTTCTAGGGAGACGCCGAACAGCGCTGTGCATCGTATAAAGGGCCAGCTATGTACACCGTTTTCTCCAGTCTACTTATCCTTGCAATCAGGTTAGTGAAAAGCTTAGCACGAATCTGCCAGTCGACGTTGTCTGACATTACCTTCATACAGAAACAATGACCTACACCATCGCAGTCAGAACCATCGACACCACTGCCAGCGACCCTGGTTTCACGGTCGTCGAGAAAACTGTGTGGTATTACGCCAATGGCGGAACGTGGTCTAACACAGGCTCTATAGAGACGCTCGTCATGGGCGGCAGCGGCACGTCTGGTGCGCTCCGCTTCAGAAATGGCGCCGGGGAGGAGTTCCTTGTAACGCTGGGCATCCACAACTATAATGTATGGTGCGATGCCGTCACTGACCTCGCGCCTGGAGACACGGGCTTGAAGATTCACACCGAGTACTACACAGGCTAGCCCTAGGAAGTCAAATTGGACTCAACTAGCTGAGGTCCGGAAGACGAGCGCAAAGGGAACTAGGGTGGATGTCAAGTTCGTCACGCAGGGGGGAAACGACTTGGTTGTCCACATTACTATTTCTTGAGTTGTCGTAGTACCAAAGGAGTTGTGGGACGGTGGCCCGGGTGCATGACTGGAAATAGAATATACTATGCCAAGGCGAGCTCGATATAAGTGATTTGATGGCGAACATACTTGACAAGAACTTTGAAAAGTACTTGGTATGATTTTTCCATGGTTAATGGAAAGATGGAAAGCGACACTGTTACACTTGAATCGGACAGGCTCTGCTGAATTTGGAAGCCAGATCTGGTTTTCAATCATGTTGGTACTTACTAGGACAAGACATGGCAAAAATACGAAATACAACACTGAATGTCAATATTGTTATGTCAACGAGAGATATAATTGTCTTCATACAAGTCCATATCATATCATACTGGGCTTCAAGAAATAATCACTCTCCTGCAAACAAGCGCACGAGCATGTACGTCGTCGAGCCGAGGAAACGAACGACTACAGAACACAAGTCATCAGTACTAGCGATGATGTGGCGTTAGAAGCTTCTACTTACATGCAAGTCCAGCAACTGAAAAGAGAATGAATGCCATGTACCCAGTCACAGCCGCACTTCCAGTCCCACTCGTCGCCGTTCTGCCATTTAGAAAGTGTTAGCGAGTGGCAATGGCATCTGCGACCTCCAAAATACTCACATTATAGAAGCAGCCAAAAGAGCCTGCAAACCCACGAGGTCAATCAAAGTTCCTCTAATATAAACCTATCTAATGGTCACTCACGTTGCTCAGAGTCCAAACCAGCAATACGTTCGTCCGGAACGTCTTGTAATAATCTTCTTGCTGCGTTGTCGGATCAGGCTTTGAATCCGCCTTGGGTGGTTTCGACGACAGAACATGGATAGCATCTTCATACGCCGCATTGATATCAGTCTCAGCCGTGGGTACTGCTACCTCGACTTCATTCTTGTTGTCCCCCTTGCCCGCACTGACGACACCGAGATCAGTGGAAACCTTGTTGTCGCCCTTCGTTCCCCATGAGACATCATGGACGTTGGCAAACTGAGGCTTTGTGAACAACTGGGAGCCGTACTGCAGAAGAGGGACGTACCGCATAGACGTTCAAGACCGCAATATACGACGGCGCCATGAGGAGATATTGGATGAAGGATGTAATCATATGCCATGGCTCAAACTTCGACGAGCATCAATACATAACAAGCAAGATAAAAAGCAAATGATAACTCACGAAGATCAATGAGGAGACAATATATAGCCCCAGCGTAGCCGCCAACGAGAACACGACATCTCTAAAGGTCGAATTCGAGAATAGATCGCTAGCCTGGATCGCCCGTCCTTCACTCTTCGCTACGCTCTCGATGGCCTTGTATGCAAGCAACAACGCCGAGACAGTCATATAAATTGTGACTACACCAAACCCAACGAAGGCGAGGGTGTAACCCCATTTTGCGCCTTGCGGCCGATTCCCGAGCGAGAGGAGGAAGCACATGATGAGCAACCCGAGATAGAAGTAGTTGAGAATGATGTTAAGGACGTGGATTTGAGGAACGTAGGACTCGAGCGCTTGTGAGAGAATAATGAAGGCAATGTAGTAGTTGCCCTAATACGCACTGAGGGTCATGATAGTGGTGTAAAGAATGGTACAAAAGGGAGCTTACAAGGGAAAACCAGGCAAATATGAGGTTGTATAGCTGATAAATCATCTCGATATGAATCCAGAACTTGCGCATGAATGAATGCGAGGAGCGATACAGGTAGTGGAAATGAACGGTAGAGTGTATGGCGGCAAAGAACGAGCCGTTAAGCCAGCGACGTCTTTGAGAAATTAGCTCAGGGACCTGTTGGAAAGGGTCAGCGTGTACTACACCAGGACTTGAACACTTGGATTGACCTGGTCGGGAACATCAGTCACAGCGTAAGCAGATTTGACATAGTGCAGAATCCACGATCCCCCGCGCTTCGAGACAAGCTCCCAGCATAATATCTGAACAAGTATCAGCCGAGACATCATCTTATTCGACTTAGCACCCACCCGATCCTCGGCAAGATACATGTTTGCTGTGAAGATATCTGCACCTGCACCATGCATCTTCTCACCCAAAAAGTACTTCTGCAGTGGGCCCTCTCCCATCTGGTCATTCTGCAGGGCGATATACCTATATGCGCTAAACGCGCCAGGCAGCACGGTGATATACCCGAACACACTTTCTAACGGCTTATCCAAAATATTGGACATTTTATATTCGAAATTCTGCGCTGCAACGAGTGGGTTGAGAAGATATTGTCCGTACTTGCCCTTCAGAGCGACGATTTCGCCGCATGCGCCGCCAACGTTCGAATTAATGTCGAAGGCTTTCCACAGATGGTAGATTGAGGTGGGGCCGGGCATGGTACCAACATCGAGGAGAACGCACACATTGGGCTGCAGTACTGGACCGAAGGCATTGAAGAACCAGCGATGGGAGTTGATCTTCTTTTGGTTCTTCTCCTTGAGGCAGAAGATGATCTGTACGGGACAACACCTTTCTCGGCGCCTTCGATTTTCATTGAAGGAGAGACCGATACTGTAATGGCGTTAAGATTAGGCACAGACAAATGACGGTGAGACAAACTTTGGGTGGTATACTCGTATATGTGTGCTGCGACAGGTTTTCCATTGACGATATTCTTCTCTATCGTCAATAAGACGACTGTTTGCCAAAATTGAAACGTACCTTCGCAATGCCGTCTTGATATGCCCCCATGGTAGCAATGACACTCAACGTTCGAGAATTTATCTTCGACCGCCCATCACTAACAATACAGACTACAACTTTCTTCCAACCCTCTTTCCCCCATGTTTTGCTTCGACCTCGTGTGCACAAATGAGCAATATTCTTAATGACACCATGCATTGAACGACAGAATAGCTCCTCGTCTTCATTATACATTGTCATGACGATGAAAAGCTCTGTCCTCCGTGGAGGATCGTAGTGCACCTGGCGGAGGGTGAACCCAGACTTCTCAAAGTCGTTCGGGTCACATGTAGCTGCGGAGTACCGCATGTGGGTGAATTCGCGTTCATTGCGTATCGCGCACATATCAAGCAGTTTTGATGGTACTGCGGAGTCGAGCACGAAGTTACCGTGGAAGAGTCTGTACATTGTGAGGGAGAGAAAACAAGATTAAACAAGGAACACTCACTCTACCTTCTTGATGGTCTTGTACCGTCGGGGTACGCGCTGTGGTATGTGCCCGTAGCGAATGTTAGTTTCCGATCGATCATCAGCAACGGCCTCTTGGTAACCTCCAGGCATGGATGCTGCTGCATAGGGACCATTGTGTCGCAGCAGTGGCATATCACCCAAATCATTGTCCTCACGCTCTACCATCTCATAATCCAGACCAAACTGTGATTGCGGACGTGGAGTGGATTGTGAGTTGTCGAAGGGACTATAGCCGACATGCGGTGTGAAGTAGTCTGTTGATGGCTGCAGCGGAGGTTGTTGTTGTTGATACAAATCTTGTGATTGGGAGGGTGGGAATGGGGTCGATTGAACTTGCGGGGTAATGAATGGGTCCGGGAGGTGATATTGCTGGTTCGGATCGTAGGGTTGGTGTTCAAATTGAGGATTGTAGTGATTTGGGTCATACGAGTCATGCGGTTGCTCTTCATAAGGATTGGGTATCTGAGACGGGTGAGTGTTGTACCCATCATTGTAGTGTCCTCGCTGTGCCTCATCAGCCTGTTCATCATCACGATAGACCAGTCTTGTTAGGCGCTTTGAACAACGACGATGACAATAAACGCACCTCGTAGTACCTTGACATCGCGTGTGGACAGGTTGTCTCCTATGTGAGCAACCAAATAAAAGAGCTTGAAGAAAAAGATTAGTAGCCTAGACTTTACCAGAAGTTCTAAGTACTGTGGAAGGCTGTTAGAGTGTGGCAGTGCTTTTCACAGGCCCTGCTCTTCCTATGACTGTTCAGCCAAGCGCAGTGCGCAGCTTCCAAGCCAACTCTCAGGCTCTTGGCTATTCCATGGCAACAAAACTCGCACCCGAAATTCTTTCAAAGAGGAAGTGCAAAGAAAGTTTGCCCTAAAAATAACTCTTACATCTTGATGTGGTTTTTCGGTCAGTGTCTTTTCTATGTAGCATTCACTCATGTCTCAAAGTCTTATTTTCAGAAGAGATACTATACGAGCTGCAACCGAAAAGGTGATGAGCTGTAGGAACCAAGACTGAGAGTCACAGCTGTGGTAGCCCTCAACCGATGAGTTATGCTTCAAGTTGACGTGCAATGTGCATTCAACAATCCTGTACGACAATGTTAAATTAGAATTCGATTTACTTCCTTCACAGCGGATGTCAGTGAAATTCGCTGTTTGGAGTGAGCTTTTTCAAGCCCACTCTCAAAGGCGAATTAAATCTAAACATTCACGAACAAATGGCTGGATCGGTCGCTCATCGTTGTTACAGACAATTTCGCTGCTGAATCTTTCGGAGAATTTCAAGCACGATCTGGATCGACACCTTTGTACATCATTGAATGTTCAAGGTTTCTCTAGATGGACTGGTACTGTTCTCAGCGTGCAGGATTGCAGGGATAGCTTAGATGCATCAAGCTCGTAGAGATAAGTCTTCTCCAAAGACAGTAAACCACTGAAGATTCCTTAGCAGCAGCTTCCAAAATGCGAAGGATTAGGGAGATAGTCATTCGCGACAAATTTACGACGCCCCTTATATCCCCTTGACAGGCTGTCGTGCTGTGGGTGAGGTAGCAGAATTTTTTGCTTTTCTTCCTGATTGACTTGCTGCATTAAAGGGTTCAAGCACAGGTTGAGAACGCGAGACATTGATAGGGTATTCTCGGTTGAGGGCTATTGATTGAAAGATTTCTGTGACATCGCGTCGCGTGTCGTAATCATGTGACAGTCACGTGCAAGAAGTGCCCGTTAGCGCCTGGAGACAGCGCAGTCTGACAGCGCTGCGGTGGCGCCTACATAGTAATATACAGACAACAGTAAGTCGACAGTGAGCCTACCTGACTAACTCAGCAAAGCATTCATACATCACCCGACTTTAATCCCTTCTCCCAAACCTCTATCATGCCTCCTCCCTTCTCACTCAGCCCACCGATGATAACCAAGTCCCCTGTGGCAACGATCGCATTAACCTTGCTCACATCAGTTGTTGCCTTCGTCCACTTTGGAAATATATCCAACTTCCCATCCGCAGTTGGGCCACCGATTTCATGAAGGGTCACTTTTCCCATCAATGTGGACGTGAAAAGTGTGCGAGGCCCGATGAATGTCCTATTGGCGTCTCAGTTCGCACGTCGCAGTGCAGCAGTAATACACATACAGAGCAGTGATAGGGCCATGTCCGACATCCGCCGTGAAGCCTTCATCTTGCTTCAATCCTTCCCACTTCCGCCGTTTCTTTTTCATAGACGTCCCAAATGACACTCCTGACATTTTCTCCCCGCCGGTGCCAATCCATACCCGTCCGTCAGCGGTTCCCGTAGCCAAGATCCCAGATGGTGACATGGCAGACGACAATATGAATGGCGGAGACATTGAAACACCTGAAGACTCGGGCAGAGGAGACGTCCCTGACATGGGAAATATTAAAAAATGAGTGAGGGCCAGATCCACCGAAAGTCAATCTACCTATATCGAATCGCGACAATACAGTCCTTTGGTGAAAATCGTGATGCAACAGCCTAGAGTCGTATCCACCGCTAACAAGTTCACTGGGACGATCGGGAATGAACTTCACAGTTCCACATATCTGCATCACTATGAGCGAGGCATGTATCTGAAACACGAAAAGATACAAACATTGTCGTGACTTGTTTTCAGGCGTGATATTTGTTTCGTAGAAAGATCGACGACACCGACTGTGCCAGAGTCCAGACAAAATGCCAGTTGACTGTTTTTTTGGTTGAGCGAGAGCTAGCTGGTCATGATTAGTCAAAAATATGAAGAATGATGCTACGCCCTCTACCTCGTTCACCATGTCGTCGTCGTCGGCACCAAGTTCCAACATCAAGGTCGCGTCAGCCTTCGCAAGGATCATCTTCTCCGTGTCCATAGTAAACCGTAGAGCCTGTATAAGTTGAAAACACGATTTGTCAGACATGCAGGATCTCGACTTGTCGAGACGTACATGACGATTGGACGCGACCCATATGTCCCCGAGGCCACCTGCATTGTGCGACATGCATACAACGGATGACACTTCTCCTAAACTTCTGATAGCCTTCACGACCTTCAAAGTCTCTTGATTATATACGCGAACAGATCCGTCATCTGTAGTATGTACAGAGGAAGTCTACAAGATCCATCAGCATGGGGTTTGACAGAAGCTCCCACCTGAACCTGCAAAGAAATGATCCGGTGATCCTTCGGCAAGACATGAAATCGGTGCAGGTGTTTTCAGCGTTTGTCGGCAAGTGTATGGTGTCTCCATGACGAGTGAGCTTAAACGAAGTTCAAGATCAAGGCGTCCGCATTAGGTAAAAAAATCTTCCTTGCCTCTCGCACCCCCCATGCAACTTGCCGCTCGTCACAAACTCAACTTTACTTAGAACAATAGAATCTTGGAACGATGTCAGATATGGCGAGCACGAGTGCCACTTTAGGAGCTCTAAGATAATCGATAACCTGAAGCAACTACTTTGGGGTAATGTCAAGGTTAAAGTTGCAAGCCAGTTCTGATTGCAAAATGTGACAGCTTGATTTTTTTCATGACAGTACCTATTTGTTACCCTACGGGCATAGATGTTGCACCCCTGCCTTCTGACCCTTGAATGAGTCGAATGCTGATTTCTATCTCAAGTGGATGGCGTCCTTAGAGCAAAGTCCATGGTATGCTTCTTGCTGAATCCGTCCTCTTCAATGTTTGATTTGTTACTCGCAGTCCAAAGATAAGCTTCTAGGCGCCGTTGTCTCAGTAGGGTTTGGATTTTGTAGCTTGATTTTGTACGTCTCGTCGCCACCCCGATTCGCTGTCATGATTCTAGTTACGTTGCAGTGGCTGGGATATCCACGATCCAGTCTGCACCCAGGAACTGACCATATCAAATAAAGAGAACGGTTACTGCGACCTAATGGCTTCGATAGACTTATCAACATTTCGTTGTATACCTTGGGAAAACAACGTGCTATTTTCCCTTGTGTCATTTTTTGATCCGAAGACTTCAGCGCCCATTTGTGCGGATCCTAGGGGTGTTCTGCACGGCTGCTCATGGTATGGAATGTATTTTTGGTGTGCAGTTTGAGGCCAGCAATCTCAGCCAGTCATGTGGTGCTCTGAATGGACTCATGACTCGGAGGCTTTCTAGTACTTTCATTTCAAAGGTGCGTCCGTGAAAGTTCTCGTCTGCGAGATGTGATTCAAAGCGATTTATCCAGAGATCCCTGAGCCTGCGGCTCAAAAGCGCTTTACCCAGTTGGAGCCATTAACTTCGGGAAGTAAGCAAAGTAGCCGTTTGTTGCGTATTCGCTGATCAGATGTCAACGCAGGGCATGAATAACGCTTCCTGCGTAATTAGCTGAGCCAAGAATGCGCTGTTCGATGGGAGTCTGAAATTTGGCATAGATATCATATCGAAGGACATCATATGATGATTTATCCACTACGACATCGATGAAAGCTGACTTCTGTGTGGACACCGAAACGGGAACAGGTGTCCTCGAGACTGCGCTCGCTTATTCATCGGCTATGAATAGTGGACATTGGACAATGCTATCCTGTCGCGGAGAGTGAAATACGAGCAGCTGACCATCTCGCCGAAAAACTGCCGCAAAGGAAAATCCAAGTTCACTCATGGAGCGCGATAACTCAGTACATCGGCAACGTCGGCGCCAACGGGGCAGCAAGAGAGAACCCACAACAAACCCCTCCGTGAGCGAGAGCCCCTGCGATGCATCTTCGTTCCAGTTGTCACTTATACTCGATATCGGTATATTGTTGCTTTCTATTCTTTACCATCTGAACCCATCAAGAAGACTGCAATCAACAGTTCGTCCCGGTCTCTACCCAGTGATCCTTCTTAATCATTGGAACCAGTAGGAGTAATTCACCCTGATTCACCCAAATCCACCCAAATCCACGGCAAATTAGCATTTGGTGATTGACAGGTAAATCTGAAAGCCTCTGGACGCATTGTGAATTTACACTGCATGTGAATGTCGGAATATTCGGAACTCGCCGTACACTAGTTTGGCCTCGTCCTTCTCAAGAAGCAATCAAGAGGCATTCATTTGTCAAGGACGTTTTCGTATATCCAGTCAGCTTGTCTCCCATGATGCATGATGCATGAGATCTCGGTGGTCCCATGCCGTGCCTGATAATAGCACGAGCTCTAACATCACCACGAATGAATGGCGTTTCTGGCATTCGGACTTCCGCTCTGAGTCTGGTCATCGACATCACGACTTTGTTACTCAAATACCTACACTAGTACTGTGGTCTTTTTCGAACAGGCGAGTTTATATATATTAGTGGTCGGGCCAAATACTGGTACGTTTCTTCTGCTGCATGAGCCATGACCTCTCCGGCTGAAACAATTGTCGGTTCAGCAGCAGTCCCGCCTACTCCGTCGTCGCTTGTCCCAGCGCAGACGGATCCGACATTCTCGAAAGACTTCCGATGCCTTCCTATTCCGAGACGACTCCGTTATGACCCTGATAAGCCTTTCCACTTCGGAATGTTGCTCAATGTATCTTTTGGCATAGGCAGTACTTTAGGTAAGCCATGACATCAAGACGTTCATAGATACATGTTTAACTTTGATGCAGTTGTTGCCAACCTATATTATTGTCAGCCAATTCTAAGTACGTTAGCTTCGCAATTTCTATTTGTTGTCTTGACCTGTATATCTCAAAGTTCAATTGTCGGCTTCTTTCCATGTCACGTATGACGAGGTGGCAAGGTGTGAATAACCAAAAGTCTAACTGAGATCAGTGAATCTAACATTCACACAGAATACCAACGCTAGTTCAAGCTGGGTAAGGTTCTACAATCCTTACACATGGCTACTGTTAACGATGGGTAAGGTTTGGCATCGGCCTCCTATTCATAACACCACTCGGTGACATGCTTCGCCGGCGCCAGTTGATATTGCTCTTGGTCCTGTTTTCAACTACCTTAACAATAGGACTCGCCATCACAAACAACCTTTTGGTGTTCGAGATAATCTCATTTCTGATTGGGTTGACGTCTGTCACTCCTCAAATTCTCATGCCACTGGCCGCTGATCTCGCTCCTCCCGCCCGTCGTGGATCAGCTATATCAGTTGTTCAGTCAGGTTTTCTGCTTGGCATCCTCATCGCACGTGTATTGTCTGGCGTAGTGGCCAATTTCACGAGTTGGCGAATTGTGTACTGTATGTCTATCGGCATCCAGAGCATTGTGCTGGGTGGTGCATACATGTTGCTTCCGGACTATCCAGTCAAGAACCATGATTTATCTTACTTCGGGATATTTCGTTCCATGGCGAAATATATTGTCACCGAACCTCTCGTCAGCCAGATCATGTTAACAAACTGGGCTGCCAGCGCATGCTACACCAATTGGTGGGTGACACTCACATTTCTACTTGGCGGGCCGCCATATAACTACTCCACGTCCGTGACACTGTCTTGTTGCCTACTCATTTGCTGACAAAATTGCGTTAGGGTGATCATCGGCTTGTTTGGCCTTGTTGGAATGTTGGGTGTAATTATCATACCATTCTTTGGCCGTCTGCTCGATCGGCTTGTGCCATGGTGGTCCGCTATTATTTCGACTATGTTTCTTTTGGTGTTCCAAGCAGTACAAACTGGGGCGGGTGGTATAAACATCGCTGCGGTCGTCATCTCTTGCTTTGGATTAGACATGTTCCGCCAAACTCAATCCATATCACTCTCTACATTAATGTTCAGGTACTAGTACAATATCATGTGTTTTGCAGTTCTGCAATACTGATTGATAACAAACCAGCATTTCGGAGACTGCGCGCTCGCGTTTGAATGCATTGACAATCATATCAGTGCGTCAATTTACATTTTCTGTTATGGATCAGTCGGCTGATCCAACGGGCTGTCGCAGGTTTTTCTGGGTCAAATTACAGGGACGTCTGTTGGGACTGACGTTTTTGTTGGATACGGCTGGCGTGCAGATTCTGCGCTGTTCATGGCTATCTATGTCTTCCAGCTTGCTGTGCTTATCCTTAGAGGTCCCCATTGTCCTGGGAATCGCTGGTTTGGTTATGAAGGCGGGCTGAAATTCTGGAAGATCTTGCCGTCTAAGCAGTCCCAACTAGTTGAGAGTGACGACCCTGAGAACGCAGGATGCGGTCACCTGGCTGTAGTGTGCAACGAGAAGGGGGATGCCAAAGGGGGTGCTGAGGAGTCTGCTAGTCTGAAAATTTCAAGTTCTCGAGCCGAAACTTGACACTAGTACTGAACATATTATATACTGCTAGCTTAGAGGCTATAACATACAATACCTGATGATCCGATCTGATCATGCATTATCGCCAGTTTACTAACTTCGTACTGTTGTTCCATGGAAATTTGCTCATTATTGAGTACTATGACTATCCACTCCCGGAGTCTTGTAAATCTTTGATTCTTGGCGTATATGCAGCTCCTCTAACGCAACTAACAGAATTCGTGCCGTTCTAGATCGATGTTAAATTTCTACAATATCACCGGAAGCTTACCAGAATTTTATATGCTGCCGTTGGTGAGTTGTTGGAGTCACAGAACGATCCCTCGCTCAAAGCTGCTGTCCACGTGCTTGCGAAATCGTTCACGCAGTGCACGGTAGATCGCTCCCATGATAATGCATGTGCATATCCAGTCGCGGAGGTTTTCTGTCGCACCTACGCCCATGCATATGGCTGATAACGAGCCACGTCGACCGCAGTCGTATTTTTAAAAGACTTACAAACTGTACTTCACAAGGACTAACAGGTCACGATCATAATTCCAGCTAAGGACCAGCTTCAAGCAGGAAATTGTGGAGCCATTACTGGGATCTGCAGCATGCGGTAAAAGAGTTGAATGTCAACTCACATTCCTGCTCAGTGCTCTTGACAGTCGACGCATAAGTAATCTAACAGTCTCCAAATTTGAAGCCACACTAAATATAAGTACCGATTCTTGAAAGTTGAAGCGCATGAGAGAATGGTATTTCCTAGCATTTGAACCGTCTTCGGTACTTGGTAAAGCGTAATAGTGCACAGTCCGACTTGGCACTGCGGTTTACAATTGGGTGGGTTTCTGTAATATTTACATAATAGTCTTGGTTCGCACTCAATGTCGACGATTCAAGTCGTTCAGGGCGTTACTGCACGACACACCGTGCAAAGCTATCACCATTCCGCAGCTGGTTAAATCCGTGAGAGTAAGCGCTTGGCCCTGGCGGCTGGCGTACTTACCAATGCCAAGGACGGACTTCCGTCCCATTTACGTACTTATGGTGAGTTGCTGACTTGGACTGTCACGATGTTGGACATATCTGTTTGACAGAACATTACGGCCGGTTTATAAGCCTTTATAAGAACGTCATGTGTATGAAAGGGCGGGCAGCTGTGTGCTTTTCCTCGTCGATTTCTCGGCCGTTCGGGTTTTGTGCACTACACTCAAGTGTGTAGCTTTTTTTTATAGTTGTTTTTATGTTTCCTGAACTCACTTTTGCACCTTCCGTGCACACCATATGACTTAGCCACCGGTATCATTCCAAGCGCTTCTCGTCGTCTTGCGTATCTTGATACTTATCACAGTCCCTGTCGTGGCCTAGCTCAGTACTATTCCTAACCGTCGCTCAGACTCACCCTAGTCTTTAATGTCTCCCTCCAGCACTGAGAAAACAGGGGCACACTGCGAGTCTCCTGAACCAATTACCGAAAAATTCGCGGCGTCCGCTGAAGAGAGTTGGCCCAAAAAAGATTTTGGTCTTATACCGATCCCGAAAAGACTCCAATACAATCCCTTCAAACCTTTTCATTTTGGCATCTTGCTCAACGCTTCCTTCGGATTTGCTAGCACATTCAGTACGGATTTCTCGGTAGATGGTGAATAGATGCTAATGGCAAGACAGCTGCCGCTAACTTGTATTATTGTCAACCGCTGTTGAGTATGTTGTTACGGAGTTATCGGCTGTGTGTATCTCTGATCTGAAATTCGTATATAGTCGAGTTTTCGAAATCATTCGATATAGCATATGAAGAGGTTTCACGGTGTGTTACTTCATCCGTTCCAACGAATCTGGGCTGATAATAATTGTGATTCGGTTATCAAGTATCCCCACCCTCGTTCAAGCAGGGTAAATAAACTTACCGGTTTCCGATGGAACGATCACAGCTCATTATCGTGGTCCAGGTATTTAGTGGGATTACTTTTGATATCCCCTCTCGGCGACCTTGTTCGTTGCAGGCAACTGGTGTTACTGTTGGTCATGACATCTACTACCCTTACGATAGGTTTAGCCGTGACCAAGAATTTGCAGGTTTTCGAGACCTTGACCTTCTTGACCGGCGTTGCAACTGTCACTCCCCAGATCTTGATGCCTCTAGCTGCAGACATGGCCCCACCTGAACACAGAGCGTCTGCATTGTCTGTGGTACTCTCGGGTCTCATGCTAGGCGTCCTGATCGCCCGTGTCTTGGCTGGCGTCATAGGCAATTTTACAACCTGGCGTGCAGTCTACTATATGTCAATTGGTGTCCAATCACTCGTTCTCGTCGGCACCTACCTGATGCTTCCTGACTATCCATCCAAAAACCGTGACTTGACCTACTTCCAAATCCTATTTTCGATGGCCAAGTATGCGGTAACGGAGCCACTTGTGATACAGGTGGCTATTATAAATATTGCATCCAGCGCATGTTTTACCAGTTTTTGGGTCACTCTCACCTTCCTTCTCGGAGGTCCACCCTATTACTACTCCACGTACGCACATGTCCTCTGAGTTTTTACTACCTGAACTTGAGACCATGTTCAGTCTCATAATTGGTCTCTTTGGTCTCGTTGGCATGCTAGGCGTGCTTCTTGGGCCTTTCGCAGGACGTCTCATCGATAAGCTGGTTCCTTGGTACGCAACTTTGATAGCCACTAGCATGCTCCTAGTTTTCCAAGCCGTGCAGACTGCTGCAGGTGGGATCAATGTTGCAGCTGTCGTCATCGCATGCTTCGGGCTTGATATTGCGCGCCAGGCTCAGCAAGTGTCTATGACCGCTCGGGTCCTGAGGTCAATATATTCGCTTTTCCGTGAAGGAAACCGCTGTTAACTCACAATAATCGCACCACAGCATATCTTCCGCAGCTTGTGCGCGCTTAAACGCCATTCTCGTTCTATCGGTGAGTTCCGCAGTGAGTTATCAATCGGAGTGTTGTTAAGCAAGATGCCCCAGCTGTTCATCGGGCAGGTGATGGGCACGTCTGTTGGCGCCCAAGTTTTCGTGCAACACGGATGGAGAGCGTGTTCACTATTGATGTTAGCACTGCAAGCCTTCCAAATTCTGGTTTTATTACTCCGCGGTCCACATTGTTCTCGAAAACGTTGGTTCGGCTATGAAGGGGGACTCGAGGCGCGCCAACGTGTTGTCTTGGAGAGGAAGAAACCACGGAGTAGCGAGGGAAAAAAAGTGGAACACGATCCAGAGGCGCAGATAGAGGTTCCGATACAAGATAGCGAAAGCCTGCAGTCCGATGCATCATAGATGCCTCGAGGCGCGCCAACGTGTTGTCTTGGAGAGGGAGAAATCACAGACCAGCGAGGGAAAAAACTGGAACACGATCCAGAGGTGCAGATGAAGGCACCGATGGAAAATGGTGAAGGCCTGCAGTCCGATATATCATAGATACCAAAAGTAGAGAATGGAGCGTATAGTCAATTGTCACTGCAAATTATTCAGCATAGATGGGGCTTTTTTTGGGACCGGCTTGTAATCATAAATGCACATCAAACCCGGGTATTATGTTGAATTCCCTGTGGATGTTTTAGGTGTGAGTCAACCGCGGGATATTCCCCAGGCAGACTCCGATCAGAGAAAAAAAAGCACAATCCATCTGTTGTTGGAACCGATTTGGTGGCGTCGAAGTACGACATGAGGCAAGTCGGGATTTCGTACAAATACTTATCATTCCGGAGCCAAACAAAACTAGTTCCGGCTTTGTACATTGTACGGTCTCAGCCTCTCAGGCATGTACATGAATGGATAAAGAGTACTAGAATAGCCGCAGAGATGTTGAGGCGTCTGGCATACTCCACAATCTGGGGCACGACTTCCTTGCGGGAGAAGAAACCCGATTTGACGGATAAATGCTTCTCGCGTACCACGCCGATAGATGGCAAGGGTGACTACATTGAACGCCATCAGTACACAATGATTACGCCCGCACTTGCCGCGGGTGCCTGCATTTCTGGAAACTTCTCGTGTCTCAAACCATAAAGGTGAATGATCCATCGTGGCTGGAGGCGTCTTAATTTGAATAAAGGCACATCACCTTGTTTTGTGCAGTTTCTGCGGCAGATAATAGTCCAAGGATGCGCGGAAAGGGATTCAATTGGGACAGGGAGCAAAACGATGCATACGTGTGTTCAGAGAAAAAAAGGGGAGGAAGCCAGTGAACCCTGCATGCATGCAAGATCCAGCTATGATGTCGAAAGATGATGAAGCATAATGCAGCTTTAGGCTTGGATGTAATGGCCTCGAAAAGAATTTTTTTCAACGGAATGTTCGATGGTAAACTCTGATTGCGATGTTCTCCACCTTCAAAATGAACTGGACAAATCTCAAGTTAGTTCCAAGTTATATGCGCATCCGATGAAGAAACACACCTTCTAAGAAAACATATAACACTTAGGGTGTAAACATGCATGGTCGAACACATTGCATGGACAAGCACGCAAAGTATTGGTTTAGGGTCTTGAATGTTCGCAATACTAAAGCAGCGAATCCCTGAAGTATAATTAGGCACATCAATTTAATGAAACCTAAATCTTCCCTCAATGGACAGCAGGCGGTCTAAACGGTCTACGAACTTCAATCGGCGGTCAAGTTGTAAATTCGTGACTCACCTTATCTCAAACATGAGAGCTTGTTTTTAAGTTTCCTACTATTAGTATCAGAACCTGTCCGCACGTGCTGGTTGTGTCAGTGTATTCGACAGACCACTTTATCTCAAACATACAAGAACCAGATTTACCAAAGTTCCAGCCCCTAGCCAGACCTTCATAGACGAAGGAAGAGTCTTTCTAATCCCGTACTTACATAAAATTATACATACTGAGTGAGACGTTTATAGATAGGATTTGTCAGCCAGCCAGATCACTGGAAGGAAGTGGAACACAACTAACGCAATGCATTGTACCGGGTCGCTCTCTGGCACGTCCGGCCAAACTGAAAGTGAAGGTAAATCTTTAGGGTTTTTCATGGGAAGCAAGGTCTCATCTGTTGGGCGTTAGTGAAACCAAATTTGGTCCTCCGCATCACTCCCATAGACGTGGATGCTACCTTGGAGCTCCGCCAGTCGGTTTTATGGCCCAGTCTTTCAATCGCAGATGTTCGTCTCGCTGAAGATGATAATGGCCTTCATTTTGGAGCCTTCGTGCCACAGTACAAAAAGCCCATCGCCGTCATCTCGTTATTTGACGAACCCTTGCCGGGACAACACTTTGTGATATGTGGGAATGATAGCCCTTCCCAGAGAAAGTCTGCGCGCTTTCGTAAATTTGCCTGCGGTCCGATGCACCAGAATCAAGGCATAGGGTCCCAGTTGCTTCAACATGCGGCTGAGGCAGCTCGATCGACGCTAGGCGCAAGCATCATTTGGTGCGATGCCCGGACATCAAGTAGTACCTGGTATAAGAAACGTGGAATGATCGAATTTGGTGACACATTCTACAAGGGAGATGTGAAGTATATCCGGATGAAGATGTCCTTGGACGCAGATACTTGCAAGACTAGTGCGTATAACGTCATTTAGATGTGCGACAGCGCCGGGCCGTGACTAAATGATAAGCACACTTGGGTGCGCCGTGTTCTCCGCATCGATATACAAGTGATGAACTCACGTTGACAACTATTGTCAGAAAGCTCGTGTCTGTGATAACTGCCAGCCAGCACGTTAGGCTCCTTGTTTTCATTAGATATCTTTGTCTTTTCGTGACGAACGGAGGCATAGCATAGACCCAAGCTTCCCTCTGCATGATCATCCCGTATACCGGATCAAGCTTGACCTTCTGGCTAGCTCCGCCGTGTAATATTGGAAGATCTTACCTCATTTTGTGCCGGCCGGTTGGGTCACCCGATGGCTTAGGACAGATACTGAAAAGCTCCACGCGTCTCGCACCAAGCGCTTCTATAGGCTTCTGTCCGTCAGAAAATATCTCTTTTTGGGGGGCGATCTGGTGGACTATTAAGCTTTCATAGACAAAGCAAATAACGTTGCAGAGCCACCCAACTTTCAGGTATACTGCGCCTGTAATTCGCGCGTACTCACTGCCTGGGACCAGTACTGTGATAATGTTCAGCATGCCTGACCATTTTTGGCATGACCCTGTGGATTCTAGCTTTGGAGGTGCTGCATTCGGCGAGCAACGTGTTCAACCCAAGTAAGTATTCGCCGTTGCCACGAGGTGTCTGATCAACTATCTCATGCAATACTACAGCAGACGGCAGTTTAGCTGATCTAAGCATGGAATTATACTAGTGGCAAGCCAGGGTCACTCGTACAATGTCGGTATCCGTGTGACTTTCGTATAGAAGGATCGACCAATCTTCATCTATGCACAGACACGGGGAGACTAGTACTAGGTTGGCAGTTCGGATCAAAATAAACAAAAGAGAACTAGTGTCAGCAGTGGCCCTGAGTTTTCTTTTGCCTTATGACGACGTGCGGCTTTTGTATTCGCGATAAACGGGTGTCAGCGTGGCCGTCGGCTGTGCCGTTAAGGGACGGTACTTCCTCTTAATATCACAAAACTCAGATTGTTGACGGGTTGATATCGATACCTGCCGTTTGTTTTCCTTATGCGTCAGTGCAATCTCGATCTTTCCGACAGAGCGTCAGAGTGTCAGCTGATAATTGTGTTTTGTGTAAAGTAATTGTTCGTGACGATGGGAGGAACGCAAGTTCGGATAGACACTGCGCCCACGAGATATCAAGCTGTGATATTTTGGCATATATAAGAACTTCTGATGCTGGGGCAACACTATTTCATCACCCCGTTTCTTACTTGTTCACGTATTCCTTGGCAACTGGTGCTTGCTACAAGTGCGACGGTCTGCCGTGCCCCTCCGATTCTATTGTGTTCTATGAGTCCAAATCTTATGGGTGTCATCTTCGTTCAAATTTGTCACGCCTGGATTTGGTTCATAGCCAATACAGTAGACCGGAGGTCACGCCCTCCTTTGCATTTCATGTTCACCAATTGTCCTCATTTTTTTCTGGTCTACTGCTGTGTATGACCCAACGCGCACGCAACCTTAGCTTGACACGAATATTTTTCTGCCATCCCCCTTCATTTTCTAACAAATGCTCTACCAACAAGTGATCCTCGGAGTACATATATGCATGAATTATATCTCCGAGCTTTTAGGCTTTTTATTTCCTCTCCACCCCATACTCCTCATACGGACATCCTCCATGCCAATCGGTACTATCGACCTCGGAGGACCTCGGCTCGCCACGGATCACTTGTACCCATTATTCGGTCATAAGATCAAGATGAGGAGCATAGAAGCTCAGGGAGGCTCCGATGGGCGGCCTTGACGCCTCTTGACGAATTCAGCCATTCTCTCTGATTCTTCTAATCCGAGCTTTCGATCTCTATTCCCAAATAGCCTCGTAATTTGTAGATTCAAGAGCTTGTGAGTCATCTTCCATTCTTTGAGAAGAACTTCTTACCACATCAGATTTCGATTGTTTCCTCGTTCGGAAGAACTTCGTCCACGAGGAGCGGTAGTTTCAATGAGATATATAAGGACCTCTTATGATAGTCTCATTGATGGCTGCCTCGGCCAAGAATAAGAGGGGAGTATGATATTTATGACCCCGTTTGGAGGTGGACGACGTGGTAGCCCTAAAAATCATAAAATCTGATCTGGTAGGTAGAGGTTATGTGGAGTAAAAGCATCAGTCTGACTCTGGCGTCTCCAGAATGAGCTGATGTGAAATACCAGGCTGCGGGAATTCTGGAAGATCAACAACTGTGAGTTCTTGGAGATTATTGGGCGTTGTCCGGGGGCAGTCCTTGGCAGTCCTCGGTAAGGATTATTGGGCGTCCAAGTATGTAATGCTGTACGTTGATATGTGCCCAAAGTTTACCAAAGTCCGAAGGCTGTTCCAAGGGCGATATCGAAGTAGAAGATGTGATCATCATGACGTCGCTATGGATCGGCGACACTTCACACCCTTCACAGGAAAGTAGCGAGATATCGATCATATCGAGGATGATAGTATCATCCTTGCACACTCGGAATGGACCGACAGGTCAACATACCTATAAACAGACCCACGAGGCTGGCCATGGGGAGAACAGTAACGGCATTTCCACAAACCTCACAAGTCGGTCCGAGTGTATCCGCTGGAAACATAGAATCAAGTAACGGATGGCATTCACAGCGGAAAAAAATACAAGAATCAACACCAGAAACCACGTGCGGGGTATCCATCGATGTCATTTCAAAAGCTCTTCTACAATCCTATCTTCCGAAATATTGGCAACGTTCGCGCCACGGTAATTCAGTCTCCGAAGAACGTCGATCTGGGTAAGGCATCAGCACTAGTACCGTCACGAATATAAAAAAACAGCTTTTCTGAGACGTACTACTTTTGAGCGCTCGAAACCAAGACTCTCGAACTGATCTACATGGGCTTTTTCAAGACCCGCTATTGCGATCTCATCTCTTTGTGGCTCCTTCACTTCCATCTTCTTGACTAAAGGCCCTCCGGCATATATCTGTGTCCAGTACCTTGCTGTCTCGTCAAAGCTTCGCTTGCTAGTGGTGTAGTGCTTCGCAACCTCCGCATCTTGCGGATCATTAGGCTCAGGAGAACACAGCAGCGATTGAAGCGAGATCAGCGTTGATTTGAGCGTCAGAACAGGCGACCACGCGTCCTTGAGGATGTCAAGACAGATAGCTCCGGATGCCGATGATATGTTTGGATGATACACTTTCGTGATGAATTTCATCTTGACAGGTTGGAACGGATATGAGTCGGGGATGACGATATCCTATTACGCGGATTAAGAGTACTGATTAGGCTAGACAAGAAATCAACGATGCGCACCACCTCAAAGTGACCACCTTCATATGGCGTGTCTTGAGGGCCGGGGAAAGATCCCTTGAGGTGAAATGGTGATGAATCCATTAGGTCGATTTTGATGTTTGAAGATTTATCGTTCTTGCAGTCTGACCAGGGGTGAGAGTGAGAATGAGCGATGCTACATCAATAACAATTAATTCCTACCAGCTATTTCCTTATTCACGCGGCGGAGACGAGCGTCCATGATGTACAAAAACAAGAAGACTATTAAGCTTAGGACTACAAGAGATGGTCGGTGAGTAGACTGTGGAACGGAATGAGAGAACCTCATGTAAGGGTCACGTGACTTTATCAATTTAATCAGCGACCGTCTACCAAGGGCCCCGGGGGTCTGTTGTCCTTATTGCTGGCGCCACGTGTTGATCGCTGTCATTAAGGATTGATGAAGGATAGATCATCCCTTCAAGCATCTCTTGTATACAGGTATTGTAGTCTGGATCCTATAAATCAAGATGGAGACCCCTACCATGCGCCAGCGTTTCGAAGAATATATCTTCGGCCTCCAAGAGGAGATCATTACTTCCTTTGAAACGCTTGATCCCAATGCTCCAAAATTCAAGCGTGACTCTTGGTTACGAGCACATCAGGGCGGAAAGGGTGTATCAGGCGTCTTCTTCGCTCCTCCTCCCACAGATGCATCACCCGGACCACAAACAATCCTAGAGAAAGCTGGTGTCAACATATCTGTCGTACATGGCATGCTCCCCCCTGCCGCAATCAAAGAAATGCGTGCAGATCACTCCTCCATCCCGTACGACGAAAAAACTAGTCTTCCATTTTTTGCGGCTGGAATAAGCCTCGTCGTGCATCCTCGCAATCCCCATGCTCCCACTGTGCACGCCAATTATCGGTATTTCGAGATCTCGGAGAAAGCCTCGGAGGGTGAGGGAACTGGCAAGGTTGTTGCATGGTGGTTCGGAGGAGGCTCTGATCTCACGCCATCGTACCTCTACGATGAAGATGCACGTCACTTCCATACGACGTTGCAAAATGCCTGCAACCAACATGGCAGCGAACTATACCCTGTGTTCAAGAAGTGGTGTGACGAATATTTCTATATTGTCCACCGTCAAGAAACTAGAGGGGTCGGAGGTCTCTTCTTTGACGATCTCAGCACTGAGAAGCATGCTCGGCTCTCAGATGACGTCAAACGACCTCGATCGTCAGAGGAGATCTTTGACTTCATAAAAGCAGTGGGAAATTCGTTTGTCCCCTCCTACTTGCCCATTCTTGAGCGTAGGATGTCGATGCCGAGCACCGACCAACAAAGACGCTGGCAGCTGTTACGCAGGGGGCGTTACGTCGAATTCAACCTTGTGTACGACAGAGGCACAAAGTTTGGGTTGAAAACGCCTTCTGCGCGTATTGAAAGCATCTTGATGAGCCTTCCGGAGACTGCAAGGTGGGAGTATATGACGGACATGGGATCAGACCTGGAGAGTGAGGAAGGGCGGTTGATGGCAGTTTTGAAACAGCCCATCGATTGGGCTGGGTTGGAGAATTTGTAGAACTTGTAGCGCTGGCGCTGATTTTTCAGCGGGCTTGTACGTAGGTACTCCAGCGCAAAATTTAAATGTAACGGCCAGAATAGCGATATCCAGTGTTTTTCAAGTGTCAAGAAAGATCGGTAGGCATTGATATTACAAAATCGTTCTACTAGAAATAATGCATATCCACTCCGAAGTCGAGGAAGGTACAATGTCTATAAAGCAGGCTTGGAACTTATGTAGGCTTGTTGATCTCTTGCTGCGTCTGACCCTTCTCGTTCTTAATGTTCCCTGATAAACGAACTATCAGGACACAGTCAGCCACCAGTCCTGCGAATATTACCTACCACTTGTCTGCTGGGCTTTATCGCCAGTCACAGCGCCGACGACTGAATCCTTGTAGCCAGGTAACACTGTCAGAAACACCCTCCACGTATCCCTTGGCTTGGGCGGCGTTGTACTCGCCCTCCCCCTTGGCATGTTCTTCTTTACCCGACTGCGACCAAGATTGCAACCCGGTCATGTCGCCGATCTAGAGAAGAAAATTAGCAGGTCGGCGGGGTGTAGTGCGACGAGTTCGTACTGTCTCGACGGCGGTACCCTTGACAGAGTGGAATTGACCAGATACTTTGCTATAGGACGATGCGTGAGTTTTGGTCATTGAGAGAGGGGGCGGACAAAGCGCTTACCTGGGCTCTTGGGAAGACATATTTGCGATGAGAGTATGAGTTGATAGCGCGTTAATAGAAGGTTGGTTGTAAGATGCTGGTAGGAAGGATAGTTTAGCGTCCTACTTATACTCCTCCAGATGGCGTACAAAAAAGGCAAGTGTAGTTCTTACCGTATGACGTCAAGCAGTCATGACATCATACGGTTTGGAATATGTTGAGTAATTCTATGGAGATCATGTTAATGCACGTGAATTCAAGTATTGACCGACCGAGCTCCACATCTCATCATATCCGATTCGGACCCTGGGGTTTATACACGAGCCAAGAAGGTTTTGAAGGGTGCTGCCGCGCTACAGCTCCTTGAGCAGAATGGTAGTTGCTAATTTCTACAAAAAGAAAATCCAATCAAAACTAGATTATATGATTCCCGTGTTCAAAGCACAAAACCTCGGAGGAGAGCTCCAACTAGGCATCCGCAATTCTCACGTGAGGACATGAAAGCTCACCATGTACTCCAAGTGACGAAAAATGACACTTGTCACCGTTTTAGATTCGATGCAGCAACCAAAAACCGCTGAGGTGGTGCAGGCTATACGTCATTACGTCATCCGCAGAAGTCGGTTTGAATGCGTAGCCTTGCGCGATGCATAGCAGTTCTGTACCTTATCAAGAAGTCACCCATAGGACGGCTGCCTGCAATGGAAAATATTCCAAGATTAGAACATATTTCGTCATCGTCATCGATCGTGATAGCACCATTGTCCGCTATCATGAAAAAAATAAGGCCTTGGCAGTGGAAACAACCAGTGCACACGCACCTTCATTGCAATGGAGAATAATTATAGGCAGCATACTCATTCATGGGCATGGATGAAAAGTAGATTTAGACCGCTCGGCAAGCCCTCGATGCACCGTTCGAAAGAAGCCGACACATTGTGCAAGTGGCTGTAAGATGAAGCCCACCTAAGTATTGAAAATAGTGAATCTATTCATGTGGAACAAACTAAGTCATGAGGCGAGCTACTATAAAGTCCGGTTATCACAAGATGCTAGAGAGAGCTGTGACATGAGAATCAATCGCAGGTGCACATCATACGGCGAACTCACACACCAGTACGACACAAAATCCTATCATTCAAGCTTCTCAAGTTCCTCCAACCTCGATAATACCACATCCTTGCTGGTCTCTTCAATCTCTCCCGCCAAAAATATCTCGTCTAAAATGGCGTACACCTGTAATTCATCAGTCAGGGGCAATGCGTACGAAGGATAAACACAACAGCACCTTATAGAAATTGAATACAAGATCCAGCTCACACACATTGTCGAAGAATGAGTCTGAATCAATGTCAGCGAGCAAGCTCAGCCCATGGGATGCGAATGAGTCATTCACCAAGGATCTCGACAAACAGGTGGATAGCCTCTAGGTATGCCAGCTCATTGTCATTAGCGTCTACACATACGCAAAAGAAGAGACCGGCATAACGCCTGTATACGATCTTGTAATTCTTGAACTACTCCACGTCATAAGAATTAGAAGATGCGTGATATATCATTCTGTCCTCACCTCGACAAAGTTCGACTGGTGTTTCTGGTCGCGCGGAGCAACTAGTCTGTGCACTTCACCTCGGAGCCTGACCTTAGTACATAGTTAACGGCATGGAAATTCTTAACGGTGTCCATCGTACCTTCTCGTCGTCGTCGTACGGGACATACCACTTCGACAATCGTGTCTTCCCTTGACGGTTCTGAGCGCATATCATTTGAGAAATGGTCTTTCATGCTGAAGAGTGCACCTGCCTGCACGAGGATGAACCTAATCATGGTGGCTCATTTGCCTTGGATGAATTCTCGATCTCACACCTTTGTTTACTTCAGAGGCCTTTGCCAAACAACGACGCAAAAGGCGTGCACGTGGCTTTAACTTGACCACGATCTTTCAATTTGCAGTCCATTCCCAAAATCAAGTAACTAGAAACACATGTATGTCTGAAAGTATAACAAAGGAACCCGAGATGTATGTCGGAGAGATATAAAAGTATTTGACACCCCTCAACTTAATGCTGAGACATCTGCGCCAAATAATCTGAAAGCTAAATTGTATAGTAAGCACTAGCCACGCGCAAGGAGAATATTAAGATAGTCACCTTCAGTGCACCAGTTCGAATGTTCTCCCCGACGTTCTGGACGTCAGGGTTCGCCATGACCCTTGCCACGATATCTCTCGCTGCAACTTCGAGATTCGAAAGATTGCCATCGCCCAACATCCCACCATCTGAACTAGCACGCTCGAACTCTTCTTCTTCGTCCCGACCAAAGTATTGGTTAGAGGAGATCGACGTGGCACCTTGGAAGTTCTGTAGACGAGACTGGGACTCGGAGACAAAATTAGGGTCGTAGTCCTTTCGGCCAAAGTACATATCAGACGAGATAGCTTTTTGGTTGCCAAACTTGTCTCGCGCGGTGGTTGGTGCGTCATCGATTGCAGGACTGCGCAATTAGAAGATAGATCAATTCCACTGAATGTCCAGTTGAGATCAGGATATACCTTGATCTCGCAGTGGATGAAGGTGAAGCGGTGGGAACTCCCCCAAAACCAAGCTTACGGAAGCCCATGCCTAACCTCTCAAGGTCTTGGCTGTTGCCCTTCTGCAAGTCAACTTTGCCTTGCACCGTGCTCGTTTGCACAGCATCAGCAGACTTTACCCTCGCTTGTGATGCAGTCACTTTTTCTGCCTCTTTCTGTGCGCGCTCTTCCTCCTCCTCACGTTGTCTGTCATAGCCAAGCTTCTTGATACGTTCAGCTTCCTCTGTAGCTTTGCGTTCTGCTTCTGCAAAATCTATGGGCGTGGCTGCTTTTCTCGCGCCAAGGCCACCAAGTTTGGATTTCTTCTGAAAGGTAGAGGTAGCTGAAGAACCGATCGCAGAAGTAGATGACGTCAAACGCGTTGCACCGAGTCTAGCGGCACCGTTTGTAGAGGTACTAGAGTTCGATCGCATGGAACTGGACGTGGTCGGTCGAGAAGCAACTGAGCCCGTCGACGCCGGCCGCCCAATGATAGGAGGAGATGTGAGAGTCGAGGAAGATGTTGTTTTCGGAGCGGCGGGCTTTTCCCATGAAGAGAAGAAATCTTCCTCTCCTTGCGCAGCTTCAGCACTCACAGGGGAGGTATCGACACCATCAACCACGATACGTGTTGGGAATCTGAAAGAAACAATGAGATTAAATTCCTGTCAAGCGTCTCGACAATTCACTTTGCAACGTCTTCTTTCACTCGTCTTGCAAGTTCTTCCTTGTATAGCTCAGCAGCACGACTTGAATACTTCTTCTTGGTGTCGGAATCGCTGAGAAGTGTCGTGGCGCCATGTCGCGTAAAAAAATCGGTCGCCGATGCGTTGCCACCTACTTTCATGGTACGAAGCTGGTTTAGCTGCCAGCTGTCGAGATTCGTTGATCTGCCATACCGCCCCCGGTGATAAGAACCCGCGAGGATTTCAGTTTATAGAACAACCACACACCGTACAAAACTTATGTGTACGCCCATATTCCGATGAACACTAGAGCAGTCTAGGCAGATATACACTCCAAAAGTCACACTGGACCAGGTCGGATTCCGAGCATGACAATCAAAGCACATCTACAACCCCGGAGGTCAACAATTGTAACTATAACGAGTGGGCTGAAATAAACTGACCTTGTTGCCTTTCTGCAATCTCAACACTTGAAAGATCTGCTCTGATTCTGCCTTTGAAGGGTCCGTCATTGCTGCTACAAGCAAACTGATCAGTGAGCTTAATTGTCCGTCGTGGAGAAGTTGAGTGCTTGTGAAGACGTATTAGGCGTTCTGGGGTCCTCAGAATCTAATGTGGTGACTGAGGTCCGCTTGACCTATGTGACAGAATTCAGAAAACCCTTTGGCCTGAACTTGAACAACTGAGGCTTGCCCTGTCTCCTCTAGCACGTGTATCTTGCTTTCTTCTTGCATATCCTGGCGCTGAGTACTGAGTGACCGTGAAACTGCGAATTCATTAGGTTTCCATCCTACTAACTTACTAGGTTCAACCTATGCTGCGACTACGCAATCCAATATTAATCATGCGGTGTCATCCGTGCTCCCGTTTCTTAAGTTGATATCGTTACCAATGACGCTGCCATATGCTCTCCCACGTGGAGCTACTTGTGGGCTCTCAAGTACTGGCAGTGAGCAATTGTACGGCCAGAAGTGAAACTTGACTCTCGGCTACCAAACATCATCATCTTACCTGTAATATAGTTCTCCTTGTTGCTCCTGATCAAGAGGAGCTCAATGTCGACAACGAGGTTGTCGAGCACAATGCTCCTCAAAACGATGCTTGAGGGTGTGCCTCTTTTGACGTCACCACTCATAAAATGTTCATTTCAGGCTACTGAGACCCTGTTCAACCTAAGATCCCTTTGCCTGATGCTTCATTCAGGGTGTTGAAGAAGGTTAGCAATTTGTCGATCCACTTCTTGTTGATATAGCTAGAACCAAATTTTAACGTTTTTTCGGTGCACAGGTCAGGGAATTTTGCAAATACTACAAGAACGATGCGTGTCCCACTGCCAGGAACCGGCGTGATACCCCCAGGCTAACTAGCATCAGTGAATGGAACCAAAACTCTATCACTGCCGACCAAGATATGCTTTTCGAGATAATCTTGCCTGCAAATTATCTTCAGATCACGTTACTCTTCTGTTTCGCAAAGTTGATGCTGGAACAACGCCGCTCCCGCTTTTAAGTTTCCAGACGATTTCAGATGTCAAACAGTTGTCAACAGGACTAAGAGAAGCACCCCTGAAAAACTGTGTAATTTCTTGGCTTCTCAACGAATCGACTGCGGAGATATGCCCCGTTGGTGGTACACTATAATCAACTTATGATATCCTTGCAGTTGCGACCAGGTCCTAACTGAGATACACTAATCCTGCTTCATCAGTTTGCTCACAAGGTAAGCTTGGCTACAGGTGTTACATGAATAGTCCAAGTCCAAACGTAGCACCCGTCTCTCAGAACACGCAGCAGAAACTCAAGCGCGGAAATTCCGAATTTGACTAAGTCACCTTGCGATACCCTCTCTGACTCCCAGGTCCAGCACGTTCAGATCCGACTAAAACGTTATGCACATGAAGAGTCACCAGTCTCTTCGCATTATTCAAACTCCACTCCATGAACGGCACCGAACAAGCATGGGGGCGTCAGGGCCATGTATTTGCCGGTCGACATGTCAGAGATGGAGGTGCATGCGCGGATCGCGAGGATGATGAACTGGAAACTGCGTTATGGTTGGGTGGAGGGGGGTTGTAAGTAGGGATGCGCAGCAGGGTTTGAGGGACGTACTCTTACAGCATGCCGTTTCACGCGTACTTAGCGTGCGTAAAATCGATAGCTCAGTCTTGGGGATAGGAGGTGCGGGTATACTCACCGGGCGGAGCGGGGATGTGAGCACATTCACCACCGAGAAAACTTTCGGGGAAATAATGATCATCGATGAGTGTAGTGAGTGATAATAAAATGACAAGGAGAATGCGAGAGCACATACATAGTGCGTTGTAGTAGCGGTAAAGAAAACGCCGACGGATGCTACAATGACAGCCTGACTGATACATCTACCAAGAACTTGGGATGCAGTGAGAAAGAACTCAAAATAAAGGCGGTCACCATGGTGGCGAGCACAAATGTGTTGTTGTTCCGGAGTGCATGTCCTGATAATAAAAAATCCTAGATGAATCGGACGAGGGACGCGCATAATTTGGGAAGGAGTGTTACATTCAGAGCAAATGACCGTAACTAGATCGAAACCTGTGAGAGGGAATAGCAGCGCTCGGCAACGACGTGCATGCAGGGACTATGCATGTATACGAGCAAATATCGTTGATCATTTGCAAGGCATTTCTGGCAATACCATGCAGTGAACGTCATTCAGTCATGATCAGTAAGTCCACCTCGATATTCCATACATCTGGATTATCATGCGGGGACGAAGTTCACTGAAGTACATGTCGATTTATCAATGATGTGTGCTGAAGTTGATAGATGTCCAACGAAGAGGAGAAAAGGTGTAAGGATATAACAGGCATTTCTATCGAAATCGTGTCGTAAGTGTTATTGTTCGATCAGTAGGTCCACCATGCGTTCACGTACATCGGAGTTTTAGGATTTCACGCGCGAGGCATATATATTTGCCTCTCATCTAAGTGAGCTAGAAGCCGAGCAAGATGAGGGCGCAATGAGTGCGCCATTCCAGGCTGAAAGTATGGTCTTCATGAGGCCATTGGAAGCAGATTCTGAAAACAATATAACGTGAATCCAGTTCGAGGCATGCTATACTGCATTTGGAGACAATTGTGGGTGTCTGTCATACAAGGGTCTTGATGGCGGTGTTCGAACGTTTCACCTGCCTGAAAGTGGATGGACGACGTCTCCGCTAGGCGCTTACTTGATCCGGACGGTGACAAACAAAGTGATGAATGATGATGGGAAACGTATCTGGAGAGATTATTAACACATCTCAGATGCGGCATGCCAGGTCAAATATCTGCGATGCATGCCACAATCAAGGAACTCGGTGGTTGGAATACATATGCGCTCCGTAGAGGTCTTATAATTTCTTATGCAAGTTCAAGGTATCTTTCAACTGCAAGGCTTGATTAACGCATGGGGTGAAAGATAGTTCGTCATTGCCTACCTTCCCAGTTCGTCACTGCCGCATTCCAAAGCCTCACCTCATGCTCTCTCGTTGCTCCGAAGTGGTCCACAAAGTCATCTCCAAACACTTCGCGCGCAATGCTGTCAGGCCTCATCATAGCGTTGGTCGCATCCGCCAACGAACCAGGAAGCAAAATAACCTATTCGCAAATAGTTAGCGTTACGATACTGCAAGATCATCTGCTAGTTCACCTCCTTCCTGGCTGGGTAGCTTTGGTAAGCGGAGATGGGTGGCGTCGTGAGCTTGAGTTGTTTAGCAATGCCCCGCATACCCAGTCGAAAGATGGCACTCAAAGCAAAGTAGGGATTCATGTCGGCACCAGGTACACGAACTTCAAGTCTTGTTGCGGATGGCGGAACAGACGGTGGCGAGATGATGCGGACGGAAGCCGCACGAGAATCGTACCCGTATGTGACTGCATTAGGAGCCCAAAAGGCTTCACCGCCAACGAGACGTTTGTAGCCATTGATCGTTGGGACAAGCTACTAAGTTTTTAGATAAAAATCACATTAGTGAGACTCGGGCGCTCACCATAGGCATTACTACATCATGAGTCTGGGATTAATATACATCTTAACCGAACGTGAAATCAGTCCTACCATCAGGAAGACCGTCCAATACACCGGCCAAAAAGTACTCCCCAATTTGACTTAGATATCTTGTGTCCTCGAACGCTGCATTAGCTCGTCCGCGATCACGATCCACATCTGAAAGCGAGAACGCATTGTGGCCTTCTCCGTCTTTAAGTGATACGTGTACATGTCTGAGCTGATGTCAGAAGGGATTTAGACACAAAATGAGAAATCAATGCAAACCCGCTGCAGCCTGGTAGCTGAAGCAACGTTTCCATGAGATTTTAAGAGATTCTACTAAAATTCGACTCACGTTTCCCCATGGTTTCGCCATAAAACTGGGGAGGACCCCATGCTTCAGCCCTACACTCTTCGCCAAGAACTTGTACAGGATAGCATTGTCCGCTATTCTCATAGCTGATGTATAAGCGAGCGCGGTCTCAAGGACACCCGGACCCGTTTCGGTGTCTGCGCAGGAGTCAGCCTTCATCAATGTTACAGTGGATAGATCGTCATACGATGTCCTTCGATATCTATACCAAACTTCAGACTCTCATCGAACAGCGCATGAAAATATTCTTGGTTCAGTTGAGTGCGCAGTAAGCTATATCCATGCACTGTGGTGATCTCTAATCAACAAATATGCAAAAAAACTGCTACTTTGCTTACTTCCTGGGGTTAATGGCTGCAGCTGAGTGAAGCACTTTTGAGCTGCGGACTCAGGGGTCTCTGGATAAATCCATTTGAATCACATCTTGTAGACAAGAAATTTTACCGGACGCACCTTTGAAATTAAAGTACTAGAAAGCCTCATGAGTCCATTCAGAGCAACACATAACTGGCTGAGATTGCTCACCTCAAACTCCACACCAGAAATGCATTCCATACCATGGGCAGCCGCATTGTCGACAGCTTTGCGCAGAACGCCTCTGGGATCCGCACAAATGGGCGCTGAAGTCTTCGGATCAAAGAATGAGACAAGGAAAAAAGGTACGTTATTTTCCCAAGGTATGCGACGAAATGTCGATAAGTCTATCGAGGCTATTAGGTCTCGGTAACCGTTCTCCTTATTTGATATGGCCAGTTCCCGAGTGTAGACTGAATCGTGCATGTCCCAGCCACTGCAACGTAACTTGTATCATGACAGCGAATCGGGGTGGCAATGAGACGTACAAAATCACGCTACAAAATCCAAACCCTTCTGAGGCAGCGGCACCTAGAAACTTATCTTTGGACTGTGGGTGACAAATCAAACATTGACGAGGATGGATTTAGTAAGAAGCATACCATGAACTTTCCTCTAAGGACGCCATCCACTTGAGATGGAAGTCAGCATTCGACTTATTCAAGGGTCAGCAGGCAGGGGATGCACCATCTATGCCTGTAGGGTAATAAATAAGTACCGTTGTGAACATCAAGTTATCACATTTTGCAATCATAACCGACCTGCAACTTTAACCTTGACATCATCGCAAAGTAGTTGCTTCAGGTCATCAATTGACTTTGGAGCTCCTGGAGTGACACTCGTAGCGGCCATATCTCAAGTGGTTGAGGTGATTGATGATTCCGGGATCCTATTAATGCTCTAAAGTTGCTGGTCGAATCAGGTCGATTCTAAGTTGCCGGTAGCATGGGCGGTGCCGGAAGTAGATCTCTAAGAGGAAGATTTTTCACTCAATACGGACGGCTAAGGCTTGGAGCTCGCGCTCATGGAGGAGACACCATACACTTGCCGACAAACACTGAAAACGCCCGCACCGATTTCATGTCTGGCCAAAGGATCATCGGATCATTTCTTTGCAGGTTCAGGTGCGGGCATCCATCACATCCCATGCTGATGGATCATGTGGACTTACTCTGTACATACTACAGATGACGGATCTGTTCGCGTATATAATCAAGAGACTTTGAGGGTCGTGAAGGCTATCAGAGGTTTGGGAGAAGTATCGTCCGTTGTATGCATGTCGCACAATGCAGGTGGCCTCGGGGACATATGGGTCGCGTCCAATTGTCATGTACGTCTCGGCAAGTTGAGATCCTGCATGTGTCTGACAAACCGTGTTTTCAACTTATACAGGCTCTACGGTTTACTATGGACACGGAGAAGATGATCCTTGCGAAGGCTGACGCGACCTTGATGTTGGAACTTGGTGCCGACGACGACGACATGGTGAACGAGGTAGAGGGCGTAGCATCATTCTTCATATTTTTGACTAATCATGACCAGCCAGCTCTCGCTCAACCAAAAAAACAGTCAACTGGCATTTTGTCTGGACTCTGGCACAGTCGGTGTCGTTGATCTCTCTACGAAACAAATATCACGCCTGAAAACAAGTCACGACAATGTTTGTATCTTTTCGTGTTTCAGGTGCATGCCTCGCTCATAGTGATACAGATATGTGGAACTGTGAAGTTCATTCCCGATCGTCCCAGTGAACTTGTTAGCGGTGGATACGACTCTAGGCTGTTGCATCACGATTTTCATCAAAGGACTGTATTGTCGCGATTCGATATAGGTAGATTGACTTTCGGTGGATTTGGCCGTCACTCATTTTTTTAATGTTTCCCATGTCAGGGACGTCTCCTCTGCCCGAGTCTTCAGGTGTTTCAATGTCTCCGCCATTCATATTGTCGTCTGCCATGTCACCATCTGGGATCTTGGCTACGGGAACCGCTGACGGACGGGTATGGATTGGCACCGGCGGAGAGAAAATGTCAGGAGTGTCATCTGGGACGTCTATGAAAAAGAAACGGCGGAAGTGGGAAGGATTGAAGCAAGATGAAGGCTTCACGGCGGATGTCGGACATGGCCCTATCACTGCTCTGTATGTGTATTACTGCTGCACTGCGACGTGCGAACTGAGACGCCAATAGGGACATTCATCGGGCCTCGCACACTTTTCACAGTCCACATTGATGGGAAAAGTGACCCTTCATGAAATTGGTGGCCCAACTGCGGATGGGAAGTTGGATATATTTCCAAAGTGGACGAAGGCAACAATTAATGTGAACAAGGTTAATGCGATCGTTGCCACAGGGGGCTTGATTATCATCGGTGGGCTGAGTGAGAAGGGAGGAGGCATGATAGAGGTTTGGGAGAAGGGATTAAAATCGGGTGATGTATGAATGCCTTACTGAGTTGCTGTAGGCTCACTATCGTTGTCTGTGTGTTACTATGTAGGCGCCACTGCAGCGCTGTCAGACTCCACTTTCCACGAGCTAACGGTCAATTCCCGCACGTGATTGTCACATCACTACGACGTGGCTGTAGCGCTACTCAACCACTGCACACGACGCGATGACGAAGGATCCTTCAATCAATGGGCCTATTGTCTCGCGTTGCCAACCTGTGCTTCAACCCTTTAATGCAGCGAGTCAATGTGTAAAGAAGTAATAACGATCCACCACCTCTTGATCAGCACGACACAAAGCACTTGTCGAGGGGGAAAGGAGTGTCGTCAATTTGTCGCGAATGACTATCTCCATAATCCTTCGCATTTTGGAGATCGCTGCCAAGGAATATTCAGTAGTTTACTATTTCTGGAGAAGGCTTATCTCTACAAGCTTGATGCATCTAAGTTGTCCCTCCAATACTGTATGCTGAGAACGGCATCGGTTCGGCTGTTGATCCAACCGAGTGTGATACCAAGTGTTGTGGCCTCGTTATCGTAGTCTTTTCATTCCTAACGTCTGTATGTCCCATTGGTCTGGGCCTTCAGGGGGAATTAAACTTCTTTTATTATATCTCGCTTGTTGATCTCCCGAGTCTGGGCCTTCTAAGTTCGCCGGAGACTCGTGCCACGCTCTTTCGTCCCTGGGGCTGAATAGTGATTTCCCCTCTAATCCAGTGCTCCTCGCGGTGGCCGTGTGGTTTGAAACGCAGAGTCGTTTTATACATACGAAGTAGTGATGTGTTCAAGAATCTGAGCGTTGAGCGTTAAATTGTATTCTGTTGAGGCGAAGTACTCATGCTTGTTTCTGACGGTGCAGTAACCTGCATTAATAAGTGCAATAAATCTGTGTAGGAGTGCCATCTGTGGAGCTGGACCTGCATAGTCATCAGAAACCACACCGTGGCCGGGTATACGGATTGCCCGTGATGGTGCGAGGATTGCTAGGAGATTGGTATCCAGCTCTCAGCAAACGAGGTGTGAGTCGCACGTCCTCACTTGTGCATACAGACAAAGACTTCCAGGAATCGGATCTCCCAATCTCTCCAAAAATAGTCTACATAAGCTCATACACGTTGTGCTCACATGAGTAGAGTCCTGGATGTCAGGTCCAGTGCGCACAATGAGATGTTGCCTTGGCGTGGGTGCCATTCGGAGCGTGCGGTTCAATAACAATCGTGTGGTCTGTTTATTGACGATAATTTGGCTGCTCATGGGGAGGTTCTGTACGACACAGGTAATTCGTAAGTATGAACCTTGCTGCCCTTGGCTGCAGGGTTGCTGCACCGGACGAGGAACATACGCCCGAAGTAATTAAGGATCAAGAATATCCAATGAGCACATTATGATTGTCTCGCAGAATGGGCTCAACGTCAGATTCGGAAGTAAAAAAACATCGCATTGAAGGATATCCCAAAGCCGGAATACCGCAGGGCTGTGCGCTGTGACAATTAATGCACACGAACACTGACATACGGGAAAATCCAATCAGCAGACAGCAGGCAAGAAGAAAAATCAAACAACGGGCCTGAATACAAGCAGCAGTCGCTAATTCAAGCACCGGATCCTGCCTTGAAATTGCAGTTTACCCATGATTGACTCCGAAAAGGCCCATCAATGATAGCAGAGTTAGAACAGTTGATCGCATACACGTCTGCACATCACAGCGAAAAGCGTATACACCTATAGCGCCGATATCATAGGAGACAAAAAGAAGCCCCGCATCTATCGAATGTCCTATTGCAGGAAGCTGAAGTTCACATGTCATCGGGCGGAGGACTGTCGCATTGTTTGAAGAAGCATGTGGTGTTGCGTTCCTACGTACCTAGAATGTGCCAAGCAAGGTACTTGTAGGAATAAGAGCTTTATGCATGTAGTTAACGTCCAATGAAACAATATAAAACGCGCAGCGCACGCACCTCTTCAGCTACATCCAAACCCACTCTACCAAGTTCACTCAACAGTGCTCAACACTACCAACCACTAGTAAAATGGCACAACTCATTCCTATTACCACGCCCACTCGGGTGTTCGAAGATCGCACACAGACGGTCTACGCAGCTGTAGATCTTCCCAATAGTCAACTGATGGTGACCTCCTCTGAAGACAGGATGGTTCGTCTGTGGGACTTGAAGACAGGTAAAGTATTGAAGCAAATGGAGGGGCACACCGGTGACGTGATGGGATTGGCGGTATCACGAGACGGGGAAATGATAGCGACTGGTGACGAGAACGGAGAGCTCATCGCCTGGCAGGCAAAAACTGGGGAACCTCTCACCAAAGTCATTAAAGTCCATGGCAGTGCAGTCCGCTCGCTGGACTTTTCACCCGACGACGAGTCCGTCGTTACCGCATCGTCGGCACAAAACGACCAAACGGTAAAGATTTGGAACACCAAAACATGGGCACAAGACGGATATTATGGCTGCGGTAGCATCGTCCGCTGCGTTCGGTATGCGCGGTCTGGCGTCCATATACTTGCGGTGGCAACAGACCAAGATATCCAAATTTATATCAGCGGCAAACTCCAAACGAAATTTAAGGGTCACAGTCACGGTACATTGTCACTCGCCTGGTCCCCTGATAGCACGCGCCTTCTTTCAGGTGGAGATGACTATGATTCCAGCATAAGGGAGTGGGACACATCGAGCTGGACGCAAGTCGGTAATCCGTGGGAGGGTCATGAGTACAAAATCAATTCCATTGCCGTTCATTCTTCTGGCACGCACGCGGTTTCTGCCTCTAGCGACAACTCTGTTCGTCTTTGGCAGCTCTCTGATAAACAAACTATCGCCATCTTCCAGCACGCTTCTTCTGTCGTTTGCGCAGCTTTCTCCGCGGATGGCACGCAGATCCTTAGTGGAGGTTATGATAAGAGAGTCGCAGTGTGGACGGCACCCAAGGGTACTTTGCCAGTATCAGATGCTTCCAAGGAAATGGTGTCAATGGTAATTTCTTGCTGATGTAACCCTCCACTATCTCATCTTGTGTTTTTTCATCAAAAGGTTCCAGGTTCTGATTCCAAGGTTGAAGAGCGTACTTCAACGCAACTGGCGCTGAAGGTAATTTCCAATTAATTACACGTTCGCCGTCTCATCTAGTATTTTCATTTCTGTTCAAAGGCTATAGATTCAGGGATTGAAAGTTCCTATTCCCAGTCTCTGCAGGCAGTTTCAACGACTGGAAATGATTCCAAGTCTCTGCAGGTAGTTTTGACGACCGGAGGCTCCGATTCCAAGTCTCTGCAAGCAGTTTCGACGACTGGAAGCTCTGATTCCAAGTCTTTGCAGGCAGTTTTGACAACTGGAAACTCCGATTCTGAGTCTCTGCAGGCAATTTCGACGGCCGCAAGCTCAGACTCCAAGTCTCTGCGGGCAGTTTCGACGGCCGCAAGCTCCGATTCCAGGTCTTTGCAGGCAGTTTTGACGACTGGGAACTCTGATTCCAAGTCTCTGCAAGCAATTTCCATGACTGGAAGCTCAGACTTCAAGTCTCCGCAGGCGGTTTCGACGACTGCACGCTCCGATTCCAGGTCTTTGCAGGCAGTTTCGACGACTGGGAACTCTGATTCCAAGTCTCTGCAAGCAATTTCCATGACTGGAAGCTCAGACTCCAAGTCTCTGCAGGCAGTTTCGACGACCGCAAGCTCCGATTCCAGGTCCTTGCAGGCAGTTTTGACGACTGGGAACTCTGATTCCAAGTCTCTGCAAGCAATTTCCATGACTGGAAGCTCAGACTCCAAGTCTCTGCAGGTAGTTTCAACGACTGCGGGCTCTGATTCTAGGTCCTTGCAAGCAACTTTGACGACTGGAAACTCAGGCTCTGAGTCTCTGCAGGCAGCTTTGACGACTACAAGCTCTGCTTCCAAGTTCCAGCAATCATCTTCGACTGTCCAGTCTGTATCGAATGAGCAGTCCATTTCCAAGGCTGAACAACATGTTACTAAGTCGAAACAGTTTATCACCAAGTCGGAACAGGCTGTTTCAAAGGTATGATTTCATCCTTTTCTCGCATGGCGCTATTTGAGCTTTTTTTCACGCAGACACTTGTCATCACCACGGCTGAGCTCCTCGCTATCACTAAGACCACCCGTACTGCATCCCTCTCAGGGGACTTGTCTACTGCTGAAAGGGTCCTCACTCAAGAAATAACTGCCGACGCCAGGAACTTCGCCTCCTATGCCAACCGCTCTTTCGTTATGGCACGCAAACTCGACTGGGACAATGCACTTCAGGATGCAACCAAGGTGACAACGCCTCACCACACCCTAGTTAAATTTTTGCTAACTCCGATGGCCATATAGTCCCTTACCATACGGTCATCGTTGGCTGGCTATATCGCCAAAGGTATCGCTCTCTGTGGAAAGCAGCTTGTTGAGGACGCGAGGACAACCTTTGACCTGGCATTCACGTTCACGCAAGGAAACATGGATGCTACTGTGTTCCTTTACTTAATCAAGGCAGGTTGATTTTTTCGTCTTGCATACTCTATGCTTCATTATGTGTTTCAGGCTATTGCGCTCTTCAATGCTAACAGGCACAAAGAGGCAGTGCTGCGTGTGGATCAGCTCTCTGCCGATCCTTCTGCCGATCCCCTCGCTTGTGGTGTCGTGCTAGTGAGTCTCATGTTCTCGAATACACTTATGTTCGTCCGCTGACTGATGGGCTTGTGCTTCGTGCATCAGGCGAGTTTGCAAATCCAACTAGGAACCATTGCCTTCAATGGCGCGCATCATAGTGAGGCCATCGAGCACTTCACTGCCGCTGTCAAGGCTAGCACTTTCTTGGCTCAATCTGCCGCTCCTGCTGCCTGCGAGGCTTTCACTGTAGTACGTTTAATGTGACGTCACCGGAAAGCTCACCCGTACTCAACTGCGCTTGTTTTGTAGCTCTTTGGATGGGACATCGGGGCGTTATGGCAAACCTCCAACAAGAAATTGATTCTTGCGCTCCTTGGGGCTGGCATGCTTGGAGAAGCGTTCGAATCGTACCGTTTCGCGATGGACGCAGGTGATGAAGCTACGAAGACCAACTTACGTTCCTGGATCGAGAGTGAGTCTGCCCAATAATGTCATCCATGTTGCGGTGCTCAACCCTTTTTACTCAGCTGTCTCGTTGTGATGAATGACGCAGTATGCCTTCACCATGGACTGTTGTTACATATGTATATATTGAAACACAAGTTTCTTCTATGGACCTACTTTCGCGATTGTTGTATCATGTATCCCTGTTACTTTTATCGATTCGCTAGCTTATGACAGAATGCAGACCAATGATTCTACAATGCTTCCCTCCACGCCACCAACGGTCCGATTATTCATTATGAATCCTACAGCAACCTGTTTATTCGATGCGTACCCTTCTTCGATTTCTTCACATTCAATCTCTGGACGCTTCAATCGAGAGTCACTATCTGCATCAATTCAAAGTAATCGTTGACTGAACAATTCTTCCAGACTTGCTGGTTGTTCAAAAGTCTATCGCACAAGAAAGTTTCAATCTGGGAATAAGTGTATGTCCACTTGTCTGGTCTTCTCTACCCGATGTTGCTCTCCGGAATACACGATGTACCACCATCTTCTGGACTTCTTGCCGGGTAGTTATTTGCGCCAGCGAATTGCAGACAGGTACTCTCGCGATTCAGCAACGTCGCCACCGGTCTAACTCAACTTCGGTTATTTCGAAGGCTGTTGGTAGAAGACATTTTGCTCCCGGACTCTGAAACGTCGCCTTAAAGACCGGTCGTCTGAGTTTCGTAGTACAGTACAACGAATATCTACATGAGCGGAGGAGAGAATGCCCTTTAAATTCCATATGCTGCGGCATTAATGACCATCGGTGCTTGGGAGAGGTGCACAACAAATCAAAAGTACGAGACGGGCCAACAACGTGAGCAGTCGTGACCGTATGGTTGGTACACCTGGTGTGGTAGCCTGAGTGCTACTATTTAGAGCAGGTTGTGTTGTGGACGTTGAAGTGGCAGTAGGCTGAGATTGAGATTGAGATGACGACCCCTGGCCATGCAATCGGCTGCTCTGCGGTTGTGTTTCTTTCGGCCGCGGAGCGACAACCAAAGACTACGACGGAATTATGGAGTCAAGGTAAACAGAAACACACGAAGAAAGAAATACCTTTCTGTCTTGTACTGCAGCGACTTCAACAATGCAAGGACCGCGACGAGAGAAGATCCCTCGCCTTTGTATTTGTTGGAGTTCAGTTGCTTCATTGGTGTGGGAGTGAGGAGCGATGGAAGAGCGCCGGAATGCGGGCGAGGAGCGCGCGTGGACTTCCTATAGAGGGTGCGAGAATGCGATGGGAGGAAGGGTGATGAACACTGCGCGACGTGGAGGACTGATTGCAAGAGGTGAGAATAAGAACTGATTAAAAAAACGCGGACGATGCACGTGAATGTCACCTGGCATGTCATCGAAAAACCTTGGGGGTATTCGACGGATAGGACTAGGTGGACGCCGCGTAGGCGTAGCATTGCTCTAGAGTGATGATCTTATATAAAATGATTGAAAACATGAAAAAAATGTCACATACGTTTATTGGCGACTTTGCAGCTGCCACCTGCAAGTAGGAGATAGATTAGTGTGGATTTGACTGAAGAGCCATGAGACTTACACGAGGAATAGGTAGGAGAAGGTCTTTAAGGCCAGCATTTTTGAGGATAGCCTGAATATCCCATGCGTACACACTGTGGTCAGTGGCAGTGACTAGCACTTTTCCATCGGCAGAAAAGGCTGCACATAGCACACTAGACCCAACGTTGTGCTGATCATAAAGGGGTGGTCCAATTGGGAGGTTTGTATCGAGATTCCACAAACAGGCTGCTCCACTTGTACTGACAAGGAGGCGGTCGTTCTGAGACAAGGAAATGGCATAGGCAATCTTTTGAGACCGCATACCGGAGATGCCTGGAGTGACAATCTGGTTCCAAGTGGCTGTGTCGAATATGCTAATCGGGCCAGCTGATGTACAGATGAGTTTCTTTCCATCTGACGTCCAGGCCAACTTGGGGAAGGAACCCCATGGCCAATATTGGATTATTTTGAGGAGTTTTCCTGTCTTTGCATCCCATATTCTTACTCCGTCCTGCACTCCACTCGTCGTCGTGCTGTCTCCCCCGGTCGCAAATTTTGTTGAGTCGGGTGAGTATATCACTACTGACACATAACGGTGCCCAGTCGTGATTGGGCCCAGGACTATTCTGCTGCTCTTGACATCCCATACTCTTGCTGTCCCGTCAGAGTATCCGCACGCGACTCGCTTACCATCTCCACTCCAGCACACTGACTGCACCCAATTAGGGTGCCCCATCCAATCAGTGTGCCCTAAGTTCCATCTGACAATAACCTTTCCCGTCCTGACATCCCACAACCTCACCGTCCTACCACTTCCGCTTGCCACAGTGCTGCCATTGGGAGACAATGTCATTGTACACATGCTTGGTTTATCCACCCCATCTCGCCAGTCTTTGCCGATCTGTTTCCCGCTCTTCAGGTCCCATAGTCGGAGTGAGCCGTCATTCGAACATGTGATGATGCGTCGTTCTTCATCAGCCAGGTGCACAACACCTCTCACGTTGCCAGGATGACCTCGTATCACCTGGAATGGTATGACCTCTGGCATCTTTCTGGTTAGGAATGGCTTCGTTGGTGCTTGGGGACCCAAGGTCAAGCGTTGTCTATTTCGTGGGTGCATAACACTATTCATTTGGCCAGTATGGCCTTGCATCCTCTGGTATGGTATGCCAGTATGATTGCTGCAGTTTCTGAGAAAGTGGGTGTTGGGTTTAGAGTGGCGCAAGCTGGCCATTCATTCATTTAACTCATATACTACGGTGCCTATTCCGCGTGTCATCCCCATATTCGCTTCACAACTCAAATGCTGTGTAGACGAAGCGCTCAGATCTGCCACCGGCATTATGTGTGTCTTCCCATATGTAAGAGACTTTCCCTCATTACCTTCGATGCTGTTTCAAGGCAATTACTTTAGACACAGGATTTCCGAAAGACCGCCGCATGTAATTATACAGAGAATAGCACCTCGGGGCATGTTCCACGATGAAAGTGGGGAAACTTGACGCTGTGATGGGCTGTGTGACAACGTCCGTGTACGTTTGGTACGACCTAGACTAAAATTAATCGATTGTGCACTGTGGAGCTTCAAGCTTCGCTCACCCCGATGGATCGTGATGAGCATCTGTGAATGCGGTATCCAGGTGATGAGATCTCTGCAAGGAAAGACAATAAACACCGGTTCGGGCACAAGGCGGTAAGTGGGGTGTATTCAAGGGTCTTTTGTTTGTCCAGATGAATGTTACACCAGTACGAATCAGATCTGGGGTCCACATGTTGTTGGAAAACTGTATGGTCATCAGATAGCCTCTGATTTGTTGCGCCGCATGCAGGCGGAGGGCAGTATCCGCCAATAGCAGCCATAGATCAGATACTAGACCTATAATGGTCATCAGACACGTAACTTGAAGCGACTATTATCACTGAGTACTGAGTCTGCTTAGCAGGGAACTCGGAATGGGACAGCATTAACGTTCCAGTCGGCTAGATCTCGTACTGGCTGAAACACATCATACGGTGTGATATGCAATCATCCGAGCGAATGCTAAGCTACTAGAGTCGATCTTCAGAATGGCGATCTGTTGCTGAGTGGCTGTGTCAAAATCCTAATTGGGCCTATTGACGCGGAGATGAGTTTCTTTCCATCTGACATCCAGGCCAAGTTGAAAACATTGCAAACTGTCTAAGTCTGGTGTGCCCGTAAAACATGGATCCCCCCGTCACAAATTTGGTTGAGTCGGGCGACAGTATATCACCGCCCACTGGCATATCCACTCGTGCCCAGCCTTGATTGGACCCAGGACTGTTTCCCCGTTCTTGACATCCTATACTCTTGCTGTCCCATCTCAGGATCCGCTCACGACTCAGTAGTGCACTCACTGTCGTTTGCTCTCTAGCACGCCGACCTCACCACACCCCCGGTAGTTTACCCTTTCCATTTGACAATGACTTTTCCCGCCTTGATGTTGCACAACCTCACCGTCTCATCACTGCTTCCGGTTGCCACAGTGCCATAATACTATTATGCACACCGCTGCTTCATCTACCCCATCTTGCCAGTCATCGCCGACCTGTGCGTCATCGTCCACCGGCAGGTCCTATAGTTGGAGTGAGCCGTCATACGAACACGAGATGATGCGTCGTCCGCCAGGCAGGTGCACAGTCGTTCATACACATTTGGTATTACCTCGCATACTCTGCCAGGGCATGACCTCTTGCGGGAAATCACCACTCTTGAGGGTCTGTTCTGCGCCTTTTCCTTTGTCTCGAGACAATCACCTGCTTGCCAATGCATCATCAGGCAATCGTATTGTACAGAGGCGGCAGATTATACCAAACTCTGGAATGATCTGCGTGAATCGATCTCCCTTGTGAAAGGGGGCAACGCACAGCCTGGATAAGGCACTTTTGGACATATCGTTGGCGGTTATGATGCAGGGTACTATTGGTAAGTCATACGATTATGTTCTGATGGGCCATGGGTTGAAACTGACACCTTTGGTGAACGTGATAACCAGGTACACGTACTCTCTCGTGTTCGCCGCGGACATGTATGTAACAGTTTTCAAGAAGGATCCATTGAATCCTGCTTTGGGTGAGCTTTACAGGGTCGAGATTCTACTGGTGGGAGGTAGTCAGGATGAAACGGACTCGCTTGAGGTGCATCACATCTTCGCAATCTCATCTGAGGATTTTTTTTTTTTTTTTGCTTCAGATTTAGTCCTTTGGGGTCGTAGACCCTATGTTGGACATTGTCTCGTCATTAGCTATCTTTCATCTTTGAGGGGTTTGGATGCTTTTCATTTATGGTGCGGACATGTACTCATCTCATCTGAGGATAGTAGTTCATGTGATGGGACCCTTGTTTTTGGGAGGTTTGGGTAGCTGAAGTATTTCGGAACAGTAACAGGCAGTGTTGCCAGAATGAAATATTTCTTCCAGACGGCAATTGCCGGCAGTAGGTCGAGGGTGGTTGGCAGAAGTTGGCAGAACTACGCTAACCTAGTATTTGTTCGTACCAAGGGCCATCCTGTCCGAAAAATTGTGTCCGACCACCTTGTTCCTGGGGAGAAAAAAAACAACTCGAACCGATATGTTTCAAATGTGACCGTCCCTTGATGGATGTCGAGTGGTAGTCACTACTGCTCAACATCCATCAAGGGCCGTGACGACAACTACCTCAAACTAATTGATCAAAAAACATGCACAAAGCCCCTGATCACACCTGTGCAGAAGTCCATGACTACCCCGCTACAGAGAAAGACAATCAAGACCTTCTATCCCCGCCTATCACGGAACCGGAACCTTCTTCCACTTCTTCTGAGTTGACCAGTCATTCTTACTGATGAGGGTCAAACTGGCGTGGAATCACAAAACTGAAAGAAACATTTTGGGTACGCAGACCTCCTTGACATACCTGAGCAAACCAATCGAGCTGCTTCGGTAAGTAACTATGTTTTTTTTTCGATTGCCAAGAATTGATTCTTTGATGAAATATGAGCGCGAGATACAGGGAGCTGACTAACTGCGAGACAATTCGATAGGACAGGCTCATAAGTCATCGCTGATCTGCACGTATAGTTGGAGTGGGCCGTCATACGAATATGTGATGATGCGTTGTCCGCCAGGCAGGTACATAACCCTTTGTACATGTTTGGTATGATATGACCTCTGGAGGGAGATTGCCACTCTCGAAGGTCTGCGGAGGTCTGATCCGTGTCTTTTTTTTGAATCCTTGTTTAGTGTCCGGCAGGGGAAACACTATGCTAAACAATACGTCCTTTTTCTTGTCTCAAGACAATCGCCTGCTTACTAGTACATCTTCAGACAATATTTTGCTGCTCTATCCGTAATATTATTGTGCATATATGGATCCCATTGTAGCATGTACTTTTCGCACAAAGTCGTCCACTTTCAATAAGCCAATCAAAAGCCTGATTAAAAGCTCTGGAATACATGAACAGGGGTAGCGAAGAAGACAATGGCATCTCTGAGAAGTGAAGTGCATAAGCATGAATATGACACGGGGAGTATGCGTTGCCATGCGGGCAGGCGATACAGAACAGACATAACCTGAGGGACACAGTATGACATGAAATGTCCTCGGGAGTGGTTATCCCGCAAAGCGACCAAGTAACCAAGTTTCGAGTACAGAAAAGTGCCAAAATAAATATTCTCATATTCAGGAATGTACATTAAAACAAGGAGTCAATCAAGTAGCGCAAGAGGTAGCAGGGTTATGGGTGATACAAACACGAGTGAGCTGGTGATCAACACATGGGCATGGATAGTAAGTATCATAAGAACTTGTAGCATCCATCAATGAGATGACTCGGAGGTGATCTCCTCCAGCTTGTATCGTCTCAAGGCAGCGTGGAACTTGATGGCAAACCCATAGAAAAATCTGACGTAGGCGTTGCAAGTCTCAGCATGCAGCCTCAGACACTTGAGGATATTATGATGCGCTTGCACAGTTTTCTCGATGGTTTCCTGCAGAGCGTCCTGTTTGGTCAGACCACGAGATACTGCCACACGTGACACGTAGTTCATGGTGTCGCCTTCAATTTCCTCTTTGTAGTATGATAGTATGTCGCTAAAGAACAGTAGTTCAGTGAGAGGTCTAATAGGACATAATCGGTGTACTTACTTTGTGTGATTGATGATAATGGCTAGATCCGGCATGCATTGAACATATTCCTGGAGCGGGAGCGTGGAAGGGAAAATAAAGAGTGAATATGCAGCTGGCATGCCTGACAGCATCCCCAGATAATCGGGGTATGATGGAGTCTCTGTCAAAATCTGCGAAGACAAAGGGTCAACAATCCGAGCTGGCTTTGTTCAGAGGAATACCATGCCTGCATGTCCTTGGTTTCGTTATCAAGCAAAATAGAAGATATGAAATCGAATGTGGACGTGACAATCAAATTTGACACAGGTGAGGAATAATAGCAAACAACGTCCCGTAAGAGTGCATCAAGCACATTTAGGACTGGATCGCCTTGTGACTGCTTGTTCACAAAGCGCTCGTAAAAACTATACATGTTCACCAAGTCATCTCCTTTATCCATCATATCATCGATGCAGATGAGGAGGATAGTGAACAAGCAGATCCACATCCTTGTTGCACGGTCTGGAAGGTGGGCGTAAATATGGGACACGGCCACACCGATGTCCATGTACGGGCGGAGGGAATATTTTCCGTCCATCGGAAAGCCACGGTTGATGGCCTCCTGGTAGCATTCAGAGTATAACACTTTGTCAATAGCGATATTCGCGATGTTCGCATGTGGCAAGCCACAGCGTCGGAGGAAATCAGTAGTGGCCTGGCGGATGCTCACTAGGACCTAATAGATTTGAGAGATTAAGGACCAGACATGGAAGCGGGGGAGGGAAAACGTACCTGGCCATTGTTAAAAATGGGTGTGATTAGGCTGTTACTTTGCATTGCGAGAATATTTGGCGACAGAATGGTTGAAATACACCTGGTACTTATACTCTTATGACCGGTTAAGTTGGCCCCTGTCCGACGTAGTAGTTCAGCCCTGAGAACAGGTGATTGACGATTAACGATTTTCATTGGTCGACCACGCTGCAGTTCGGATGTAACTCAAGCACTAACATATAATAAAACCTCATCAGTTCATTGAGCAAACGACATGTACAGGGATGCAATTCTTTATGCAAATTACACAACGAGTTCACACTCGTGACGTTGAGGCTGTACCGCGATAGTGACCTAGTGATGAAATTCCGGTCCGGTTATTACCTTGCTTGTCAACTTGGGACGCTCCAAAAGCGAGGTTTCGCGATAGTCTCGCGACGTTAAGGTAAGTCTCTCAATGATTCACCAGAGTCACTCATGGGTTGCGCACCTTCAGAGACCAATTTCGCTGCTTGCAGTGCATGACTCGCATTGATACAAAAGTCCCGCCAAGGTAAGCGCAATCCCCTTCTCCTGGGAGCTCGAGAAAGGTTTTTGTTAAATGCAAACATCCCCGTGTTTCCGTCTTTGACAATCCGCCTGTGGGAATTATTTTCGACATGTGCTGTACAGTTCTTCGCTTAATTCCGGTATATGAAACAGACATAATCTGACATGTCTGAACTCGCATCTCTTATAATTATAAGGGTTGTCTCGCCTGTTGCCGGTTTTTGGTATCCTGTTATCAGTCAGATTCCTTCGAACAACTTCAAACTCTGAGCCAACATGAACAAAGTTCGGACACCCTCACGGCATTTGCAATGAAAAGACCCCCAGACTCTACTCGATATGTTCGCATCAGCTTAATGTTGCGGCCATCACCGAGCTCTCACTGGCAGGGGTGTCGAAGATGCGGCTCACTTGGTCGTACAGTCATTGTTTATCTTTGATCTCGTCTCTTTGTGCGTAGGAGTTGATGTCAAGCGGATGACTTTCGGTCGTGCTCGCTTTGAGCCTGAGACATTCTCATCCCTGTCTCCGGCTACATCTCCACCTCTACTGCATCGGCATCTTGCGTAGCACTATGATAACAAGACAATCCACGACCCCCCATGGTTTAATTACACCAACGATTGTCACCATGACAGCTTACAACATTTGTCGGCCTCTGCCATGACACTTGTGCAGTGCTCACAGTTTCGCTTGCAAGAGGTCGGAAGTTTGCACAAAGTCTGATGTGGCACTTCCCCGGCTCCCACGTTAGTGGGAAGAGGGTTTTGTCGGATCCAAACGTTAACGTGCAGGCACTTATACGCTGATGTGTGGGAGCCCTTTGGGGGAAAAAATGAATGCGTGATAGTCCATACTACATAGTCAGGTTGTCTGTGTCGTCTCAAACTTGTGTTACGTCTTTTCGGTCTCTCTCAGTATCCTTTTATTATTATTGACGAACTTCATATTTAGGATGTCTGTGTTTCTCTCAAAACACCCCATGGCCAATACGTCTCCTCAAGTCCTCGATACTACAGATTGCCCGCCCCACAATATCCTTCACGATATGCAAATATATCACCTATTCTATAACGTTTTGTACTACCCGCAATATCAACTGTGTCGATGTCGATTGAATGCGGAAGGCCAGAAATTCATTGTCGGAGAGCGCGTCGTCTAAATTAGTCACTGACTCACCGCCGTACGCAGTAAGGACCACTCCGAGGGCACCGATCCATCCTTGGGGTTGGGGTTAGAGCAATTTTTGTGGTGCGGACGTTGAGTTCGGCACTGATGTCGTGCTACGGTATCAGACGTACCAAGGAACGCAGACTAGCTGAAAGTATTGTCTTTGGACGTTTGAACTTTGAAGTCATTTTGAAGTTTGCATCAAGGTTGGTTTGTACATGTTAGGTTAGCCTTCTCATACTATCTCGATGTTATGCATGTATGTCTAGGCAATATATAGCGACAGGAACCGTGACATTGCAGTTCTATCAAGTACTTGATCAACTTGAAGTACCTGCAGTTGTCTGGATGAATACGTTAAAACGTGGAGGTAACTTAAGAACCAGATCTGCAGATGCTCATCCAGCAACTGCTCTAAAGCAACGAATCTATATGCCCAAGCTGATGCTCATACCCTGCAATTATCCAGATTGAAGACCATGAGATCCTCTGCGCCGATCTTCACCAGTTCGTCCATGGTATTCGCAATGTTCTTCTTCTCAACCATACTACTGATCGCAACCCAACCTTCCTCTTCGAGAGGACTGATGGTGGGCGCTCTTCTTCCAGGTGTAATAGCTGTTGCCTGAGATATCGATTGTCTACGAATATTATATTCGCAAACAACATATTTTCCAGCAGCCACGACTCCAGCTATTCGGTTTGCAATAAGATCGATCAAAGGTGCATGATGGGCGCGATGGGGAACGTTTGATTTTATGAGTACGGCCTCTGTTTGGAGTATTGTCCCGATGGCGTGCAGACCGGCTGCTCGCATCGTATCTCCAGACTCTGATATATCGTTAGATCATTCTACGCGTGACCTGGGACGATAACATACCGACAAGATCAACTATTCAAGATCAAGATGTGAGCATCATTGCAATCTGTCATTCCAACGCGCGACTCACCTATACCATCCGCGAGTCCAAGAGCACAAGCTGCTTCTACACTCCCTCCTACATACTGGATCTTGGTTTTGTTATCACCAGTGAGGTTCAATCGCTCATCAATCTTGGCAAAATACGCCCCTGCGATGATATCAAAACTTGTAACCACGCGTTTTCCGGCAAGATCCTCGATTGCATTGAAGGGCCCATTTTCAAGAGTTTGCACTTGTAAAGCGCATTTTCCGAATCCCAGCCGATGAATTTCCGTGACCTGATCTTGCATCTTAGCTTCAAGGATAACATCGTGGCCCGTTATGCCAAGGTCAACGTCTCCATTTCCGACGAATGATGGTATGTCTGATGCTGGAAGGAACACGCTGCGGCGAGGTCAGATTTGATTAGATGTAGGATCGGAGCCGGAGTTTTACAGAGCTATGGGGTGATTCATCACTAGGCAGACGTCAAGCCTATTGGCTCTCCGGAATTGGATGTCGGCGCCTGTAGATTGCTTTGCATATCGCTCGGAGATTTATGGATGGACGCACCGGAGAGTAACTCGACACATTTCTCGTGCAGCCGTCCTAGGGTGGGTTAGCACTAACGATCTATGATTAAGACTCGGATGAATTGGACCTTTTTTTGGAATTGCGAACAGCAGCCGGCCATCGAGCAGGTCTTTGTCTGATTTTTTGGTCAGCTAGAGGGATGTTTGGCACGCAGTAGGTTACTTACTCATGTTGAGCTGTACCAAGTTGCAAGATCTGCGGTAATCACGTTTCGAGTCGAGTTTATCAAAAGCCTTACTTGCAGTTGATTACCAAAAGCAGCGGCTAGTATTGTGGGAAAATATAACTACCCGCTTGAATTACGCGGCCTGGGAGTCGGACTGAACTGTGTCTCTATTAACTCTCTTGACCACTAGCTCAAGCTTGCCCACTTTCCAAATGATTATGCCTGACATGGACTCACTCGCCCGTCCTCAGGAGAGACGATTTAACCCTTACACGGACAATGGCGGTACAATCCTTGCTATTGCTGGTGCAGATTTCAGTGTTATTGCTGGTGACACACGACAGAGCGAAGGATATTCGATCCAAACGCGATATGCACCCAAGGTATTTAGATTGTACGCGTATCGTTGCTTATCATTTTATCTCCTTCTCTAACTTTGTCTTTCAAGAACCGATCGCGCGGTGCTAGCTGTGAACGGGTTCGCAGCAGATGGCAATATGTTTGTGAAGAAAGTGAAACAACGTCTGGAGGTTCGTCATTCCTTGGTATGACTCTGCTGTATATACTTATGGGGCTACGTAGTGGTACCGTCACGCGCATGCGAAAGATATGCCTCTACGGGCAATAGCAAGATTAATTCAAACGATGCTTTATGGACGTCGCTTCTTTCCCTACTATGTATACAACATTTTGGGTGGCATTGAGGAGGATGGTCTGTTCATCCTCATGCTCCACGTTCTTGGCTTATTTATGGAGCTTCTCAGGCACTGGTGCCGTGTATTCGTTCGACCCCGTTGGCTCGTATGAACGAGAGGCATGTCGTGCTGCAGGCGCTGCTCAGTCATTAGTCCAGCCATTCCTGGACAACCAGGTGAGTTTAGAGTGTTCAGTATTCTTCCCAGTTGCAAATGCTATCCTTCCCGATGTCGCCCATGCATTTTGTCTGACGTTGGAACTCCTAGATCTACTTCAAGAACCAAGAAGCTGCACAAGGGACCTCACATCCGGTGCATCTACCGCTGGAAACCGTCTTGTCGATAGTTATCGACTCCTTCACGAGCGCAACTGAGCGCCACATTGAAGTGAGCCCCATATTTTGGTCGTGTGATTTCATCTAACATTGTGCAGGTCGGTGATGGCCTTGAAATCTTCATCGCACTCGCCAAAGGACGGACTCTGCAGGGTATGGAAAGCATTCGGGGTCTGCAAGAGTTAACCGCGATGGAAGATGGCGAACGCTTGTTTGTTATGAGGAGGGACTTGAAGAAAGATTAAATCGCTTGTATTCTGGACGACTTTCCCCTTTCCTTTGCTGAATACATCTTGTCATTGTCGCAGCCTGGTTAGGTTATGCATTGTTTGACCATGTATAGAATACAACGGGAACACTAAAGCGGCCATAAATACTATGCGGTGATACCGTTAACTAGCTAGTACGCAATTAGGACGTGTAAGATCTTAGATTTTTGCATGACGACGACCGCCTGATCTGCTGTCGGGCACCACAAGGCAGTACATAATTAGGTGGGACGACGTCGCGCACTGCACATGACAATCAGGATTATTGTCGGCGTCCAAGGTCAGTGTTGAAACCTATTGATTCCGTGTTGGACTCTGTGAGACGGAAATGAAGACTACAGTGAACCAAACATGTGGAGTTCAGTGCCAGCGACGCATTCTAAATTTGTGTAAATAGTATCGAAACAAAGACTGATACCAAACAAGAGCAAACAGACTGCTCGACGACCTTCTCACCTTGACCGCTATCGTCGTTCTCAACGTTCGCTCCCCACCCTTGTGGTCGTCCCGTAGTCTTTTTTCCGCTGCCCTCCTTACCCCGAAAAACTACCAAACACTGGCCTAAAGCATCTTATAGACATCCTTGATGATGATATTCACTTCCTTACTTTTGCTGCTTGCAACGTCTGCGCATGGCCAGACCGTTTACGACGCAGCTCATAATGTCACCGCCATCACTGGCACCTGGAGCTCTGGCAGCCAGAATGTCATCACTGGACCTGTAAGTCGTATATTTGATTAAAGTTTACTTCCTGACTCAGGTTGCTGTGGTTTCAAGGGCTTTGCTACCCCATCTCAAGAGGCGTTTACATACCCAAAGACAACAGGAATGTCATTTTCTTTGTGAGTATCAATAATGTTCTCGGCTTCTATTTCTGACTTAGATCGAATTATAGCACGGACGATGGGTACTACGAGATCGCGCGGTACCGTATGACTAGCAATGGTTTGCTTTCCGTGCTATATTTCCTGTTTCATGCCGCTAAAGCAGTCCTAACAGGTACCGTACCAACCTGCATCACAGGCGTCATGAACTGGGCCCACGGCACATATGTTCTCGCCTCCAACGGCTCCATCGTCATGACGCCATTCGGTGACGGCTACCAACAAATACAGGATCCCTGCGCCGCTATCTCCAACTTCATAGAAAACTACAACGATACTGAGCTTTACATTCTCTGGAACATATACCAAGACCCTGTTATGGGGTACACCCTTCAGCTGTACCAGTTCGATGGCACACCGTTACCACCTCAATACCTCGTCTCCACTTCACCCAACATGCTCCCAACTCAGGCTCTGCGTAACGTCAGCACATCCGCCACTACCGCCGCCACCGTCCAAAATGCAGCGGTCGTCAACGCCAATGCTGGGGGGCGCAGATGGGAGGTGGCAAGCGTGACAGGCCTGCTTACGGTGATTTCAGGTCTTGGACTAGCGTCTCTGCTATTGTAGAATGGGACATGATCATTATACCTGCGCGCCATCGTCGTATTTCTTATACCTATAACACACGCTTTTTTGCATTGGACAGTTTGGACACATACCTACCTGCATCATCGTGGATCCTTTGTCGATGCAATACGGATATCCTGTGATCGACTGCAGCAGACACTCGTTTGATATGCGTTCCAGTCCTTTGTTTTATTATTGTATCCGCGGGCTTGGATAATAAGGATATACACGTCACAGGAGAGCATGTGGTGTGGGCGCTACGTTTTGCCTTACAAACTATATAAGCCACTACATATCGCTTAAAATATCAGCTCCACATCTTGCTGCGGTTGCCTTTGCCAAAACTAGTTGCACTCCCTGTCCCCCCTTGTTACTGCCCCCCATTGCAACTCGATGCTCCCTCTTGTTCCACGTTATGCAAAAAGCGGTCCCCCGATGTAACACCATGTTCAGCAGCTCTCCTTTCTTTCAACCAGCGACCGCATTGTCCCTCGGTGACGCAATTGTATATACGACAAGATTTTTGCATAAGGAAGTTACCAACCCAGTCCCAGTCATCGGATCTTGACATTTCACAAGCTCCGCTATACAAACATGGTGGCAATATCAAAATTCAAGACTTCTATTCACCACTAGAGCATAAATTGACTACACATATCAAATATCCCCCCTCTCAAGGACGTAGTCACCAGACACCGGACAGGTCATCGTCGAGTCTAATTTGAAAGTTCAAGACGTGGTGAATTGGTAATATGGAAATCAAGGAAATACAATTCACCGCCCTAATGGTACATCCACCACGAAATTCTGAAGCTAATCCATCCAGCTGGCCAGACCCTGAGTGAGTCTAAACTCAGGATCTTATCGTACCAGTAGTAGGTTTGGTGGCGGTACATAGATCGCTCACTGACAATGCTATTTGATATCGAAGTTGAGGGACGTTCTTAAATTCATGCGAGGGGCTAGAATGGTTGCCTGAACTGGCTGTGCGATAGTCCGGACGACAGCGCGTATCGCTCGGTGTGCTGTGCGTAGGGTCGCTAGACCTCGCCAACTGCGCGCGCAGCAGCGATCCTGTTGGCAGTACTCGCTCAAACTTAAAAGCCAGCAGAACTGTTAAAGCTTAAAACGTGGTGAAGCTGTTTAATATCCTGGGGTTCACGAGCGCGAGGAAGCGGATGGGAAAACACGTACAACTATTGAAGCTTAAGACGTGGTGAAGTGGTGACAATATAATTAAGGGCACTCACCAGGTCACCGAATTTTACCGGAGGGCCAATTTGAATCTAGGTGGCCGAAGTGAATCTAGAACTCACCTTCTTTCTCCTCTCTCCTTATCGTACGGCTCTGCAACGGTACATGTATCGTTGGTAGTGATATCAATATTTGATGGAGTGGAGAGCCTGGACGGTTGCCTGTCCTGGTTATTTAATACTCTGGGCTGTGTATCGCTCGAAGTGCATGTCATAGTTAGCAGCTCCACTTTTGGGTGAGCTCCCGGTGCTGTTTGCTCCAAACGGTTCGCCCGGTAGAATCTGGGGAGGGGCGATCTTTGCACAAGGAAGTTGCCAAGCAAAGGTCCAGCGGATCTCATACACAATGTTCTGTGGGCGACAGAAAATATTAATTGAATATTCTTGATTTATATCATGCATGCTGTGGATTGCCGAACCTCGTTCAGTCTGGGGCCAGTCTGGCTGGCCGGGGTGAGTCCCTTTCTCTGTGTTGAGCATAGCTCGGTGGTAATACATGAATCACTGGCAGTGATATCGAAATTCATGCACGTTCTCAAATGTTGGAGAAAGAGTGAGAAGTTTCCTATCTTGGCTGTGCGATACTGCGGTCCACACCACAATTTCAGATCGAATAGTGCGTGAAGGACCGGGGATATCGAATTACGTATATTAGATGAAATGAAGTCGATGAAAAAAATTAGTTGGGTATTGGCGTACTCACGGTGAACGGGCCAAAACATACATGCGTCAATAGACAGAAATTGGACATTGAAAAACATACATGGGGGCCAAATGTACGGTTTTTTATCGTGTGGTTCATCGGATGGTTTGTTATCATGCGGTGCGTTGATGCGAGAGTTGTCAGAGGCGGACAGTCTCGTATGTCGTTCCTGGCGATCGCCCATGATGTGAGCAAGTCCGCGCTGGTCTGACAAGTGGACTCATCTCCCGAATGGTGAAATCGCCTCCAGTCATAAAAGAGGAACCCTTGAACTTTGCTTCGGGCGTCCCCGGATGTGGAGTTGATGATTCCTTCGCATTGCCACTAGCGGTGAATATCGTGGCACGCTGGGAGCGGCGTGATGCATTAAATTATCGTGAATATATGGTGACAGCAGTGAATTAAGGTATACGTTACCATCGGAGTCATTGTTAACATTGAGGGTGAAGTCCTGTACGCTGACTTGGAAAGTGCGATCCATGATAAAGGACTTGATTGATTTCGAAATTTAGTGAAAAGACCCTAAATGTGTAAAACAGAGTGCGCCAACTCAACTGAGCCACTGGCGAGGAGGCTCACCGAGACACCTATCTCGGTGAGCCTCGGCCTAGAGATAATAGCTGCAGTTATCGTTATCTGACTTGCGATTTACATTGGAAGAGAACGGTCCAGGGGTCGAAGCAACGGAACAAGCAGCGTTAAGTTAACCAAGTAGCCGCTTAATGTTTAGCCACGCTACTAATGTTAGATCGGAACCGGAATACGCCGTCACACCGGATCCAAATAAATATGGGAAAGGAATCACACGCCTGGATATTGACGATTACTCCGGAAAGTCGTTTATTTAAAATCTTGTGCCTCTTGATTCTTTCCTTGTCGCCGCTTCCCCCTCGCAGGCCCCCTACACACGGCATATCCTTCTACCGTCATATTCATTGCTTTTCTTTGTGCTATTAGATCTCATTTTCAATTGCTCTTAAGCTCAGATCATCCATCGTTCATTCATCAATTTCTTTTCCATGACCTCAGGTCTCATCAAATCTCTATCTCCTGCAACAACTACAGAATCGCCTTCACGCTCGTCCATAGGACATGAGAGCCTACCTCTAGTTTTGGGTTGGCCACCATCTCTGAATATACCAGGCGAACATCAGACAGTAGCATCCCAGACGGCTTCCGGCTCGGATCTTGACCAGGACATTTCACGGCAACTTCTTGCAAACAATAATGAGCGTTCATCTCTCTCAGAAAGCGATAGTGTCTCCATGTCACCAGCAATGATGTTCCTGTCTTCGTTTAGTCCCTCCGCAATCCCACAATCACCTGATGCAGAAGGTGAAATCATTCGTGGCTATGTCCTCGGACCAACTATAGGTTATGGGGGATTCTCTGTGATCAAACGTGCCTCATCCCTTTCGGGAGGTGTTGTCGCTGTCAAGATTGTCCGTCGCTCAAATTTGGAGAAACAGACAGATCCTTCTTTAGCTAGAAGGCGACTCAATCACGAGGCCCAAGTATGGGCTTCCTTATGTCACGAGCACACCTTGCCCCTCTTCTTTTCCGAACACACTTCCTACGCCGACTTCTTCTTCTGCCTCTTGTGTCCCGCTGGATCCCTATATGATATACTTTTAAGGGACGGTCGTCCCGCACTCCCTCACGATGACGCGGGCATGATGTTTCGACAAATTGTACGAGGCGTACGCTACCTGCACGAAGTTGCAGGCTATGTACACAGAGATATCAAACTCGAGAACATCCTTGTAGACGAGATGGGTACCTGTAGAATTAGCGATTTCGGCATGACTCGCAAGATCGGCGAAGTCGATGATGACGAACCCCTATGCGATGCAGACGATCACTCTGGCATCCACCGTCACCGTTCCACTTCTCGATCTGCAAAATCCAACCTGTCTTCGCATCTCTCAATATTACGCCACCATGGTCTTAGGCGTCACCGTATATCAACTCCTGTTGGCGAAAACCCTCCGCCTGTCCATCCATCACATGCTTTTCAACAAGGGTCTTTGCCATACGCGTCCCCCGAGCTTCTCCAACCCAAAGCTTCGCGGTTCAACGGTGCTAATCCAGCTCAGGACATCTGGGCTCTGGGTGTCCTGCTTTATGCACTTCTGACCGGCCGTCTCCCATTTTTCGACTCATTCGAGCCACGACTCGAGATGAAAATTTTGCACGGTAAGGATATGATATTGTAATCTGTGGCTTGCTAATGCACTTCTTTACAGGCGTTTATGATATGCCTTCTGGTATTAGTCGTGGAACTGAGCATGTTCTCAAAGGCTGCATGGAGCGTAGGGTCCGTACCCGGTGGACGATTGCAATGGTGGATGAGATGGCTTGGGGTGTTGGGCTTGACGACGATGATGACGACACAACTCCTGTAACACACAAGGATAAATTTGAGTTAGTAGATTATCCCAGCCGCCGATCTCCATCATTATCCCAGTCGCGCCCGAGGCGTGATAACAACTCAAACCCATCTCACACCGAAGAAGCACCCCCAAGGCGGTCCAACCGTTCCCTCTCCCGTACCTCTGTCTCAACTGCAAGCTCGCTCGCAACACGATGTACGAGTCGCAGTATCTCTCGCCCACCAGTTGTTCGTTACCCAATGTCTCCCACGTACGATGAGCTCAGTCATTCAGTGGTGAGCGCCTCGACGTCTCTCTCTGTGCCGCCTCTTGATATTGGCGGCCCTGCTCTTCTTGCATCGCCTGAGCGTGGCCGGCGACCGAAGAAGGCGGGATTTTTACCCCCGAATCGATGCACATCATCATTAGCGACGTCTTCCCGCCAATCAGAATATGCTCCAGACTCTGGAGATCTCGACACTGATGTAGACGTGTTGGGTGATACCGCTCATTGGGCGTCTACTCTAGGCATCAACGCTGTAGCAGAACCTACTGCCCACCGCAGTGGTACGGCCACTGTGATCGAGCGTTTGAAAGCCATACGGGAAACACTGCCGCCGCACAAGCACAAAAGGGCTGAGAGCACACCTCCGGCATCAGGTGCTTGGTCACGGAGATTGCGGCTTCGCATCAAGGAAGATCCTTCTTCCTATCGCGCAGCAGAAGTTCACGGAGTAGGCGGATTCCTTAGAGACCCCAGCACCACTCCCATACCAATTACGCCGCAAGGCGGTACCCGAAGCCGGAGCGTTGGGCATGACACCCATCATGCCTACCGCCGCCCTCACTAGCTGTATCCTCACCCTTCTATTCCCCCCAAAATGCAATCTATCTTCTGGGGACCATTGGATTTGTGGGTTGCTGATCGAACAATCGCTATTTATCTTGCTTTTGGCTGTGTTGGTTCATCATTGTATTTTTTATTCAATCCTGAGGACTTCCGGTACATACGACCCCCTTTGTCTGTCTTTGTTTTTCTTCGTTATGTTCTTGGTTTTGGAACGCTCGTTTTGCATAGCGTAGCCCTTGGTGTTGGAGATACACATGGTGGCAAAACTTATATTACGCATGCCTTACCACACTGTACTACTTGTTTTATGAATCTCGAGCGCCTCATTCACAATACTTGTCTGTGTAGAATCTATGCGTGATATGACGAGCAGCAAGATATAAATGAAAAGCATAGTGGTTAAGTAGTGAGTTCCATCGGTGCGTGACCACTAGCTGTAACTATCACATCGTCCGCTGCTACTTTCTGAGCCTTCCGCTCAGCAGCCCCGGCCTGAAGTGCCCCTACGTCGTCTTGCAATTTAGCCTAAAGGGGAACTTAGCTCGACTCAGAAGTAAGATGCCGGGACGCACAATTTTAGCCTCTAGTTCTGCTTTGTCAAACCCCTCATATATTCTCTTTGATGACGAGGATTTTTTGCTGTCTAATGAATGGTGTTCCTGAGAATGATCTGATGGAGATAGTAAGTAGCGTTCTTACCAAAAGCTGCATGCTTAAAGACTTCTTCCATTAACTCGTGGTTTCTCCGATATCTCGTAATTGCTAGCGTTCGCGTCGATAGCAGTTCAGATTCATCTGCACAAATGATCAATGCGAATAACGTTCAACTGAGCAAACAAAGTAGTCGAACCTGCGGATTCGTCATCATCTAGCCGCGGAGGACCAGGCCGTTGCTTAACCAATAACCAACATATTAGACAAACGTTTCTCCGAAGACAGGATATACTCACGCCCACCCCTACGCCCCCACTCCCATCTCTCACCCGTTCACGCTCCCTCCTCCTCTCCAAAGCCTCCATATTACTGTTCTGCTGCGCTATCATCGCCTGCGGGTTCATTCCTACTTGGGGCATACCGCCTTGATGTGGACCTGCGGGGTGTGGGAAGGCTTTTTGACCCGCCCTGTCGCCCATGACATATATAGGAGGATCCGTGATTTGTCGTAGTGGGTAGTGCCTGACGGGGTTGTTCAAGAGAGATGGGACGATCTCTGGGGTGCGGGAGAGGTATGCGTAGATGTAGGTGTGAAGGTGGATGTGGATTGGTGAAGTCACAGACATATCGAACAATGTACGATGGGTGGTGAGAAGGCAAAAATGACGATACGGTGGTAGAGGGACTCACGGATGGGAGGTACGCGGGAGTAGTGAATTAGGACTAGTTGGGGATGGCCGCCTTTGTGAAGGCGGTAGCGTCGGCGCATGCGCCATGCTGCTGTATCTTGGGAGTTGGGTATGAAACCGAATTTGACTTCTGCGACTTCGAGTTCCTGTGGAAAGGTTAAACTGGATTATAAAATAAACAAAAGGGCTGATGCGCACCCGTGTACCGCGTTGGACAGGGATAGTGTATCGGCTCTCTTGGTCTTGCCATCGGATTCCGTCGTTCAGAGGCTGAGAGGGATTTGGCATGAACAAGAGGTATATTTGGCCTTCTGTATATGTTGTAGAAGTGATTAAACGTTAGCTCGCGATTAAGGTCTTTCGCACTATTCATACCTTGTGGCTTGTCGATAAAAGTCCATGTGTAGGGTTGGTTGTGAGAGCTTTGGATGGCGCGGAATAGCATATTAGCTGCGTTTTCTAGGGAGACATTTGGATGAAGACCAAAGTCTTCCGGGTATTTGAGTACAGGAGCCTCTTGTTGCATTTGCTGGAATGCCATTCTTCAGTCGAGGACTCGAGGTTTACTTAGGCTGTTTCTTGCCGAGGCGTTGTTTGGTCTTAAAGCTGCTGCCAAACAAACAGTGGCTCTACCAGTAGCACTAAACTTACGACTCCGACTAAGTATCTCTGTGATACATATACGCTGATACTTGGTCGTCAACCTCTCAATTAGTGCAACGCTTCGAGATATTGGGTCAGCCCTGCAACTTGAATGGTATCCGCAGTATTAATTCACGGTTGCATCTTGATGGTTCTTTTTATATAGATCAGGTAACTTTAATGAGCATGCCTTGTACGCGAAACTTGACTACGATCCTGAATGTAGACGGAGTATCCTGACAATGCGCAGCCTTTTGCTGTGTGTCGTGTTCTCGTTGATATGCGGCCGCTATCAAGATAATGCCTAATGAATGTTCTGCTTCTTCCGGGTCCCTGTTCCAACACAGTTCAGCGTCGACGGCTACAATCTGATAAGCTTGTCCCAATCGATTTTAATCAACCACTGAATATTTCCCAGATCTATGATCATGCCTGTTCACTTCAAGAATTGGTAATGCAGTTTTTTGTGACACGCCTCAATATTGATACATTAATAGTTGTCATTGTATAATGATGCTGTTCAAGGTGGGCATTCCCGCTTCGATCTGATCGTTCTGGACCAACGCAAAGGCTCTTTCTATTACCGCACGATGTATCCATTCATCTATAGAGGGTGAGCCTCCCTACAAGGTAACAAGGTGGCAAGGTCCCTCCAAGGTAGCTTTGCGTTTCAAGTGACAATAATGCATCAAACTTGGAGGTTCAGAAGCTTTTATTAGGTGCGTTCTGCATGTATTATGTAGTCTGACCAAAAACTTGACAAACAATACATGTACCTTGGAATAGAGTATAGCTATCAGTGAAACTACTGCCTCAGGCACTGGAGGCGCAACTATATCTTTCATCAAGTCGCTCCCCTGGCGGTGCATCCAGTGAACTATGAAACGCTCCATCATGACCATCAAGCTAAGAAAGTCGAATGATATCCCAGTATTAACGTCACCACCTTGATGGGATTACAGCTCATTCATAAGAGGTGGGAAGCTGCATGGTGTGTGCATGAAACACATGTTTTTGACCTCTGTTCGCATCTATCTTACATATCTTGACGCTCTTCTATATCTTGAACCTTCTTCATCTTATATCGGTAACTATCGGTACTGCACAATGCGTATCAAGCCACCCGATCGTTACATAACCGTGCGTAGTGTACTTAACGCGCGTCTCGTCGTCGTCCATACCTCAGCGTTTTCTCATTACTCGCTGGGACTGTTCCAGTGTACAAACCTCTAGATGGAGTATTTATCTGACGATATCGCAGCAGCGAGTAGCTTGCAGTTCGCTGCGGTATGTCTCCTTGTTATGAGGGCGAATAGTACTTGATAATTCTTGTTTCATCAGTGCATACACGGTGCGTACTGTCTGAACCCCTTATCCTTTGCCCTAACACAGTTCAGCGTCGATGGCTACATTCTGGGTAGGCTTACCCTGGTTTTTCTGACGTCCGCTGTTAAACTCGCATATCCAGATCTATGATTATGCATGTTCACTCCATGAGGAGGTAATATATCCATTCCGTGATACATCTCGGTTTTGATATCCAAAATATGTTGTGCACAGTGGACATTTTTACTTCGGTCGCGCTGGAACAAAGTAAAAGGCCTGTATATTGTTACACGATACCTTCCCTTTATCCTTCTCACCATGAATCTATATCGTGCGTTCCGCTCCAGCATACATCGTCTCGGTGATGAATTGACACTCGTTCTTTAGTGAGCTTTACCACGAAAGATAATCCAGGTGTATGTCATGCTGTGGAGAATCAATGAGAACGAACAACTTACTGCCTGATTTCGCCAGAAATGCCGGATGTTGGTTAATATCGACTCAGGTATGTGCATGGTACATTCATGTATGCACGCACTTGCTACTTTCCTTTCACAGTTATTGGTATGGTATCAGCCATTTTCTCCGAATGTATCTTTCATTCCCTCGCATTATATGTGTGTTTCTGATCTGATTCATCCAGGTTTTTTCATCCTCAGAACATATGTGCTCTGGAACAAGAACAGAATCTTGCTCGCAGTCATGATGTCCACCTTTTTTGTGAGTTCCCAATCCACTCACTATACCAAAGCTAGTGGCAGATGAATCAGCCAGGTTTTTCTCGTAGCATCCTTCACCATTGCCTTCGCCAGTACCGCCCCCACAGCATGTACTCGCTCTCACCTTCCCTATGGCGTTCCACGACCACTGAAAAATCCTGTTCACTTTCACAGATGCGACTAGTGCGATCCCGGGCATCACAGGGTGCTACCAGAGTTCGACCGGTTTCTGGCTCTTCATACCATTTCTTCTCCTTTCCGCGTTCGAACTGGGTGGGTGACCAGGAGCATATGTATGTATGTAACACGTGCTGACAGATGTTCTCCCAGTACTCCTTATACTCACGCTCATACGTGCCATACAGAGCTGGCGGATAAACCCAAGCCGTCTGTACGTTGTCCTGGTGAAACATAACATATTCTATTATACATGTGGTTTTTGTGAGTTAACACTCACACCCGCCATTTTTCCGTGTTCATACATGATCATTTCTCTTTCCTGAAGTGTTCTCAGTGGTGAACATATTCACATCGCTGCTCCTCCATGTGCGTGAATCTCCCAGATGGCTTTTATGATCGAGTTGTTGACGTCCTGCGCCCCAGTATTCCTACCAATCCATGTTGCATGAGTATGCACCTCCATATCCTGCTGTGTATTCCTACTGAAGATGCCTGAACTTACACCCACGTACAGTTTCCAGTTCATGATCCTCGCAATCCTCGCCACGCGCATGCACCTCCATCTCTGGCAGGTGAACCGACATGCACATGGCTCTGGTACCCTTGTGCGTATTACAATGTCCCACATGTCATCTGTAAATTCCACGGCGTGATATCTTATCCTGTGGCTATTCGTACGAGATGACTGGCGGGGGTGGGTTTAGTAGAGAAAGTATTTCTTTATTTATATACCACAACAAACAACTAAAACTGTCAGGACGTGCCATACGGGCTGTCTTTTGGTTATTGTACCAAGTATAACTTAAGGAATAATACGAACAGTTGGAGAGGTCCACGTTTGTGGTGAAGTTATTGGTTTACACATGGGTGTGATCGATACCCGAGTTGGGTATGATTCTAAAGTTGCTGCCAAACAAACAGTCACGTGTGGCTTTATACTAGTACTTGTGTCTAAACTTACTACTCCGAGTATTCCTGTGATATGTATACACTTGGTCACGCAACGTTCCTAGATCTTGGGTCAGCAAGCCCTATAACTGGGTGTTGAGTACCCTGTCATGACTCCGAGCTAGCTCGGTTGCAAGACTTGCCTCGACAAAAAGTCCGAACATCAATAAGTATTATCCTGCTATTGCTCTCCGTTGCCCCATACATCTGACCAACACCTTCCTCGTGCTCGCGCTAATCCAGTGCTACTGCCACGACTTACCACAGTATGCTTCGACCTCCTGCACCTTCCTGTCGTCCTCAACCTCCTGCACTTCTACAACCCCCACGCTCCAAGGGCAACATCCTGCAGCCTCCCGCTACCCTGGCACGCCAATACAGATCCTTCCTCGCCCTGCCGTGAACCTGGTGTTGCACACCTGACCGCAATCTTTCTCGTGCTACTGCTAACCTGTCGCAGTCTCCCGTTGCTCGCTTCGACCCCCGCACCCCCTTGTCATCCTCGGGGTCTCGCGCAGCCGCCTGCGATATCTTGTGCTTTCCCTGGTTGGCATCCAGGTTCTGTGCCCTTTATTATGTTCCCTTCATGCTACCCATGACTATATCTATTGGAGTCAAGCATCTATGGTCCCATAGATGTTCCTCGAGGGAACACCTTAATTTGGTTAGTAAAGGGAACAGAGGAACACGAAGACCAATATTCTGTGGGAAAAGAGGGAACACCATGTCTTTATTTGGTTAGGCAAGGCACGAGGGAACACAGGGTTAGTGGGAACAGAGGAACATTATGTGTCATACTGTGTGGGAAAGAGGGAACACGGGAACATTATGTGTCACAATCTGTGGGAAAGTGGGAACACAGGAACATTGTCTGTGAGAAAGAGGGAACACATTCTTTATTTGGTTATGAAAGGCACGTGGGAACAGAGGAACATCATCTGTGAGAAAGAGGGAACACAGAAACGCTGTCTGTGGGAAAGTGGGAACAGAGGAACATCATCTGTGAGAAAGAGGGAACACATGGTCAGAGTCAACAGGGGGACATCATGTCTCATAATTTGTGGCAGGGGGGGAACACATTCTTTCTGTGGCCCTTAATTCACTGACCTTATTTACTCACCCCAGATTTTTCCTCCCTCATCTCTCTTGGCTCTATTCTCCCCATCTGACTCCATCCCCAGCCCTCAATAAGCTAGTATTTTATGTATATATTTCTATCAAAACATGATCTAATGATATTTTCACCCAGAACATAATGTTCCTGAGGCCCTGCAGGAAGTGTGCTGATACAGCATGAAAGAAGGAGGTGCTCACCACACCCACGAACACATTCTGTAAATTGTATAATTTGTCTGATAGACTGACCAACCTACTACTGCAGGCAGAAGTTGGCAAATGTCAATGCAAATCTTATTTGTACTGCAAGCAAATGATCAGGAAGGGCAGGGGGCATACCATCAGCAAGGCGTGAAAAAGGCTATTAACTGTATGCTTCATAGATCACTATCTATAGACTGTCATCCGCAATGAAGGATGTTTGGCACCCAAACATGATAGAACCACACTTTAATTGCTGAGTGTCCTAGTCCAATGCATTACAAACAGGATAACAAGCATTGTTAATATAACATGGCCATGTGGTGAGTATCAGACTTAATACATCATCCTTACAGGATCTTGCGCTAGTACTTCCCTTTGGTGTGTTCCATTACAGCGACCCCCACCATGTCAAGTCTGATCTGCCCTCTGTACTCTATACGATGACAGGTTCTCCCCAACATCTTTGCAGCCTCCATATTAATGTAAACCTCCACACTTACCTATGGTGCATGATAGCCCACTTGCCATGCCATGTCAAACCTCATCTATGCCGCATCACTGCCTCGTCAAGTGCCGCGACAAATCCCACCTGCACCTCAACAATTTTAGCTGTAAGTGCAACTTGGGTATTGCTTCACTACACACCAGCTACTGTAATTTTTTTTCTCATTTCTGCTTGCCTGTGCATGGCTCAGTCATATTTTATATTGTTATCCTGTCAGATTCATTTACAGCAGTAATGAAAAGAAACTACTTTCCCCATCTCTCTTTCTTCACTCCTGTGTGAAAACAATGTGCAAACATCGCAACAATTTCACACCATAGACAGTGCTGTGTACAGTTGACTGTGTGTGAATGCATCTGTATGAAAGTCGAGCATAGTATGTTGGAGAGTCAGTCCACGGCGGCCATTGATCATTGTTGCATGTGCAGGCCATTATGGAAATTGTTTATGGTTGACGGTCCAATTGGAACACTCACGCTCAGCGAAACCCGACAATTTAGAGGTTGATCCGTGAAGATATGCGTTAGAGTACAAATTGAGGTGGATACAAATCTAATATTCTGCTCCGCGGAGCACGGGGCGGACTCCCGGCGCGCCGCGCGCGCGCGCTCGACGCCTCGTTTTAGTGCGGCGCGCTCAGCCACAAAAATCTTCGCAGGTTAAAAATGACCCTGGGGGGAGATTCGACCAAATCGTGGGAAAATGCCTTTTTTGGAAAACAAAAAAAAAAAAAAAGGTCATAGACCTCATCTCAGGGACCCTCCCACAACTTGTGGTTCCTTGAGGTGTGAAGATTTGAGTGAGATATGGCCAAAACAAGCCACACCCACCTCTGTGACATGCCACCACCAAGGTCATGGTGCATGCCCACCAAAGTCATGGGCGCGCCACCAAAAGCAGATGGCGCGCCACCACCAAAGTCATGGGGCGCGCCACCAAAAGCAGATGGCGCGCCACCACCAAAGTCATGGGGCGCGCCACCAAAAGCAGATGGCGTGCCACCACCAAAGTCATGGGCGCGCCACCACCAAAGTCATGGGCGCGCTACCAAAAGCAGATGGCACGCCACCACCAAAGTCATGGGCGCGCCACCAAAAGCAGATGGCACGCCACCACCAAAGTCATGGGCACGCCACCAAAAGCAGATGGCATGCCACCACCAAAGTCATGGGCACGCCACCAAAAGCAGATGGCATGCCACCACCAAAGTCATGGGCGCGCCACCAAAAGCAGATGGCGCGCCACCACCAAAGTCATGGGTGCACCACCAAAAGCAGATGGCGCGCCACCACCAAAGTCATGGGGCGCGCCACCAAAAGCAGATGGCGTGCCACCACCAAAGTCATGGGCGCGCCACTACCAAAGTCATGGGTGCGCCACCAAAAGCAGATGGCATGCCATGGGTGATGTTCAAGTCCCACAAGAAACAGCAAAACCCTTAAGATAAACTTCAAGAAAGTCTCCAAAGTGTGGGAAGAAATTTCCCAAATCAGAACCCAAAATTAAAGTTGTAGCCAATGTCCCTACAAACACATCTGTGGTGGTGGCTAAGCTTGATGATGTAATCTGATGGAGATATTCCAAAAATAGGTGAAAAACATCGGTGCATTTGAGCCAAGTCAACCCTAAGGGATAAGTCATCATAAGGAAAGTCAAGGATAAGCATACAATAAGGATAAGTAAGGAAGAATGTCGACCATAAGGATAAGGATAATGTAACCAGTCAAGGAATAAGGAAAGTGTTACTAGTCAAGGATAAGGATAAGGATAAGGAAACAGCCTAGTTGTCAAATCACAGGAACAAAAATACAAATTAGGAAGTCGCCAAAGTCAAGGATAACAACAGATACCACATAAACCTCCTGGTTTTGAATGTGCAGGTGATGGTGGTCTTTGCCTTGTCACGCTGTCCTACTACTTAATGAAAACTTTTCCCAGGCAACAGGTAAGCTGTGCCTAGGCACGCTCCCAGGGCTCAGAAGTGAACAGGGAGTGTTCTATGTACGTAAGTGATGTAATGTAAGGGTCCATGATGGAATAATATATCGTATGATGCCAGACATGGGAATAAATGGAAAGGGACACACTATGGGACTGGTTGGACGATGGATGAAGGCTCCAGGATGCTGTGCGACAAAGTGTAACTGAGTGTGGGAAGAGCATGCTAAGTGTGTGCACAGGAATGCATCACATAGTGCAGGAAAGCATTGCACCTCTGGCACATTTCACAGGAAAGTCATAGAGGGTAAGTTGTGCACTGTACCAGTCGTCATGAATCGTAATATGTGCAATATATGCCTGGAGGGATCTCGTTCTCTACACTGCACCACTGCAATTCAGTAAAACCAGCAGCAAGCATCTGCTCAGAGCATTTTGCCACTGCAGAATGTTTTCAAGAATCTTTAGCAAAGCAAGAGTGCCTTTGTTGATGTTTGGCAGTTGCAGTTGTACCTGCATCTCGATCCAGGATAATAAGCAACAACTTCAAAAAGAGGGAAGTTGTTGCTGGGCCGTTGGAAGTCAGGCAGGTAAGTGCCTGTAAAATAACAACTTGAATTGAGAGTTGATGGGAGCATTGACACTATGGACCTCCAGTACTGAACATTGTAATGCTTGATCATGAACTGAGCTCTGCAAGACTGGAAAAGAAGACCTCACATATGTCAACATTTAAGCACCTTCCAATCTTCTGTACTTGTCATGCTGTTGGACAGGAACCTAACCATCCATCCATGCTCTTTCTCCCAATCATCTGAACTGCCATAAAGCATCCATATGGCATTGGCACATCAGTCACATCAAGTTATGGGCACTGAAGAAGGAAACACACCATGTGTGGGTAGATAAAATTGGAAGGATAGAACACCTCATGAAGAGCATGAGATAGAATCAACAATGTAAACAAAGGCAACTGTAAGGGAGGACCCACTCTCCCAGCTGCCAATCTTCCACAGGAACATAGTGACCATCATGTGCATGCAATGAGCCTAGCCTGACAGTCTGATGAATCAATATTCCAAATGATCAATTCAAAATGTACTCTTGATGCTTATCAGCCTCATTGCAGCATCGCCATGAGGAATGCCAGTGTTTCCCCCTTTCTAAGCATTCAGATATTCCTCATCAACCTCCCACTTGACATCAGCAAACTTCTCCTGAAAGGGTTGACCCATGGATACTCGCAGGTAGTATGTAAGAACATTGGTGCAAAAATCTCACTAGGCTGCTGCATCACACTGTTGATTATGCATCCAGGTCATTTGAAAGAAACAGACCAAGTTTCTGCACCCAGCAACCTACACCTGATGACTGCCCAGCCTCCACTGTATGGATTCTGAGAAGCTGTCATATCCCATATGCCAGACATAGATCCCATCATATTCCCACGCTTTCCGGACCTGTTTCTGGACCCCATATCCAACTCATTCCTGGATCCCCTATCCTGTCCACCCTACGCACATTCCGTCCAGCAAGACATCTGGACTTTACCTCCTCTTGGATTCTGGACTACACCCACCACCTCACATATCTCAGTCCTGTTTCTGTCCTGCCTTCTAGATCCCCAGATCTCCAGACCTCCGGATATTAACTGTACTATCTCTGGACCTATTCCCACCCTCTGTCTGAGATCCTGCGCCTATCCCCATTTAGGCATCTCCACCTTTCCAGTTCTCGGTTATCTCTGTTTCCATCTTGCTGATTGATCCCTATACTAGTTTCATCTCCGAGTTCATTTACTTATGTTCCGTCTTACTTACCAATGTGTTTCCGCATGCTCGTACATAGCCTTACTCCTTTGCTTACTGATCCTCTCAGATAGCCTCTAGTATATAACCCCTGTACAACTACAGTAGAGTCCTCAGTCTGAATATCATCTTAGTTCCTGTTCATCACCTTAGATCTGCCCAATCATCTTCTGGACTTCAGTCCATCTGAGTCTTGTCCTTTTCCATAAGGCCTAGGGAAGGATTCCCTAGGCCAGAATTCTGGACCTCCGGATTTGTCCCCTATGTCTCTGTCCCAAGTCTAGGGATTGCTTCCCTAGGCTAGAGTCTTGCCTTTCCAGCACTTACCCTCTTTCCAGACTTAGTTCCACTTCCTGTCCCTCTGACTCTACCTTAGGGTAGTCTACCTCTGTTTGCTTCTACATCGGACTTTGTCCGATGTAGCCCCTATTCCTTCCAGACCTCCAGACCTCCTGTCCTCTGTACCTCTGGATGTCCTGTCCCTCATACCTCCGGGTGTCCTGTCCTTCAGACGTTCCGCCCTCTGTACCTTCAGATGTTCCGTCCTCCATACCTCTGGATCTCCTGTCCTCCATACTCCGGACCTCCGGACATCCTGTCCTCCATACTCCAGACCTCCGGACATCCTGTCCTCCATACTCCGGACCTCCGGACCTCCATACTCCAGACCTCTGGACCTCTGGACCTCCTATCCGTCCATCCCATTTTCCTGTAGAAGTATTACCTTGCAGCGGGAACTCTCCCACGCTCCTCCGGACGTTTCCCACGCTCCTCTGGAAGTCCTCCTGCACTCTCCACCAGAGTAGCCAGCCACCGGAAGTCCTCCAGACTTCATCGGACCATCATCGGACTTCCTCTGAAATGAAGGGCACATACTCAGGTAAGGGGCACAGCGTACGAGCTGAGGCCAAGCCCCTCTGAGTCAGTCTCTCTCTCCTTTGAGCATGGTTCTTAACAGAAGCTTTATAGCTTGGCAAATGCATTCCCTGACATTTTTGAGATGGGAACTCTGTCAAATAATCTAAGATGTTTGAATTTAAAATGCTGACGCTACACCCATTAGAATGATGGCTCACATTGCCAATGCCACTGGGGTGGTAGAGCTTGGAGGTGATGATGATGTTGTTGATCATGCTGCTGGCAAGGATGTTCAGCCTGCCAGGGTGAGCCAAGCATGAAGAAGCAAACACACCCTCCAAGAGTTAATTCACAAAGGTAGGCCAACCTGTGTGACCAACCTGGCCCAAAGCCAGTGCTTCCTTGTAAGCATTAATGACCAGTTGAGATGGTGAACATGGGAAGATAGCAAGCAGGGCCTGCAGTTTGTGCTGTTAGTTGTGCAGGGCTGTGGATGGAAACCGAACACGCAATGATGAGTCCAGAGAAAGAATTAACTGAAATGTGTAGCAGGATGCTCAAGATGCTCTGCTAGGCTCAATCTTGAAGGCATGGTGTGCCAGGATCTAGCTCAGATCTAAACAGCGCTCCACACACATCAAGCCAGAATGAGCTGGAGGGTGTGCTGGATCTAGCTCAGATCTTAAAGGCATGCCACACACCGGGATCTAGCTCAGATCTAAATGGCACTCCAAGCATCAAAACTGGAGTGTTATGGCCATGGAATGAGAGCTGGAAAAACTGCAGCGGCGGGTTGGTGGGAAGGTTTTCAGCTGTGTGTGGATGGTGAGAGTTGCTAATAACAACAGTTTTATGTAATTGACAACTGTCTGATCCAGTCTTGACTATGCATAAAGCTTTAAACTGACCAAGGTACTCTTCCGAGGACATCGACCAATGCTACACCATTAAAGGACACATGTGGTGACAATTTTTTCCAAGTGGCTCTAGTAACAGTAACCACACAGCTGGGATCTGAGGGCCAAAGGATGATCAATGATCCCCAGTAAGAACTGGTTATGACGGGAGAGGACCGTAAGTGTCGGGAGGTGTTGATGAAATGAAAATACCAGACGCGCACATTCCGCTTACAAAGTGGGACAACCAGCACATTTTCGAAGTGCTGCTGTAAGATCTCTCGTGCTCTTGTATGTTTTTTTCCGCATATGCACATCAGAATCACCTTAGAGCATATAGTTAGCTTGAGATGTGTTCTTGGGTGACGTTTTTCAGGGCACATATCTTCTCCCACTTCTTCTCGTGCACTGAGTATTCGTCCATCAGCGACTGATTGTATCGTCGTAGTGCAGCAAGTCAATGTTGCCCAGATGCAACAACGATGGGATCAAGATTGTTCATCTCGAGTTCGACGATCTCTTCTGGTTCATCGAAAGTCTTGGTGAGTTTCTTCGCATCCTTCAGACGCAATGTCTTCATGATCAGCGGTATCGCGGATATCTCCTTCATTGATACTATACCATACTTCTCGAAGCACTCTACTAACCTCTTCATTTCAGTCTCATTCTCGGGCCTGTCATTGTACACTCCAAACTTCAGCCTTCCTGCAATTGCAAGAAGATCGACCCAGGCAATCCCCACTTTGCATTTGGCCACCTGGTTGTCGAGCTTTTGCGTTTCTTTCGCAAGGTCTGTCTTCGGAATCGTCACTTCGATGGGTCGGTCATTCATATGCAATACCGACGCCTCATCCTCCTAATCAAATTCAATCATTTCCCAACGTTATCAGTGAGTCTTCCTTCGAATTCTTTAATGATCTACACTTACTTTAGCTTTCTTTCCTCCTCCTCCCCTGGCTTTTTTCACTGGCATCCACTTTGTCGACTGGGTGACAAGGTATGGCAATGTGTTGGTAGCTGAACTAATGATAGATTTTAATCGATAATCAACTCACTGATTTTTCTACTCCCCCTTGCCCTTCCGCGCCCTCCCTTGCCTCATGGCTGATTATTCATGTCCGCAAGCATCACATGTGTAGACCACGTGACAAGGTCTAGTGTGTCATCGACTGTCTGCTGTTGCTCATCCGCACATCCGCAGACCTATACAAAGTATGTCTGTTTATCAATACATATTATGTTGATGTGTTATCGTAGTTCAAATCCTTTGTGGTCCGCCGTTGCTCATGTGTATATGCGCGGCCCTCTATGCAAATCAATCAATGTAGATACCATGTATATATCAGTATATACTATACTTGCAATATAATTCATGTAATGTCCGCCCTCGCTACATGGTCTATCCGCAGACCTGCATACAAATCAATGTAGATATCAAATCTTAGGTGTAGAAATCACTCTTTTATAGGGTTGTTTTACCATTTATGTAGGTAAATTTAAATAGAACACCTGACCATTTTGTGTTTGGGGGCCTTGGGGCTAACATAACCATAGATATAACCGAACCCCTGTACAGTTTCTATATATAATGGTGCTTCAGAGTCATAAACCACCCCAAGTCATATGACTTGCATGGATGGACCTCAGGCTCATTACTGAGGTCATTGAACTCATATGCATCAAGCAGCAACAGCCATTTCATCTGTCAAAGTCAAGTTCCAAAGTTGCTTCCCTGTATCCAAATTGACCGCTTTTGCTTATGTAAGCAGAGTCGCCCCTGTCATGCTGCCTCACCCAATGATTGATTTTTTCAGCCTCCATGTGACTTGCCTGGCTTCAAATAGGACTTTGTACAAAGGTTATTGAACCATCTGAATGCAATGGCGATGCTCATTTCCTCAAAAAAAATCATGTTTCAGAGTTGTGGTACCCTCTCCCCCTGCCTACTCCACCAAAAGGCATGATTTTATGTTGATGCTGATGTGCAAAATAGTGTTCCTACTGTTTGATTATCATGCAAATGGATTGGAGTTGATTTCTGAGTGTTTTGAACCAATATGAATTGTGATGTGTGAGTTTGCCTGATACCCCCTCTCAAAGATCGATTTTTCTAGGCTTCCCATGACTTGCCAGGACTCCAGGAGTATTCTTCCTGGGGGTTATTGAACCCTCTGAACACGATGGTCGAGCTGGATTTCCCAGAAAAAATCGCGTTCTTGAGATATGCAAGGTCCCCCTCCCCCCCTACCTCCCATATCTTGATATTATGTAAATACCAATATATAAAAGACTGTGCCTGGTGTTTTTCGATCATACAAATCGATTGGGAATGGTCCCAGAGTGGCTTGAGCCTGTCTGAAATGAAATATGTCAGTTTTGCTGACACCCCCTACAAAGATCGATTTTTACAGACTTCCCATGACTTGCCAGGACTCCAAAAGCATTTTTCCCGAGGGCTCTTGAACCCTCTGAACACGATGGTCGAGCCAGATTTCTTAGAAAAAATCACGTTCTTGAGATGTGCAAAGTTAGGGTTAGAGTTAGGGTTAGAGTTAGGGTTAGAGTTAGGGTTAGAGTTAGGGTTAGAGTTAGGGTTAGGTAGGTTAGGGTTAGAGTTAGGGTTAGAGTTAGGGTTAGAGTTAGGGTTAGAGT